>NC_064632.1:296444437-296770937 GCF_023864275.1 Schistocerca cancellata
TGCATTCCAGTCGCCCATCACTATTAGATTTTCGTCCCCCTTTACATACTGCATTACCCTTTCAATATCCTCATACACTTTCTCTATCTGTTCATCTTCAGCTTGCGACGTCGGCATGTATACCTGAACTATCGTTCTCGGTGTTGGTCTGCTGTCGATTCTGATTAGAACAACCCGGTCACTGAACTCTTCACAGTAACACACCCTCTGCCCTACCTTTCTATTCATAACGAATCCTACACCTGTTATACCATTTTCTGCTGCTGTTGATATTACCCGATACTCATCTGACCAGAAATCCTTGTCTTCCTTCCACTTCACTTCACTGACCCCTACTATATCTAGATTCAGCCTTTGCATTTCCCTTTTCAGATTTTCTAGTTTCCCTACCACGTTCAAGCTTCTGACATTCCACGCCCCAACTCGTAGAACGTTATCCTTTCGTAGATTATTCAATCTTTTTCTCATGGTAAGCTCCCCGTTGGCATTCCCCTCCCGGAGATCCAAATGGGGAATATTCCGGAATCTTTTGCCAATGGAGAGATCATCATGACACTTCTTCAAATACAGGCCACATGTGCTGTGGATACACGTTACGTGTCTTTAATGCAGTGGTTTCCATTGCCTTCTGCATCCTCATGTTGTTGATCATTGCCGATTCTTCCGCCTTTAGGGGCAATTTCCCACCCCTAGGACAAGAGAGTGCCCTGAACCTCTATCCGCTCCTCCACCCTATTTGACAAGGCCGTTGGGAAAATGAGGCTGACTTCTTATGCCGGAAGTCTTCGGCCGCCAATGCTGATTATTTATCAAAATTTAGGCAGTGGTGGGGATCGAACCCGGGACCGAAGACGTTTTGATTAAAAAAAATCTCACGAGCGGTCTGGCGCGACCAATAACCACCACAACCTCTAACAATAAAGACAATAAAGATAAGAAACTGACAAGAAAGATTAGAAAAACAAGAACAAAATTCTAAGAACAAGGACTATAATACAAAAATAAAACGAACAACACAAAAGAGAATCCGCCCACCTACCCAGGGGTACTAATCCCTGCAACCTACATACACAAAAAATGGCAACAAGCTACAGAAGGGTTTTTGTGCAACACGGGCCTAGTAATACTAGGTCCCGTGTTGCGTTGCACAGTGAGCTGCTCGTGCAATGCTACCCCTAGACCACGGGTTCACAGACCTTCAGCTCTTAGGAACTGAAATACGAGTAGGAACTCATCTGACCAGGCCAGCTTTTTCGACTCGTCTAAGGTCCAACCGAGATGGACACGAGCCCAGGAGAGGCGCTGCAGGTGATGTAGTGCTGTTCCCAAAGGCACTCGCATCGGTTTCCCGCTGCCATAGCCCATTAACGCCAAATTTCGTCGCACTGCCCTAACGGATACCTTCGTCGTACATCCAAAATTGGTTTCTGCGGTTATTGCACGATGTGTTGCTTGTCTTAGCACTGCCGGCTCTCCACACAGGCGGCTGCTCTGGATCATTAAGTGAAGGTCTTCAACGAGTGCGTTGTCCGTGGTGAGAGGTAACGCCTGAAATGTGGTATTCTCGGCATGCTGTTGACACTACTGTTCTCGGAATATTGGATTCCCTATTAATTTCCTAAATGGTATGTCCCATGCGTCTAGTAGGTGTTCAAAGCCTGTTAATTCCCATCGTGCGACTAAAATAAAGTTGGAAACATATTCACATGAATCGCGTGAGTACAAAAGACAGTTGCGCCAGCGCACTGCCCCTTTATACCTCGTGTACGTGACACTACTGCGCCTGTATACATGGTGAGTCACCTAACGTTACCGCTGGATATATTTCGTAAACCACATCAAATACTGATGAACCGATTCCACAGACCGAACGTGAGGTGAGGGGCTAGTGCAATTGTTTAATACAAACCATACAAAAATGCACGGAAGTATGTATTTTAACACAAACCTACGTTTTTTTAAATGGAACCCCGTTAGTTTTGTTAGCGCATCGGAACATATAAACAAACACATAATCAGTGCCGTTTGTTGCATTGTAAAATGTCAATTACATCCGGAGATATTGTAACCTAAAGTTGACGCTTGAAACCTGCGACGTTCAGTTGCGTATTGTAACAAACACGGGCCACGGTCGGCGAGCAGCATCTGCAGGGACATGTTTACGATGACGACCGTGTTTACGAGTGTGGCTGTAATGCACTGTTGTGGTTTGGTCTAGCTGTCGCAGTGTCCGCATGTAGCGCTTGCTGCTATTGTTTTTCTGCATTCGTCTCCGCACGCAGACCAACTGTAGTACACCGTGTTACCAGACGTCTGTGATAGTGTAGTGTTGTAGGAACTGTGACCATGGTGTATTCGAACTCTGAAAAGGCGGAGATGATACTCATCTATGGCGAGTGTCGACGAAATGCAGCTGAAGCTTGCAGGGTGTATGCAGAACGGTACCCGGACAGAGAGCATCCAACGTGCCGCACATTGCAAAACATCTACCGCCAACTGTATGCAACAGGTATGGTCGTAGCACGCAAACGGGTCCGTAACAGGCCCGTCACAGGAGAAGCGGGTGCAGTTGATGTGTTAGCTGCTGTTGCCATGAACCCACACATGAGTATACGGGACACTGCGAGAGCCGGTGGACTGAGTCAAAGTAGTGTCATGCGCATACTGCATCGTCACCGCTTTCACCCGTTTCATGTGTCGCTACATCAGCAATTACATGGTGATCACTTTAATCATCGAGTGCAATTCTGTCAATGGGCATTAACAGAGAATGCGTTGCAGTTCTACCTGTTTACCGATGAAGCGGGTTTCACAAACCACGGGGCAGTGAATCTACGGAACACGCATTCCTGGTCCGTGGACAATCCTCGCTGGCTCAGACAGGTAGAGCGACAGCGACCGTGGACGGTAAATGTATGGTGCGGAATCATTGGCGACCACCTCATTGGTCCTCACTTCATTGCAGGGGCCCAAACAGCTGCAACATACATCGCGTTTCTACAGAATGATCTGCCAACGTTGCTCTAAAATGTCCCACTGGAAACGCGTCGACGTTTGTGGTATCAGCATGATGGTACACCTACACATTCCGCAATTAACACTAGGCTGACCCTTGACAGGATGTTCGACGGCCGTTTCATAGGACGTGGAGGACGCATAAATTGGCCAGCCCGTTCTCCTGATCTTACACCTTTGGACTTCTTTCTGTGGGGTATGTTAAAGGAGAATGTGTACCGTGATGTGCCTACAACCCCAGAGGATATGAAACAACGTATTGTGGCAGCCTGCGGCGACATTACACCAAATGTAGTGCGGCGTGTACGACATTCATTACGCCAGAGATTGCAATTGTGTGCAGCAAATTATGGCCACCACATTGAACATCTATTGGCCTGACATGTCGGGACACACTCTATTCCACGCCGTAATTGAAAACGGAAACCACGTGTGTACGTGTACCTCACCCCTCATGGTAATGTACATGTGCGTCAGTGAAAAAGACCAATAAAAAGGTGTTAGCATGCGGACGTAATGTGCTGTTCCAGTCTCTTCTGTACCTAAGGTCCATCACCGTTCCCTTTGGATCCCTACGTAATTCGGTGCTCTCCGATACACACGATCGAACAGCGGAGGAGTGGTACCCAAGCGTCAACTTTAGGTTACAATATCTCCGGATGTAATTAACATTTTACAATGCAACAAATGGCACTGATTACGTATTTGTTTATATGTTCAGATGTACTAACAAAACTAACGGGGTTCCATTTAAAAAAACGTAGGTTTGTGTTAAAAAACATACTCCCGTGCATTTTTTTATGGTTTGTATTAACCAATTACACTAGCCCCTCTCCTCACGTTCAGTCTGTGGAATCAATTCGTCAGTATTTGATTTGGTTTACAAAATATACCCAGCGGTAATGTTAGGTGACTCACCCTGTATGTGCATATCACTGTCACTCGACTTTTGTCACGTCATTGTATGTACCCCAACTGACTGTGTGTAGTGTTATCGGTGTGACAGAGGGCGAAAGTTTTCGAAGTGTTTGCGAATCGTGTAGCTGAACCGGTACTTGAGAAACAGCCCAGTATTCCGCTAGTGGGATGAGGAAAACAGCCTAAAAACTACATCCAGGCTTGCCGATGCACCAGTCCTCGTTGTTAGCCCTTTCGCTGCTACAGACTTGCTCTTTGCATTCCATGCTGAGGCAGCTTTTGTATGGCTGTACTGTGCCAAATTCTGGCCCCTGTGCTGGAGACAGGGCAGTCTGGCCTACATGAAATACTTATCATCCGGTTTTTCGTAAAGTACTAGGTGAAAAAATTTGATTTTTGCACATCTCAGAGTCTGATATATTCACTCGATAAAGAATTTAATTTATTTTCTTTAGCCATCATATTTACTGCGCTGCCTCAAATTATGTAAAGCACTGAATGAAGTTTTAAAGAGTTAACTAAAGTAAAAACGCTTTGCGGGAGCTATAGGTATGCTCACTTTAGCTCATACATTGCAGAAGATGAAAAGTAGATAAGGTATGGAAGTTTTATTTAAAATTAAGAGTAGAAGGATATCTCATTTCGCTGTCGAACTATTGGGTTTTGTATCCATAGGACACTAGTACGCTACGCGCCCATTCATTTCCTTTGTAGCCTGCGCAACATATTTGTTTCTGTATACAGACTTCTAGAAATATCTACGTATTACCAAAACTATGTCCCCACAAACTTTTATTCAACTTAAACTCGTATGGTAACCTTTGACTAAACGGAACCTAATCTGAACTGAACTGTAATTGATCTGAACACAAGCTGTCTCATATCAAATGCGCAACTGAAGTAAAGCAATTATCTGGCCCTAATCAAAATTTCCACTTACTACGCGTCTTGACAACATTGTTTCAGATTTCTCGAAAGCATAACAGTAAATAGGAAGCAGGCAGCGGCTGAGCTAGATTTCTATTTCTAAATAAAATTACCAACTGTTGCATAGCAAGTGTAGTAATGCGTAGTGATGAATAGTGGGATGGAGAGAGTAACTGTTGCTTTGAAACGATTTTAAAAACATAGAGTAAAGCTTCGCGTCATCTTCACACATAACATAGGTGTGAACAACACTATGCTTAACAAAGTGAAAAATTATTTTAAAAGGGTACAATATTAGCAGGCAATAACTATAAAACTAGAACAACTTAATCAATTAAAATGTTAATGCATCACTTAGGGAAGTGGGGATGGTCTTTCCCTCAGCTCTGAGGAAGTGAACTAAGTTAACTAGCTTCCAGTAATCATTTCTACAAGTTAGGTGCACACAGCTGCAATCTTACCTCAAACTCCTTCTCTACAAGAAAAAGTTAACACTATTCAAAATTTATATTTCCTTCGCCCTTGAATGAACAGATCATATTCATTCAATGAAGTGGGGTGGTCTTTCTCTCGGCTCTGAGCAAATGAACCAAGTTAACTAGCTTCCAATTGTTTCTACAAATTAGATACGCAGTACTGTAGTCTTACCTCGGACTTCTATTTTAAAATAATTAACATTACTCAAAATTTATATTTCTTACACCTTTCAATGAATATATCATATTCATCCTTCCTGTCCTTCACAACAAACCACAAATCAACACAGCACCACTGAATACGTCCATCACCTACCACACTTCAACTAACTATGCATCGGTCTGCGCAGAGGCAAAGACTGTGCCACCACAAGACCAAAGGTTTTTTAACAGTAACGTAACTTGCTCTCTTTCTCTGACGTGCATATCGACAACACATAAAAACCCAAATGACAAGACAACCTAAAACCTTGCGCATCTCTTATCGTGTGGTTATACCTCGTAAACGATTCAAGATATCTGAACGAGGTTTTCTGAAAGTGACAGCACTCAGTGAGGTACCCAAGTTATATGGTAAATACTTGAAAGTTTTTTATGCACGGAGGTCTGTAGGTAATTGTTCCACAGCAGTGAGAGGTCAGCGGCTCAGGACGAGTTCAGACGTCCACAGCACTGCAAAAAAACCCAAGCGACGCGCGCATACACGTCGACAGCGCATGGGGTACGTCGCAGCAGGACGTGTACACACTCACACAGCAGGAAAAGGGTTCCGCCGGGCGGATTCGACCAACAACCGGCGCACCTGTACGAGTCATGGCAGCAGCGCACTAAGACGGTCAGCGCCCGCCCGGCTAGCCGCGCGATCTAACGCGGTGCTTCCCGAGCGGGAAGGCGTGCCGGGCCCCGGCACAAGTCCGCCCGGCGGGTTAGTGTCGAGGTCCGGTGTGCCGGCCAGCCTGTGGATGGTTTATCAGGCGGTGTTCCATCTACCTCGGCGAATGGGGGCTGGTTCCCCTTATTCCGCCTCAGTTACACAGTGTCAGCGATGGTTGCGCAAATACCTTTTCCACGTAAGCGTACACTGTAATTCCACAATTATTCCACCACCCTAACGTTTGGGGTTACACTCGTCTGGTATGAGACGTGCCAGTGGAAGGGGGGGAAGGCTGGCTCGACTGGGAGCCGAACCGCACAATAATCCTGGGTTCGATGTGGGGCGGCAGTGGGTTGGATGGACTGCTATGGCCTGTTGTGAACCACTGAGGGCTAAGGCGGGACGAAGCCTCTCCGTCGTTTCTTGATCCCCAGTTTAATACAAGACGGTCGGCTGTCCAGGCAGGTGTTACTTTCAGTGGTGGTTTCCGACATCAAAATTAATTTTTAAAAATGGCCTTTGCTATGTCACTGGCCGTAGTAGTTAGCAGTTGGTGGAAGAGCAGTAGTTAGGTCGCAGTACCGAAGTCGCTCAGCTTTTGAACCCGTGTTGGTGGAGGCGAGAGCTCGCGGCTGTGCCTGTGGCCTGGCCAGACTCTGCGGCCAGACGGCCATCAGCCCCCTGCGAGTGAGCCGCCCGCGAGACGTCCGCCAATCACGCCGGCCAAACAGTCCCTCCGCCGCCGCCGCCGCCGCCGCCGAGCCGCCACGCTCGTAAAATATGGCCGGCGCCGCCGCCGCCGCCCCCGCATCGATCCGCCGCAGCAAACCGCAGGAAACCCAGCGGACGCATTTCCCCGCGAAATCCCATCCACGTTGCTCTTCACTGGCTAACGACCAAGTTATCCGCATATAGCCTAGCTTCCCCAGTATTGCACCTCTCGCAAGAATGCGGTCCCGCGGCGGTAACACTGAACAAAAACCTCTCGTGTTTACAGCCGCGTCAAGTGATTAAAATGGCTCTGAGCACTATGGGACTCAACTTCTGAGGTCATTAGTCCCCTAGAACTTAGAACTAATTAAACCGAACTAACCTAAGGACATCACACACATCCATGCCCGAAGCAGGATTCGAACCTGCGAACGTAGCGGTCTCGCGGTTCCACACTGTAGCGCCTAGAACCGCACGGCCACAAGTGATTAAAATGCCAAACACTCTTCAGTCATTGTCAAGTGATGTGATTGTCAGTGATCTGCTGGTACACCCCTTATATTCTCTAGCTGCCGGCTGTGACGTCACTTGTGCTCGCCACTTCGTCATAATTCGTCATAAACTCTTATGAAGAGCCAAAGAAACTGGTACACTTGCTTAATATCATGTAGCCCCCCCCCCCCCCCCCCAGAACGCAGAAGTGCCCCAAAACGACGTGACATGGACTCGTCTAATGTCTCAAGTAATGTTGGAGGGAATTGACACCATGAATCCTGCAGGGCTGTCCATAAATCCGTAAGAGTACAAGGGGGTGGAGACCTCTTCTGAACAGCACGTTGCAAAGCATTCCAGATATGCTCAATAACGTTCATGTCTGGGAAGACTGGTGGCCAGCGGAAGTGTTTAAACGCAGAAGAGTGCTCCTGGCGTTACTGTATAGCAATTCAGGACATGTGGTGTGTCACATTGTCCTGCAGGACTTGTCCATGTCCGTCGGAATACATAATAGACATGAATGTATGCTGGTGATCAGACAGGATGTTTACATATGTGTCTCCTGTCAAAGTCGTATACAGACGTATTAGGGGTCCCATATCACTCCAACTGCACACGCCCCACACCATTACAGAGCTCCACCAGCTTGAACAGTCCTCTGCTGACATGCGGGGTCTATAGATTCATGAGAGTGTATCCATAGCCGCACACGTCCATCCGCTCGACACAATTTGAAACGAGACTCGTCCGACCAGGCAACATTTTTCCAGTCATTAACATTCCAACGTCGGTGTTTACGGGCCCAGGCGAGGCGCAAAGCTTTCTGAAATGCAGTCATCAAGGGCACACGAGTGGGCCTTCGGCTCCGGAAGCCCATACAAATGATGTTTCATTGAGTGGGTCGCACGCTGAGACTTATTGATGGCCCAGCATTGAAATCTGCAGCAATTATCGGGGGGGGGGGGGGGGGGGGAGTTGCACTTCTGTCACGTCGAACGATTCTCTTCGGTCGTCGTTGGTCCCGTTCTTGGAGGATCTCTTTCCGGCCGCAGTGATGCGATGCGATGCGAGATTTGATGTTTTACCGGATTCCTGATATTCACGTTACACTCGTGAAATGGTTGTACGGGAAAATCCCCACTTCATCGTTACCTAGGAGGCTCTGTGTCCCATCGCTCGTGCGCCGACTATAACACCACGTTCAGACTCACTTAAATCTTGATAACGCGCCTTTGCAGCAGCAGTAACTGATCTAACACCTGCGGCAGACATTTGTTGTCTTGCATAGACGTTGCCGACTGCTGCGCCTTATTCTGCATATCTCTGTATTCGAATACGCTTGCCTATACCACTTTGTTTGGCGTCCGTTGACTCGGAGTTCGATGTGGCTTCTTTAACTTCGCGATCGCTGGATCCCACGCCGCGGTGAGGCGCAGGTCGCAGGCTCTGTTAAGCGTGTTAGTGGTCATTTTCATTTCAGTGCCTTCGTTACTTAGACCGTCCCAGAAGGCGTCAGTGCGAGTCACGACACAGGTATCGCCAACAATCATCCGGTGACCGTTTTCTAAAGCATGCACAACCAAAGCGGATTTCTTAGGATAGCGTAGGCGATAGAATCTCTTACTCGTATGCTCCTTCCTGCATTGTTCCTCAGTGCATACTGTTTGTCTTGCAAGGTATCTTGTAGACCCCAGCTGTTCTGAGACCTGCTGCTTCTTTAATTGGTCTCAGTCATTGATGGACTTCTGTAGGAGGCCTGAAGATCGATTTGACCTTGTGCCTTTTCAGCAGGCGTCTTATCTCACCCGACACGGAGCCACGGAACGGCAAGAAAGCAAGGTTCTTTTCCTTCTCCTCGTCGATGGTCTCATTACGATTTTTGCTCGAAATCACTTCATTTATCTGATGAACATTGTAGCCGTTCTTCCTAAAGCCCTTCCGTAGGTGCCTCAGCTCATGGGGCAGATTATCAGCTTCTGACATCGTTCTTATACGATGCACCTATGTTTGTAAGACAGTATGTTTCTCTGGCGGGTGATGATGGCTGATGGCGTGTAAGTACAGATCAGTGTGGGTGGGTTTTCTGTAGACGCTGTGGTCAAGGCATCAATTTTGTCTGCGAAGGACGGGGAGATTGAGGAAAGGCAATGTACTGTCGTTTTTTTCTGCCACCATGATACTGTTAATGCTGTTGAGATGTTCCAAAAACTCGTCAAATTTCTCACGTCCGTGAGGCCAAATGAAAAATGTGTTGTCAGCGTAGCGAAAGAAACAACTAGGTTTTCATGGGGCCATGTCTAAAGCAATATCCTCAAAATTCTCCATGAAGAGTCTTGCAAACAGCTGTAGCTAACGGGCTATCCATTGCAACGGCATTCGTCTGATCGTAATACTGGCCGTTTTACAGAAAATAAGACGTAGGAATGTGTCCGATGTGGTTCTGCTTATGAATATGCCTATCAAATATTCTTTGGATCTAATATCCCAGTTGTTTGTAAGTTACGTGGTCAAGCTATTTAGCCACATTGAACGCCGAGTCAACGAATGCACATGTATGAGGTTCCCGCGAGCACCATTGACGTCACAGCCGGCAGCTCGTGTGTATATAAGGCTGTACCAGCAGCCCACTAGCAGACATACCACTTGAAAATGGGCAAGGAGTTCATTCACGGCATATTTGTACAATTTTAATCACTTGACGAGGATGGAACCCAAGAAGTTTTTATTCAATGTACCTGTTACTTCTGCATCTACATCGTGAACCAGAATTCTGTCTACAAAATTTCGGAGGTTCTTCAAGATTATCTTCCTGGTATTTTGGTATCAGGTACCCGTGATGTCCAGGGGACTGCTTGTACACTATCTGATCAAAAGTATCTGGACATCTGTCAGTAGACATCACTGAGAGATTTATGCACCCTTCGCGTTTATGACGGAATGAACTCTGGTGGGGACACTTTCAGTGAGGTGTCCGAATGTCTGCGGAGGAGTGGCACCGTATTCTCCCTCATGAGCCGAAGCCAGAGGGTGGTGATGTTGGACGCTGTGGTGTGGACTGGAGCAGACGTTCTGACTTATCTGAAAGTTGTTCCACTATGCTCAGGTCGGGACTCTCGGCACGCCACTCCATTTCACAATTGTTACTGGTTGGTTGGTTGATTTGCGGGGAGGGGGGGGGGAGGGGCAGGGTCGTAAGGGACCAAACAACAGGATCATTAGTCCCTCGATCCAAGAGTGGTGCATCCAGAAGTGGAGACGTCCACCAAGAACGTTTTCCGATTTAGTCGGGAGATTGATTACAGTATAAGTGAGATTTTGATCATTTTGGCTTTAGGAAAGGTAAACGTACCAGAGAGGCAGTTCTGATGTTGCAGTTGATAGTGGAAGTAAGAGTGAAGAAAAATCAAGACACATTCATAGGATCTGTCGGTCCGGAAAAAGCGTTCGATAATGTAAAATAGTGCAAGTTGGTCGAAATTCTGAGAAAAATATAGATAAGCTATAGGCAAAGAAGGGTAACAGACAGTCTGTACGAGAAATAAGAGGGATTAACAGGAGTGGAAGATCAAGAACGAAGTGCACAAATGAAAAAGTGTTTAAGGCAGTGATGTAGCATTTCGCCCCTGCTCTTCAGTCTATGATTAAGTTCCAAGGTGAAGCGATATGAATGTTAATATTCGCTGAGTGAAAGTGAAGAAGAATTGCAGGGTTTGCTGAATGGAATGAGCAGTCTAATGGGTATAGAATATGGATTGGGAGTAAATCGAAGAAAGAAGGAAGTTTTGAGAAGTAGCAGTAATGAGAACAGCGAGGCATTTAACATTAGGATTGGTGATCACGAAGTATATGAAGTTAAGGTATTCTGCCACATGGGCAGCAAAATAGCCCATGACGGACGGAGGAAGGAGGACATAAAAAGCAGACTAGCACTGGCAGAAAGGCATTCCTGGCTAAGGTAAAGCTACTGTTATGAAACATAGGCCTTAATTTGAGGAACAAATTTCTCAGAATGTCCGTTTGGAGCACAGCGTTGTATGGTAGTGAAACATGAACTGTGGGAAAGTCGGAACAGAAGAGAATAGAAGCATTTGAGAGATGTTGAAAATTAGGTAGACTAATAAGGAACGAGGAGATTCTGTGCAAATCGAAGAGGAAAGGGATATGTGGAAAACACTGACAAGAAGTAGGGATAGGATCGTATGACGTCTGCTAAGGCATCAGGGAATAGCTGTAGAGAGTAAAAACTGTAGAGGAAGACACATATTGGAAAAAATCCAACAAATAATTGAAGACGTAGGCTGCAAGTGGTACTCTTAGAAGAAAAGGACGACACAGAAGAGGAATTCGTGGCCAGCAGCGTCAGAACAGTTAGGATGACTCAAAAATACTAAAAACGTAATGGCCATCAAATTTACCGCCAACAATGAAAGCTAGCTGAAGAAAGTAGGGATGTCTGCAGGTGGCGTCTGCAGGGTTCTGCATGCGACAGGAAACGTTCCACTCACACCTTTCCCACCCCTGACCCATTACTCTCAAGAGCGTCCGCTACTCAACAGAGTGCGATATCTAGAACAGAAAATTGGGTGTGGCAGGAATGAGGCTAACCGAATCTCAAAGCGATTAAAACAGTGTAAATGGGGGATGAAAGAGTAGTCTGGTCAAGGAGATAGTCGGGGAACCGCCAGACCTAGCATACAGTGGGAGACCCTGCCCCTGCTCTGGAGGTAGATTACAACCTCATAACTGGGAGTGAAAACCACTTCCATGGATAAAACTGAGAACCGGGTCAACCATCCGCTGATTCAGAAAGTGCTTTGATATGCAACTTCCTGGCAAATTAAGACTGTGTATGGCGGACCGATATTCGAACTCGGGATCTTTGCTTCTTGTAAGCAAGTGCTCTACCGACTGAGTTACCCAAGCACGACTGACTACCCCTCCTCACAGCTTTACTTCCGCCAGCGCCTAGTCTCCTACCTTCCAGACTTCACAGCAACTCTCCTGCGAACCTTGCAGAACTAACATTCCTATCCGTGAATCGTCCGCTTATATTAGAAGCAAGGAGTCACGAATATTGTTGTCCACAAACCACTGCCTCACACAATCTGCTTTATGACAGGGTGCACTGTAACGCTGATGCAAACAGTTATCGTTTCCGAACTGCTCCTCTACCGTAAGCACCACACATACCTGTAAAATGTGTTCATATTATTCTGCAATTAGCGTTATCTTAAACACAATGTGGGACTACACTAGGATTTTTAATATTTTAAAAATATCGTGAATCCGATAAATAGATATTTAAATAATTATCTTTATCGGATCTCTATATATCAATAAAGTATCGACACGTCGGCGGAAAAAATATCGACGTACCTTCATAGAAAAGTATCGGCGGCACATTGTAAACGTGTTCAAAATGATTCAAACGGCTCTGAGCACTATGGGATTTAACTTGATGTCATCAGCCCCCTAGAACTTAGAACTAATTAAACCTAACTAACCTAAGGACATCACACATATTGATGCCCGAGGCAGGATTGGAACCTGCGACCGTAGCGGTCGCACGGTTCCAGACTGAATCGCCTAGAACCACTCGGCCACAACGGCCGGTTGTAAACGAGTAGCACAGATGCAAAAGCCGCTAACTGCATGATAAGTGAAACTAAGATAATCGCAAATAACCCGTCCCATCCAAATTATTAAAGTGAAAGACTTCGGCCGGCTGCTATGGCCGAGCGGTTCTAGGCGCTTCAGTCCGGAACCGCGCTGCTGCCTCGGGCATGGCTGTGTGTGATGTCCTTAGGTTAGTTAGGTTTAAGTAGTTCTAAGTCTAGAAGACTGATGACCTCAGATGTTAAGTCCCATAGTGCTTAGAGCCATTTGAACCATTTTTTAGACTTCATTTCTTTTCCAAAAATATGTAAAAAATAATTAATTACACTGTACTAATGGTTGAAATCTGCGATTGGGTGTTATACTTTAAAATCTTAAGTGAAATATTGACTTAGGGGTTTCTGCACCTGATATATACAGTTAACGGGTTTTGCAAAGGTATCGATCCAATTACAAAACAAACATTCAGTTGCAAAATTCGCTATTCGCTGATGTGTTAGGAGTGACAGAAGAGTGGAAGGTAATTATTACGAATATAAACAGAATACGTTCTATTTCAGTTTTATTTCAAAGAGAAGTCTGAACATTTTACTAAATTGACAAATAAAAATACGAAGGTTTCATTATTTTACTAGGAAAAACTGACTTACTTAAAGTCCAAAAGAGAACAAATATGAATGTTCAACAGTAGGTTTCTTTTTTTTTTTTTAAATACGCCATCGCATTTTTGAGATATTGTAGAAAATAAAATAAGCTCGAAATTGCATCTTAGTAAATCATCGAAAATTTTTTATAAAACAACAAAATTGGCGGGAAGTTGCATTTTAGTTAAAACAACGACAAAAATTACAGAAAATGAAATTAACTGAAAATTGCTTTTAAGTGACATCGACCTCAACACTGCCCATCAACTCAGAATCTTTTCTGGCTTCTTCAGTCGCAGGAGCGACTCTACAGTTGCCTTCCTGGTCGTCTAACACCTCGTTATGGAATTTGAGTTGTCGTTGGTACTCAGTCTTCAGCAAAATGCAGCTCCAAATGCCTTTTGACGTCTCCGAGTTTGACTTCTGAAAGTTCTACAGCGCCTGTGATAGGTGTTGGGTCAAAGTGCTCTTCCACTCTCCATCTTCAAAGTTGTAAAAGGACTCTCCAAGAACTGGACATATCTTCTGGCTTTTGCTTTTCGTGAACACGATTTCTTTGGCTTTTTGAATCCGGAAATGTCAATTACCAGTAACTTTCACTAGTCCTTCCACATATGTCGTAACAGTAAGAGCCAACATTGTTTTCAGTGCATAACGTTGCTTTGTTACAGCACGGCACGGGTTCCAAGTTGTAAGATTTTTAACGGAGTTCAACCACCTTAACGTAAGACAGGCTGTTTACGCCACGATTAACGACGGACCAGGAAGCACTGAGACACAAGACAGACGGGCAGCACAGCCTGCAACTCTGCAGCAGCTGAGTGAGAGAGAGCACACGCAGCGGGAAAACAGAGAAGGACGGTGACTAAGCAAAATAACACGCACGTTCGTTCGCGCTTCTGAATGCACAAAGAAGCAATAGCCACAGCTAGAATAAACACTCATAGACCAATTTAGCTAGCTGCTAAGAGAGAATTGAAACAAGGGCAGCGGAATAACGAGGCCACATGCGGCCATCAGAAGTAAATCTCACGTTACAAAACTACGGAGAGCTCTTTAAAGCCGGCTGGTGTGGCCCAGCGGTTCTAGGCGCTGCAGTCTGGAACCGCGCGACCGCTACGGTCGCAGGTTCGAATCCTGCCTTGGGCATGGATGTGTGATGTCCTTAAGTTAGGTTTCAGTAGTTCTAAGTTCAAGGGACTGATTATCTCAGAAGTTAAGACCCATAGTGCTCAGAGCCATTTGAACCATTTGAACCAGCTCTTTAAATACACTCCTGGAAATTGAAAAAAGAACACCGTGAATTCATTGTCCCAGGAAGGGGAAACTTTATTGACACATTCTTGGGGTCAGATACATCACATGATCACACTGACAGAACCACAGGCACATAGACACAGGCAACAGAGCATGCACAATGTCGGCACTAGTACAGTGTATATCCACCTTTCGCAGCAATGCAGGCTGCTATTCTCCCATGGAGACGATCGTAGAGATGCTGGATGTAGTCCTGTGGAACGGCTTGCCATGCCATTTCCACCTGGCGCCTCAGTTGGACCAGCGTTCGTGCTGGAGGTGCAGACCGCGTGAGACGACGCTTCATCCAGTCCAAAACATGCTCAATGGGGGACAGATCCGGAGATCTTGCTGGCCAGGGTAGTTGACTTACACCTTCTAGAGCACGTTGGGTGGCACGGGATACATACGGACGTGCATTGTCCTGTTGGAACAGCAAGTTCCCTTGCCGGTCTAGGAATGGTAGAACGATGGGTTCGATGACGGTTTGGATGTACCGTGCACTATTCAGTGTCCCCTCGACGATCACCAGTGGTGTACGGCCAGTGTAGGAGATCGCTCCCCACACCATGATGCCGGGTGTTGGCCCTGTGTGCCTCGGTCGTATGCAGTCCTGATTGTGGCGCTCACCTGCACGGCGCCAAACACGCATACGACCATCATTGGCACCAAGGCAGAAGCGACTCTCATCGCTGAAGACGACACGTCTCCATTCGTCCCTCCATTCACGCCTGTCGCGACACCACTGGAGGCGGGCTGCACGATGTTGGGGCGTGAGCGGAAGACGGCCTAACGGTGTGCGGGACCGTAGCCCAGCTTCATGGAGACGGTTGCGAATGGTCCTCGGCGATACCCCAGGAGCAACAGTGTCCCTAATTTGCTGGGAAGTGGCGGTGCGGTCCCCTACGGCACTGCGTAGGATCCTACGGTCTTGGCGTGCATCCGTGCGTCGCTGCGGTCCGGTCCCAGTTCGACGGGCACGTGCACCTTCCGCCGACCACTGGCGACAACATCGATGTACTGTGGAGACCTCACGCCCCACGTGTTGAGCAATTCGGCGGTACGTCCACCCAGCCTCCCGCATGCCCACTATACGCCCTCGCTCAAAGTCCGTCAACTGCACATACGGTTCACGTCCACGCTGTCGCGGCATGCTACCAGTGTTAAAGACTGCGATGGAGCTCCGTATGCCACGGCAAATTGGCTGACACTGACGGCGGCGGTGCACAAATGCTGCGTAGCTAGCGCCATTTGACGGCCAACACCGCGGTTCCTGGTGTGTCCGCTGTGCCGTGCGTGTGATCATTGCTTGTACAGCCCTCTCGCAGTGTCCGGAGCAAGTATGGTGGGTCTGACACACCGGTGTCAATGTGTTCTTTTTTCCATTTCCAGGAGTGTAGAAGAGCCCTAGCTCCAAGTAGGGAGATCGGTTCAGGTCAATGGGAACGACGGAGTCCGTGTGATAACATTCCGTTCCGTGACCACGTTATTTCAGTAAGTCACGTCTCAGATCAACCAGCGCAGTACCAGCCAGCCGTGGAGTGTCGCAAAGCTGAACACCAATGACGAACTTCATTCTGTGTCACACCAACCACTACTGATGGGAGAGCTGATGAACCACCAGTAGCACTGCAGTACCAGGTGGAACGGGAGATGACGACCAGGCCGGCAGTACTGGGTTCAACGCCTGCCGCCTACACCACACCGTGGATGGGGTGGTCCAGGGAAGAAGAGGTACGGAGCGGGATCGAGTAAACTTCCTCAGCAGGTAGCAGCTATCCACGCTGTATCAGGCAGAGCTAAGCATCCGAACCGAAGCAAGAGGAATGACGTCTCGCTAGGACGCAGGAGCAAGGACTGGCGCAGCGTCCGTCAACGAGAGTCTGTCCGTGACCAGGGCAGCAGGCAACTGCGGTCAACAGTGCACCTCCCTTTGTTAAGTCGTCACAATAAACGATTCACTGAATAATCATATTTTCATAGGACCACGAGCGATTCCAGACGATTCCTGATATCGTGCAGGGGCGTCATCCACTCAGCCCTCTAGTATGATAAAAGAATTAGGTTAAATATATTTGAATTTTGTTTTTCAATTTTAATCTGATATATATATATCGTGTTCCCAGTTTGGCACAGCTTTGCCACAGGAAACAGGAAAGCGGTCGAAGACGTCCGTCTTCTGGTCGGCTCCTGATCGTTGTCAGAACGAGGCTAGTTTTTGATTACGCAAAGGCTTCTATTATTTGGGAAAGAACATGTAATGTCTCTTGCAGCGGTCTCTCCACAATATTTTCAGAAATTTTATAAATTATATAACTCAGTACATATCTCGAAATATCTCTTCTTATTATCTCTTCTTATCTTACCGATTGTCAATGCAAAGTAGTTTCAAGCCCATGGAGCGTCCATTTACTCCATGGAATAGCTTCTCTGCTATCTATGTTTTCTCTTATGAAAAGAATAGGGGACTTCTTGCTGATTAGTCGTGAAAGAAGGATGTATATGTATGTATTGTTGAGCTAGTCGCCATCTTGATGAGATTCTGTATGAGATGGAATTTAATACAAACAACCCGGATTTCTTTACGTAATCAGTATGAAGTTTATAATCACCTAAGGGACCTTTAACAATGAACAATAAAAAAAATTGCATTTGCAAATGAAATCATTAATAAATGGGGCAGCTATGAGTTGTATAGAAGACAAGGAGCGGCCTTCTGTCTACGACCAGGATGCCGCAGTATTCTCTGCTGTAGTAAAGGTTATTTGATATTTACAAAAATAATATGACATGGAGGTAAAAAAAATTAAGGAAAAGAATAGAATAAGAAATCTGGTAAACACTAAATATATTCAAACAATTCTCACTAGCAAATTAGGCCTTATTTATAAACAGTATAACTTACATAAGTACTTTTCTAACTGTAGGTGCGATCAGATTTCAGCCTGCCCTGTGCTGTATCCTTGGTTCACGTTTTTGTCACAAATTACAGCCATTACTTTTCTCCTTCGTTAAAGACAATTCTTGCACTGTTCGACACTTTCATAACAAGAACTCGCCGATTTACAGTTTCGAACATAAATTACTTGAATTATATTAATTAATAATGTTGTCTGCACGCTGGCAAGACCGCTCACTTTTACAGCTTAAAGTCTACCTTCTTTTCGTTTTCACATTACACACATAAGTAAATTAAAATCTGAAGATCTACAAAAGTTTTTTACTGTCATCTTTTATTTAGATTGAAGCGGAACGTTCAGTTCAGCTTCTGTTAAAATGTTTCTTTGACTGCGCATTCGATGTATTAGCGTACGCGCTAGATGCGCATCTTTACAGTTATGTAAATTATATAAAACAAATGTCTTTCAAAGAATATGTCTCATCTCATAAGTTGATCATTTAATATACAGATAGGTGAATGCCTTTCCAAGGGTACTCACAGCTTTTACACTACGGAAATCCCAATAATATTACAGCCCCTCTGTAGCTTTAATAATACTTTTCATGTTCCTACCTTTCTGTTTTGGATTCGTTTCTTTTCCCCTGATCAGGACGCCTCTTCCTTTTCCGGGAGGGACCGGCGCTCTCGGTCTCGTTCTGGTCATTTGCAGCTACAACGATGGCTTCGACTTCTTGCAGAATTCCCACTACTTCAATTTCTATGTGAAATCTTATGGGACTTAACTGCTAACGTCATCAGTCCCTAAGCTTACACACTACTTAACCTAAATTAACCTAAGAACAAACACACACACACGCATGCCCGAGGGAGGACTCTAACCTCCGCCGGGACCAGCCGCACATTCCATGACTGCAGCGCCCTAGACCGCTCGGCTAATACCGCGTGGACTATTTCAATTACTCCCACTTCGTTTGTACTGTCTTCTGCATTTAAACCGCCCACAAAACCAGTTATTTTCTTCAAAACACTCAAGCAAATACTTCAACAAACATCCCACTGATCAGCTGAACTGTGCTTACCAACGTATATTCCGACAACGCATCGGTAGCGAGAGCTTCACTGTTGCGTACACGTTCGCTACAGTGCAGCCAACCCAGCTCTGAATAAGAAAAATATCCCTTCTAATCGTCACAAATTGAAAGGTAACTTTGAATGCCTAGATTAGTAAATCAGATCCGGACATGGCACGACAACTGCCTTGCCTGTTGAACTTGGCGGATTTTGCAAAAGTTGGATATTTAGCGGGCTTTGCACCCGAAGACAACGTGCAGTTAGCGGCTTTTGCATCCGAACGCGATTTTCTGCACCAAATTTCAACGTTTTATAGCGGTTTTTGCACCATGAAACCCATTCCATCGTGTAGGCGCTGTAAAAACCTGTACGGTAGAGTGCTCAACTCAAAATCGACAAAACATACATTTATCGGATTTTGCATCTCAGCTACTCAAATATACTGCCTGTCCTAGAGCTGTATATTTAAGTATTGATTTATTATTAGATAGTCTATAAATCAGCAAGCCTAGAATCCTGCCTATTCAAGAACAGAAAGGAGTGTGTGTGTGTGTGTGTGTGTGTGTGTGTGTGTGTCTGTCTGTCTGTCTGTGTGTGTGTGTGTCATCTATTTTTGACAAAGGCCGTGTTGGCCGAAAGCTTATCGTGTGATAGTCTGATGTCATCAGTCCCCTAGAACTTAGAACTACTTAAACCTAACTAACCTAAGGACATCACACAACACCCAGTCATCACGAGGCAGAGAAAATCCCTGACACCGCTGGGAATCGAACCCGGGAACCCGGGCGCGGGAAGCGAGAACACTACCGCACGACCACGAGCTGCGGACTGTTTATAATCCGATGTGATCTGGAACGGCCGTTACTGATCACTTGCTGTACTTGCGTGAACCTCTTGTGCTCCGAGCGTCTCCTAGCATGAGCCATTGTGTCTTGTTAGCGCCTCCTAGCTCAGACAGCGATTATGTCAGCGACTGGGTTGGTGCATGGTTCGTAGCGCTTTTCCATAAATTTGATAAACACCACAGATACACGTAAAATAGGCTTAATCATCAATAATATGTTCTCCTTCACTATTTAAAACAGTCGGCCAACGCTGACGTAACTTTCCGCTTCTGCTAATCTACGAAATCACGTTGTTCGAGTCATGCTCAGAGCGTGTTTTCATCCAGCAAGGAAGTTCCTAAAAAGGTTGTTCGATAGAGAGTGGAAAAGGGAAAAATCTGAGATCACAAGGTCAGGTGACTACGTTGGGTGCCAAAAGACTTCCCAACTCCTCTCCCTTATAGCATTTTTTGGCTGTGTAGCGTAATGCGGGCAGGCGTTATCGTGGGGTAGCATCATTTCATGTAGTCTTCCTGGTCGTTGTTCTTGGACTGCGCCTGCAAGACACCTTAGTTGTTGTTGACAACAATGAATGTCAGCAGTGATGGCTAAACATCGGAGAAGGAATTCGTAGTACACCACACCGCCGCTATTCCGCCAGATGCATAACATTATCCTTTGTGGACATCTACATCTACATCTACATTTATACTCCGCAAGCCACCCAACGGTGTGTGGCGGAGGGCACTTTACGTGCCACTGTCATTACCTCCCTTTTCTGTTCCAGTCGCGTATGGTTCGCGGGAAGAACGACTGTCTGAAAGCTTCCGTGCGCGCTCGAATCTCTCTAATTTTACATTCGTGATCTCCTCGGGCGGTATAAGTAGGGGGAAGCAATATATTCGATACCTCATCCAGAAACGCACCCTCTCGAAACCTGGACGGCAAGCTACACCGCGATGCAGAGCGCCTCTCTTGCAGAGTCTGCCACTTGAGTTTGCTAAACATCTCCGTAACGCTATCACGGTTACCAAATAACCATGTGACGAAACGCGCCGCTCTTCTCTATCTCCTCCGTCAACCCGATCTGGTACGGATCCCACACTGATGAGCAATACTCGAGTATAGGTCGAACGAGTGTTTTGTAAGCTACCTCCTTTGTTGATGGACTACATTTTCTAAGGACTCTCCCAATGAATCTCAACCTGGTACCCGCCTTACCAACAATTAATTTTATATGATCATTCCACTTCAGATCGTTCCGCACGCATACTCCCTGATATTTTACAGAAGTAACTGCTAGCAGTGTTTGTTCCGCTATCATATAATCATACAATAAAGGATCCTTCTTTCTATGTATTCGCAATACATTACATTTGTCTACGTTAAGGGTCAGTTGCCACTCCCTGCACCAAGTGCCTATCCGCTGCAGATCTTCCTGCATTTCGCTACAATTTTCTACTGCTGCAACTTCTCTGTATACTGCAGCATCATCCGCGAAAAGCCGCATGGAACTTCCGACACTATCTACTAGGTCATTTATACATATTGTGAAAAGCAATGGTCCCATAACACTCCCCTGTGGCGCGCCAGAGATTACTTTAACGTCTGTAGACGTCTCTCCATTGATAACAACATTCTGTGTTCTGTTTGCTAAAAACTCTTCAATCCAGCCACACAGCTGGTCTGATATTCCGTAGGCTCTTACTTTGTTTATCAGACGACAGTGCGGAACTGTATCGAACGCCTTCCGGAAGTCAAGGAAAATAGCATCAACCTGGGAGCCTGTATCTAATATTTTCTGGGTCTCATGAACAAATAAAGCGGTTTGGGTCTCACACGATCGCTGTTTCCGGAATCCATGTTGATTCCTACAGAGTAGATTCTGGGTTTCCAAAAACGACAGGATACTCGAGCAAAAAACATGTTCTAAAATTCTACAACAGATCGACGTCGGAGACATAGGTCTATAGTTTTGCGCATCTGCTCGACGACCTTTCTTGAAGACTGGGACTACCTGTGCTCTTTTCCAATCATTTGGAACCTTCCGTTCCTCTAGAGACTTGCTGTACATGGCTGTTAGAAGGAGGGCAAGTTCTTTCGCGTACTCTGTGTAGAATCGAATTGGTATCCCGTCAGGTCCAGTGGACTTTCCTCTGTTGAGTGATTCCAGTTGCTTTTCTATTCCTTGGACACTTATTTCGATGTCAGCCATTTTTTCGTTTGTGCGAGGATTTAGAGAAGGAACTGCAGTGCGGTCTTCCTCTGTGAAACAGCTTTGGAAAAAGGTGTTTAGTATTTCAGCTTTACGCGTGTCATCCTCTGTTTCAATGTCATCATCATCCCGGAGTGTCTGGATATGCTGTTTCGAGCCACTTACTGATTTAACGTAAGACCAGAACTTCCTAGAATTTTCTATCAAGTCGGTACATAGAATTTTACTTTCGAATTCACTGAACGCTTCACGCATAGCCCTCCTTACGCTAACTTTGACATCGTTTAGCTTCTGTTTGTCTGAGAGGTTTTGGCTGCGTTTAAACTTGGAGTGAAGCTCTCTTTGCTTTCGCGCAAGTCTTTGAACGGGGACTTTTGGCTTTGTTTGGGCTCAACCATTCCTTTCCTCTCCTTATCTTAGCATATAGACACCACTTCTCGTCACCAGTAACGATACAGTATAGGAATAGTCGGTGTTGTTTACGATCCATTTAATGACGGGCAAGCAGAGATGCACATATGGCTATCCACTGATTTTTGTGATTTTCGCTTAGAGCATTCAGTACCTATACACCCGATTTTTGAACCTTCCTCATTGCACGCAGATGTCGCAAATGATCACAGTTCATCCAGTTTACCATTTCTCGAGTACACTGGTGTGAATCATTGTGCATTATGCGTTTAAGCGATCTTTGACTAATGTCAAAACGATCCTTCTTAAAACGAGAAAACCATTTTCTTGCCGTGCTGTGCCCAATAGCATTCTCCCCATACACGGTGCAAATGTTTCCGGCTGACTTAAACAGAAGAATATCTCGGAAATGATCCGATTTCTCCACTTGTCACTCCATTTTCTAGCGTCCACAGCTCCACTCACTATCTCCAAATGACAAAATAACAACATGTAAACCAAATAGCAGCAGTGAACAATAAATAATAAATGTCGATAAATAAATAAACCCTTAGCAACTGGAATATCAACATGCAAGACAAAAACGCTACGAACTTAATGCACCAACCTAACTTGTGTCTGAGTCGGAGCCTAAGTTGTTATTTGGCCAGGATACAACAGTAACCTTTGGTTCTGCGAAAATATCTTCACAACATTGAAACAGCCTGTAACACGCAACAGCACAACATTCACCACACAACGCAGAGTGATGCGGTAAACCGCAGACGAGAAATTACTGTGATGTGGGTGCAATCGCTGCGAGAAACACGCAATATGGCGGTCGCTCTTCACTTAATCCACTACATTAGGTGAGCCCTTAAAGTGATGTGCATATAGGTCAAGTCTTGATCAGTATTTTATTCATATATTGCTCTGTATCACTGTACAACTATCAATGCCGGAAACACAAACCCAAAGCAGTACTAAATGCAGACTTGAGTGAGAAGATTAGTGTGGACTTAACTTTTATCAACTGCAATTGCCTTGATTGGAATCGAACAGATTTGTTTCAAAACAACACACCAACTCATACCGACGACTTTTACACTGCTGTGCAGATATTTTCAGTGCAATACTCGTACAAAGAGAAATGGGGATAAACACTCCAATGAAATGTAGCTATGCTATTGAACCGTAAAATTACTACTGGTTCACCAAAGGTTATTAATATCAGTCAATACACAAAATGCAAAGTGGAAGTAGGTGCCAAGGAATAACTGTTGAAATTACACACAATTTTCAATAACACTCTTTATTCAAATTTGGTGCAAGACTTTACGATATTTAAAAAAAAGACCAACAATCATTTAACAAATAAGTACAATTTACGATAGGAAAAAACTTCACGCCAGTAAAAGGCAAGTATAGGCAAGCAATTTAATGTATACAAGTATACAACGCGACGCTGTATAATATTTCAAGCTCAGCTAAATTACAGGTGAATTTCATTCCATTCATTAAATGGTGCAGAATCTAACTTGTCTGCAACATACAAAGACAATCCTGTTTACAAAAGTTTCTCAAAATAGAAAAACCAAAACGCATGAGCATATATATATATATATATATATATATATATATATATATATATATGTGTGTGTGTGTGTGTGTGTGTGTGTGTGTGTGTGTGTGTGTGTGTCGTTGTATAATTGGTTTGTTTTGTAAATACTATTTGTATTTTTACGCTGGGTCTTGCCTAGGGAAAACTGTGCTGTCGAACGAATACATCGATAGGTCGTGTGGAGAATCAAAGTTTTTAGGATCTTTGGTAGTGTTAACTCTGCCGCATGGAGCGCAGGCAGGGAGAGTCTGACTGGAGTAGGGCGGTGGAGCAGGTGTGTTGTGTGACTCTCCCGCGAGTTGCCGCGCTTTCGGGGTTTGGCAGCATGTAATTGCGCTCGACTTGTATAATACACTCCTGGAAATGGAAAAAAGAACACATTGACACCGGTGTGTCAGACCCACCATACTTACTCCGGACACTGCGAGAGGGCTGTACAAGCAATGATCACACGCACGGCACAGCGGACACACCAGGAACCGCGGTGTTGGCCGTCGAATGGCGCTAGCTGCGCAGCATTTGTGCACCGCCGCCGTCAGTGTCAGCCAGTTTGCCGTGGCATACGGAGCTCCATCGCAGTCTTTAACACTGGTAGCATGCCGCGACAGCGTGGACGTGAACCGTATGTGCAGTTGACGGACTTTGAGCGAGGGCGTATAGTGGGCATGCGGGAGGCCGGGTGGACGTACCGCCGAATTGCTCAACACGTGGGGCGTGAGGTCTCCACAGTACATCGATGTTGTCGCCAGTAGTCGGCGGAAGGTGCACGTGCCCGTCGACCTAGGACCGGACCGCAGCGACGCACGGATGCACGCCAAGACCGTAGGATCCTACGCAGTGCCGTAGGGGACCGCACCGCCACTTCCCAGCAAATTAGGGACACTGTTGCTCCTGGGGTATCGGCGAGGACCATTCGCAACCGTCTCCATGAAGCTGGGCTACGGTCCCGCACACCGTTAGGCCGTCTTCCGCTCACGCCCCAACATCGTGCAGCCCGTCTCCAGTGGTGTCGCGACAGGCGTGAATGGAGGGACGAATGGAGACGTGTCGTCTTCAGCGATGAGAGTCGCTTCTGCCTTGGTGCCAATGATGGTCGTATGCGTGTTTGGCGCCGTGCAGGTGAGCGCCACAATCAGGACTGCATACGACCGAGGCACACAGGGCCAACACCCGGCATCATGGTGTGGGGAGCGATCTCCTACACTGGCCGTACACCACTGGTGATCGTCGAGGGGACACTGAATAGTGCACGGTACATCCAAACCGTCATCGAACCCATCGTTCTACCATTCCTAGACCGGCAAGGGAACTTGCTGTTCCAACAGGACAATGCACGTCCGTATGTATCCCGTGCCACCCAACGTGCTCTAGAAGGTGTAAGTCAACTACCCTGGGCAGCAAGATCTCCGGATCTGTCCCCCATTGAGCATGTTTGGGACTGGATGAAGCGTCGTCTCACGCGGTCTGCACGTCCAGCACGAACGCTGGTCCAACTGAGGCGCCAGGTGGAAATGGCATGGCAAGCCGTTCCACAGGACTACATCCAGCATCTCTACGATCGTCTCCATGGGAGAATAGCAGCCTGCATTGCTGCGAAAGGTGGATATACACTGTACTAGTGCCGACATTGTGCATGCTCTGTTGCCTGTGTCTATGTGCCTGTGGTTCTGTCAGTGTGATCATGTGATGTATCTGACCCCAGGAATGTGTCAATAAAGTTTCCCCTTCGTGGGACAATGAATTCACGGCGTTCTTATTTCAATTTCCAGGAGTGTAGTTTCTGACACGGTGTCGCGGACGGGTAAGCATTAGCTGGCGCACATCAAGAGCCCGTTTCGTCCGGTGACCGTGTCGAGAAGAAGGCGCGCCAACATCCAGCTTCTGCAACAGCGACGGCCGACAATGAGTGACTGTCGCCACCTCCTCGACCGACGACTTCAAACCTTCAATCAACCAACAAGGAACACTAAAAGCACGTAAAGTTTTAGAACTGTATGGCAGACCTCAGCTTTTAAAATTGTCCCATTTGCCTCACAAAATTACAGCAACTTAGCATTAACCTTTGTTGCTCATTGTCGCAATTGCATTACCGAGCAGGGTCCCTTCCTTTTCCGGAATGAACCCGAAAGTCGTTGAAATTCAAACGCCAGCATTAAAGTAATATCATTCGATTCCACTGCTTTAATTTCAAAGTTCAGTTAAAGTATTCATAGCTGGCAATTATATTTAAATTACACAAGCACAAATTAAGAGTGCGAGTTTTGTTACCATATTTCAGCTTATCTGCGACTGCAGCTAAGCTTGGTACGTACTAAATTTTACTACTGTTAATTGTTCAGAATCATTTAATTCAAGTTCAAAGTTAAATCTCCTATTTCTAAATTGCGTAGATTCAAGTAGTTTTTGAATTGATTGTTGAGGTAGCCCAAGACTAACCTTATTTTACTGAATTTCGTAGTGCTTCAGAAACAAAGTTCACTATTAATTGCAGTCACTAAATTAACTTTCAGTTCTCCAGTTTTATTAATTCTTTTGCTAAATTAAGTCAGAGTATAGCGAAATTTATTACTTCTGACAAACATTCAGTTTTCACACAACACGTGAAACCTTCAGTTGCCATGCTTTTAGTGCTAAATATATGTGCATTAATCTTTCACTTTCAGTTATTATACAGTAGTAGTTGTCCATGGTACTGGCGACCGTAATTTTCCCCAAATCTCGAATATCTGGTTAACGCCAATTAATTGTTACCGTAACGACCGCACATTTACTTTCTTTATTAACTTTACCCCTTTTCAAAATTAATTTCCACCAATTTCATTTGCATTTTTCCTTTCATTTAGATGTAACCCTTTCCTCCCTCTTTACCGACGGATTAACTTCGGTGACGATTGATTTTCCCAAAATTCCATTAGGTGCACGCAGTTTAATTTTTCACTGTCATTAAGGACGATAAGTGAGTGGAAGGTTACAAATGGCAGGTTATCAAGATTAAGTCAGTTTGAACGTGATGTTATACTCGGCAAGCGAGCAAAAGTACATCTCCGACGTAGCGATGAAGTGAGAAGTTTCCCGTACGAGCATTTCACGAGCGCACCGTGAATATCAGGAAT
This sequence comes from Schistocerca cancellata, assembly GCF_023864275.1. Lineage (NCBI taxonomy): Eukaryota > Metazoa > Arthropoda > Insecta > Orthoptera > Acrididae > Schistocerca > Schistocerca cancellata. The sequence goes on from NC_064632.1 coordinate 296,471,546, forward strand.
CCGGTAAAATAGTCTCCGACATCGCTGCGGCCGGAAAAAGATCCTGAAAGAAAGGGACCAACGACGACTGAAGAGAATCGTTCAACGTGACAGAAGTGCTACCCTTCCGCAAATTGCTGCAAATTCAGTGCTGGGCCATCAACAAGCGTCAGCGTGCGACCCATTCAACGAAACATTATCGATATCGATTTTCGGAGCCGAAGGGCCACTCGTCACCCCTTGATGATTGCGCTGAGCGGTGGTGGGCCTTTCCTGGCACACCAGCTCTTTGGCACGGCTGTTGATTACCCGGCTGTACTACGATCTTTGCCCCTGTTGTGATCAGGCGGCGGGTATTTGCGATCGGATTCTCTACGAGGCGCTAGGGCGTGCTTGTGGGAACGAAGGAGCAAAACACGCGGGCTCGGCCAGCAGCGGCGCTGCCGGTCTACCTTGCAGGACGGTGGCGAGTTTGTGGTGCACCTGTCTGATGTCAACTCCGGGCGCTGCTCGTCGCATTGCTTTGGTGCCTGTTTTCTCGGAGAGACCCATCCCTCGTGACCATCTCGAACAACGCTCTCCATCGAAGGTCTGAGTGGTTTTGGTGCCTTCGTTTCGTGGAACTATTTGCGTTGTAGCAACAGTCACTTGTTGTTTGGTTGGTTGCTCTAACGTATGTGTTGTTGAAGTAAGAGCAGCCGGCAAGTTGTGTGATCGCATGGAGACCAGCAGTCACTACTTCCTTTAAGGAAATCATCGTCCACAAAAGATGTAGCAACTGTAAGGTATTGATTATATTAGGTCATAGTCTAGTTGTAATTTTCTGCATACCAAGCTTACACAATTGCCAGTTACACTGCAGACCTATGCAACGAAATTAAAGTGCACAAATCTAGTTTTGTTGCGAAGTTGTGCATTTGAATAACGTGATATTATCTTGAAATTATTTCCATTTCATCTTTCTACACATTGACGGCCTTAATCATATGTGTAAATATTGTTGGGTAAACTATGAGAGTGTAAAGGTCTGATATTATTTTGCTGAATTGCATTTTTGTACAAGTCTTAGGTTAAATGTTTTACAGCATTGAGATTGCTGCAAAATTTAAGTAGTTTCGATTGAAAGCACTTACGGTTTTTTAACTTATATTGTTTATTGACCTCTTATATTAATTGACGTTTGGTTGGTGTTTGCCGTGTTTCTGCGGTCTGTTTGTGTTCCAGTTTTCTGCGAGTTGGTGTGTGTGGGTGCGGCTCCACGTTCCGCTTCGGTGCACAGAAGCTGTGACGTGTCGTCTAATGGGAAGTTACTCCCGGTTGTGCCGCGGCGTTTACGTGTTGTTTTGGACGGCTGGTCAGCTGCTTCCGGCATTTTAAGTTAAGTCACCTTTTGCCAGGGCAGCCTGGCGTCACTGCCCGTTTGATAAACATTTAACATCCCCCATGTATTTAAAAAAAAATTTGCTTGCCAATGAATTATATTAAGTGTAACGTAATGTGCTGGTTGCGTCATTGCTCAAAAAAATTTTTTCATCAGAGCCACCTTTTTAAATTACTTTATATTTATTGTTCGTTAAATAATTCTAATTTGCTGCTTGCTTGAGAAGGAAACTTGAAACGCCCGCTAAACCCGCTGGGCAGAACAGGTAATAGGATTGTGGGAAGGGCCAAAGGTTGAGGTCAGTTTCTGCTTCTAATTGTCATTTATTGTAATTTAGCAACTCTTTCACGGCTGAAGGCCTCCAACAAGAAATCTTAACAAGATAAAAATCAAATTAAGATAGCAATAAAATAATCCAAAAAACAACATACGCCAAATGCAATACAAATGGCTGAGGGCCACAATTAGCTTCCAAAATTTTAGAATATATTACCATAGACCTTTAAAGGCAGAAGGCCAACAAGAAATCTTAAAAAAAATCAAAAATCCAATTAAGATAGCAATAAAATAATTTAAAACCCAAAAGGCAACACAAATGGCTGAGGGCCACAATTAAATTTCAAAACTTCAGTATTTATTACCATAGACCTTTAAAGGCAGAAGGCCAGCATGTTTAACAACAAGAAATCTTAAAAACCAAGAAGATAAAAATCCAATTAAGATAGCAATAAAATAACTTCAAGAAACAACATATGCAAGGTGCAATACCGATGGCTGAGGGCCACAATCAGACTTCAAAATTTCAAAATATATTATCATAATCTTTGAAGGCAGCAGTGTTTAAGCTTGAAAGGAAAACTTAAAAATTAATTTTGCAAAATTTTAAGAAGCAAACAATTACCATAAGCCTAAAATTTAAAATAGCTGACAACAGATAATTAAACACCGGTGGCACTCAGAAAGCCGCCAGGGAGGTCAGTCTGCTCTCGTTCACTTGGGTGAGACGGGTGGAAAGCCCAACTATACTTTATCCATCGGAACCCAACCAGGGGACAGCCACGGATCGACCGAGACAACAACTTGCTTCCCATCAATCAGTACATGAGAACCCAAACCGGCAATGTTACAAATTTGATAATGCACACTGAAGTACGTATTAGCTGTCAAAATAACACACCATGTTGGACAGCTACAACAGGTGAGGAAAGGACGTTGCCTGAAATTACGTTACTAGCCAGGGCAGGTAACCGGAACACTAATGGCCTCAAGACAGAAAATTCCACTGGTGCACTCAAATCCTAGTCGACCAAAATAGTTAATTGCACCGCATGGCGGCTAAATCTCAGCAGTAGAACCACTCGGTGTTGCTCACCGGAAAACCTCCCCAACAACAAACCACCGAAGCGAACCACCACAACATGAACAGACGTGGCTTGGGTAGTTGCAACCACTACTCAACTTTGACGTCCTGAGTCGGCGAGCCACGAAGCCCGTAGCGATCGGACAGCTCCACACACGCTCCGACACTGCGCAGGGACTGCCAGCGGCCCCAGCCGACTGCCCCGCGCGGAGAACTTCCGTCGTCCGCAACAACCGACCGACTCACTCCAGACCCCCTTGCCGGAAACTATATGCACCAAATCAAAGATGGTACTCGGAGCAAATATCGATACACATCACTGTTGTCACACGTAGAAGGAAGAAGAACCACAACGTAACCGCGACAAGGGCGGAAAACCAAACACAGATAGACAGCGAAGTTCACGAAAACACATAGTTGGGAGAGAGCACGGCTCAAAGCTATTGGTCATTTTGGATATTGTTTTTAAGACGGCCACGTGTTGATTGTATGTTAGCTGTTTTATAAATGTGGTCTTGAATAAATTGTTAATTTATTGATTACTAGTTTTTGTGTTTAAGGAGTGACGTTATAGGGGCCTTGACGTTCCATGCTGATCCCGACTTCCTAAGTCACATGCACGACACAAAACTTTATGCCTCGCCTGGGCCCGTAAACACTGACATTGGACTGTTGATGACTGGAAACATGTTGCCTCGTTTCAAATTGTATTGAATGGATGGACGTGTACAGTTATGAAGAAAACCTCATGGACCTTGCATGTGAGCAGGGGACTGTACAACCTGGTTGAGGCTCTGTAATGGTGTGGGGTGTGTGCAGCTGGGGTGATATAGGACCCCTGATACGTCTAGATACGACTCTGACAGTGACACGTACGTAAGCATCCTGTCTGATCATCTGCATCCATTCATGTCCACTGTGTATTCCGACGGTCTTGGGCAATTCCACCAGGTCCATGCGATACTCCAAACTTTTAGGATTTTCTCTCAATTCGGTAGGTACACCGTCACATTCGAATTTGTTGAATCCTTTAAGCGTAGCCTTCGTTATGCTGATTTTAGCTTAGTTTTGTTTTTGTACATTATTTACGCTTTAACCTACAGGCGCCGGCCGGGGTGGCCGAGCGGTTCTAGGCGCTACAGTCTGGAACCGCGCGACCGCTACGGTCGCAGGTTCGAATCCTGCCTCGGGCATGGATGTGTGTGATGTCCTTAGGTTAGTTAGGTTTAAGTAGTTCTACGTTCTAGGGGACTGATGACCTTCGAAGTTAAGTCCCATAGTGCTCAGAGCCATTTGAACCATTTTAACCTACAGGCAAAGCTCTCTTTGCATTCGTGGCAGCTTTCCAACAATGTTGTCGATCCACGATGGTTCTTTTCCAATCCTCACAATTTTGCGCGGCATATACTTGTCTAAATCGTACTACACAGTGCCCTTGAACTTTACCAGTTAAGCTCGTCATTGCCTGTGCTCGATATGAGGTTTTCTCGTTGTCCTGCCGGGTAACCTGAAAAATGTGTCACGTCGCTCTTGCTAAACAGAAAATCTCACTGCGTTTCTTTGTATTCATATTTACAGTGATGATTCTGCTCCTGTGTTCTACGCTGAGTCGAAAAGCTCGGATCTGTTTGCCACGGGTATATTTAATATGTTACCTTGACGAGTCAGTTCCCGACTAAGTTTCGGATAGAGCACTTAATACAGTTTCACCCGATTCTCTGTCACTATTACCCGTCGTAATTACTTGAACCTCCCAGCCTACAGATGATCAGAAATGTTATCTGAAATGTTCTAGAAGTTTACCCTCAGCCGTTCCGCCACTGCGGCTGCTGAGACAGGTGGTCTATAAAGGCATCCGATGACCATGTTTTGTCCACCTCAAATACTTATCTTCATCCAAATTATTTCGTACTCTGAATCTATTCTACTCTCGCTAGTTATTACAGGATTTCTGCAGCCAGAAACACGCCTCGCCCACCAGCAATGAATCTGTCTTTGCGACATACATTCCAGTGGGAGTTTAGACATCTGGTTTCAGCCAGCATTATGTCCGTAGTACTACCTCCACATTGTTATCGTTAATTAGCGCGATTAGTTCTGAGACCTTTCTTGTGACGCTCCTGTAGTTAACTAATGCCTGAAAAGAAAAAATTGCAACGTCAAGAATCAGTGGTGCAACATAAACGAAAGTTACCAGGCGTGTTTCTACATCTGAAAGATGATGTGTATTCAAATTTCGTGCCAGTCAAACGAGAGTGGCGCTGGTAGCACCTCAATGAAGATGCAAACCAGGTTTGCCTTAAATAGACGATGTAGCGGTCGTGAGCGATAACTCTCTTTGAGATTGGACGTGGTGACTCGATATTAGTCAGTAACGCCTTTAATACGACGTAAGTGGGCTGCTTCTGTGTTGGCAGCGCGGTGTAGCGCTGTGCATTGGATCTCTGACTCCGCTTTCTTTGTAAGAGACTCTGTGGCTGGTTGGTCTCGTTGTTGGAAGTTAATCGCCAGTAGTGTTGGGCAGTTGGAAGTTAGTCGCCAACAGTGATGGAAGTACTATTGGGCAGTTGGAGGTGAACAGCCAGCAGTGATGGATGTTAGATGTGAGAAGTTAGCATGGATGGAGGGTAGAGGTCCGAAGTGTTAGCGTAGGCTAATGATCTGGAAGTATCCGACTTGGAGATTGAATGTTATTCGTGATTATATACCTTTGTACTAGATCTCAATGGCGATTTATATTCGTGTTTGAACTGGATGTCGCATTATTATACTAAAAAATACATTATTTGGTTTGCAACAAAATCTTTCCTTTGCTAACCACATGCCTATTAGTAGTTAGTGAGTTTAGTAGTTAGAATGTTGTATTTAGCTGACAGTATTGACGCTCGCTGTATTGCAATAGTTCGCGCAATGAAGATTTTTGTGAAGTAAGTCCTTAATGAAATGTATAGGTTATGGTTAAGATTTCTTTTTAGTCAGGGCCATTCTTTTGAATTAATTATTTGAAGTCAGGTCGTAATTTTTTGAGCAGTCACATTGCGATGCGCTAGAATATTGTGGGTCTGTGTTGACATGATAAGAAAACGTAGAGAGAAAGTAGGCTTATTACGTTCAGTTTTACTCTACTGTTTCAGAATCAAATAACGCGGAAGTTACATCTTCTCAGTCATTCTGCGATTTAAGTACAGACTCACTCATTTAAATAAAGAAGTTTCAACAACAAAGACGCCATTATTAACGACTCACTGAGTTTGAACGAGGTCATGTAATAGGGCTACGAGAAGCTTGAAGTTCCTTCTACGATACTGCGGAAATACTTGGCAGGAACGTAGCCACTGTACATTATTGCTGGCAGCGGCGGTCACGAGAATGTACGGTCGCAAGAAGACAGGGTCCCAGGCGACCACGTGGCGCTACAGAAAGGGCAGACCACCGTGTTAGGCGCACTGCTCTGGCTCATCGTACTGAATCTGCTGCAGCAATGTGAGCAGTAATTGGTATTGTGACTTGGCAAGACAGCCAAGTCACTATGCGAGGATGCCGAAAAGCACGCGTTAAGCTCACGCAGACTGGCGTGAGGTCTGGAACAGTGTAAAGTAGTTAATATAGCAAATAAAGTACGTAGTGGATGTAATACTTAACTTTATTCCATAATTGGTGAACATCGCTCTTGTTGATACATAAGTGCAATCTCAATATAAACTGGTCATGGCGCCTTGCTAGGTCGTAGCAAATGACGTAGCTGAAGGCTATGCTAACTATCGTCTCGGCAAATGAGAGCGTCAGTGTAGCATCGCTAGCAAAGTCGGCTGTACAACTGGGACGAGTGCTAGGAAGTGTCTCTAGATCTGCCGTGTGGCGGCGCTCGGTCTGCAATCACTGACAGTGGCGACACGCGGGTCCGACGTATACTAGCGGACCGCGGCCTATTTAAAAGCTACCACCTAGCAAGTGTGGTGTCTGGCGGTGACACCACATTCCTCCCCCACAAATCGGCGTACGGTTGTATTATAAGGCTTCCGCCCGCCGTGGGGAGGACTCCATGTTGACATATGCGACGAGGTGGGAAGCCTAACAACAGGCGAGGCTGTGCCACCCGCACCCGGCCATTCGGTCCGAGGGGAGCTAGGAAACGCCTGGAAACCTAGTCCAGGGTGCACGCCAACATGCGGTGTATGCGCCCTTAGAGAGACAGGAGGGGCCGAAGGGTCGACCTCCATCGGGTCGGAGCACCCGACGGGCGAAGACGACAGATGGTCCGGAGCGGGCAAGAGTTCCATGGCGGAGGACAACTGGTCACGTGAAGCGATCGGCGGCGCGTGACCCAGGGAGGCGCCCGGCGGTTGCAGCGACGCGTCCACTGCGGGCGTCGCCGGCGGGAGAACAGGCGGCGGCGGCGGCGCGTCGCCATGGGGCAAAATGGAAGGCAGCGTCGGTAACACCGGAGGATGAGGCGAGCCAGTAGATGGGTCCTCAGGGCGCTGAAGGGACGGCACCGTCGCTGAAAGCAGACGGGGAGCGGCAGATCCCGTGCGACGACAGAGGCGCAGCTGAGTGAGATGCCGACGCACCTCACCAGAGGCCCCCAAAACCAGATACATAGCGCGGCCGAGGCAGCGAAGAATGCGCCCTGCGAGCCAACGCCGTGAACCTCGATAGTTGCGATAGTATACAACGTCGCCGGGAACAAAAGCAGGTTTATGCCGCTGCACAGGAACCTGATGCGGCGGATGTAGCAAAGACATCAAGGTTCGATGAGGGCGACCGTGAAGCAACTCAGCCGGCGAGCGACCATCTCGGGGCTGAGAGCGATACGAGGACAAAAAGAGCAATAACCCGTCCTCCCGAGAATGCGACTCTTTCAACTTCAACATCTGTGACTTGAAAGTCCGAACCAATCGTTCAGCGGCACCGTTTGACTGTGGCGAAAACGGCGCGGATGTCAGATGTTGAATACCATTGGCCTTGCAGAAGGACTGAAATTCTGCGGACATGAATTGTGGGCCATTGTCGGAAACAATAGTCTGTGGTAGACGTTCAATGCAAAAGATAGCGGACAACGCTTGGATGGTGGCAGAAGACGTCGTGGAAGACATCCGGACAACAAAAGGAAAATGACTGAATGAATCGACCAGAACCAACCATCGAGCATTCCAGAATGGACCAGCAAAATCGATGTGTAAGCGTTGCCAAGGGGAAGTGGCTTTTGGCCATGCAAAGAACTTCCGCGGTGTTGCGGATTGTTGTTCGGCACACGCCATGCAAGAAGAGCACATAGTCGTTATCGCAGCATCGATCCCGAACCAAGTACAGTGCTGACGAGCAAGTTGTTTCGTTCTCACTATACCCTAATGGCCTTGGTGGAGAAGCTTTAAGACAGAGGACTGTAACGAACTTGGGACCACGACCATGGACTGATCATTATCAGAACGCAACAGCAAAACACCACGTCGAACAAAAAGTCTCTCCTTGTGAGCAAAAAATCGGCGAACCAACGGATCCTCGATCCGTGACTTTGACAAGGGCCATTGCTTAGCAACAAAACGCAAAACGGTAGCAAGGACAGGGTCTGCAGCTGTGGCTGTAGCTACACGACGAAAATCAATCGGAAACGATTCGACCACGTCATCGGTTTCCGAGTCAATGAACATGCAAGCAAGTTCGGAAGAATCGAATGCTCTATCCTCAGCAACAGGCAAACGGGACAACGCATCGGCGTTTCCGTGCTTAGCAGTGAACCGATACAAGATATCGTAGCGGTACTGCGAGAGAAAAATAGACCAGCGAATGAATTTCTGCGCTGTACGCAGAGGGACAGGCTTGGTCGGATGAAAAAGCGATGTCAAAGGTTCGTGGTCTGAACTTTGACGGAAAAGTGATCCAATCCTTATCGCCAATCTGTTGTGACTTGGCAAGACAGCCAAGTCACTATGCGAGGATGCCGAAAAGCACGCGTTAAGCTCACGCAGACTGGCGTGAGGACTGGAACAGTGTAAAGTAGTTAATATAGCAAATAAAGTACGTAGTGGATGTAATACTTAACTTTATTCCATAATTGGTGAACATCGCTCTTGTTGATACATAAGTGCAATCTCAATATAAACTGGTCATGGCGCCTTGCTAGGTCGTAGCAAATGACGTAGCTGAAGGCTATGCTAACTATCGTTTCGGCAAATGAGAGCGTCAGTGTAGCATCGCTAGCAAAGTCGGCTGTACAACTGGGACGAGTGCTAGGAAGTGTCTCTAGACCTGCCGTGTGGCGGCGCTCGGTCTGCAATCACTGACAGTGGCGACACGCGGGTCCGACGTATACTAGCGGACCGCGGCCTATTTAAAAGCTACCACCTAGCAAGTGTGGTGTCTGGCGGTGACACCACATTCCTCCCCCGCAAATCGGCGTACGGTTGTATTATAAGGCTTCCGCCCGCCGTGGGGAGGACTCCATGTTGACATATGCGACGAGGTGGGAAGCCTAACAACAGGCGAGGCTGTGCCACCCGCACCCGGCCATTCGGTCCGAGGGGAGCTAGGAAACGCCTGGAAACCTAGTCCAGGGTGCACGCTAACATGCGGTGTATGCGCCCTTAGAGAGACAGGAGGGGCCGAAGGGTCGACCTCCATCGGGTCGGAGCACCCGACGGGCGAAGACGACAGATGGTCCGGAGCGGGCAAGAGTCCCATGGCGGAGGACAACTGGTCACGTGAAGCGATCGGCGGCGCGTGACCCAGGGAGGCGCCCGGCGGTTGCAGCGACGCGTCCACTGCGGGCGTCGCCGGCGGGAGAACAGGCGGCGGTGGCGGCGCGTCGCCATGGGGCAAAATGGAAGGCAGCGTCGGTAACACCTGGGGATGAGGCGAGCCAGTAGATGGGTCCTCAGGGCGCTGACCGGACGGCACCGTCGCTGAAAGCAGACGGGGAGCGGCAGATCCCGTGCGACGACAGAGGCGCAGCTGAGTGAGATGCCGACGCACCTCACCAGAGGCCCCCAAAACCAGATACATAGCGCGGCCGAGGCAGCGAAGAATGCGCCCTGCGAGCCAACGCCGTGAACCTCGATAGTTGCGATAGTATACAACGTCGCCGGGAACAAAAGCAGGTTTATGCCGCTGCACAGGAACCTGATGCGGCGGATGTAGCAAAGACATCAAGGTTCGATGAGGGCGACCGTGAAGCAACTCAGCCGGCGAGCGACCATCTCGGGGCTGAGAGCGATACGAGGACAAAAAGAGCAATAACGCGTCCTCCCGAGAATGCGACTCTTTCAACTTCAACATCTGTGACTTGAAAGTCCGAACCAATCGTTCAGCGGCACCGTTTGACTGTGGCGAAAACGGCGCGGATGTCAGATGTTGAACACCATTGGCCTTGCAGAAGGACTGAAATTCTGCGGACATGAATTGTGGGCCATTGTCGGAAACAATAGTCTGTGGTAGACGTTCAATGCAAAAGATAGTGGACAACGCTTGGATGGTGGCAGAAGACGTCGTGGAAGACATCCGGACAACAAAAGCAAAATGACTGAATGAATCGACCAGAACCAACCATCGAGCATTCCAGAATGGACCAGCAAAATCGATGTGTAAGCGTTGCCAAGGGGAAGTGGCTTTTGGCCATGCAAAGAACTTCCGCGGTGTTGCGGATTGTTGTTCGGCACACGCCATGCAAGAAGAGCACATAGTCGTTATCGCAGCATCGATCCCGAACCAAGTACAGTGCTGACGAGCAAGTTGTTTCGTTCTCACTATACCCTAATGGCCTTGGTGGAGAAGCTTTAAGACAGAGGACTGTAACGAACTTGGGACCACGACCCTGGACTGATCATTATCAGAACGCAACAGCAAAACACCACGTCGAACAAAAAGTCTCTCCTTGTGAGCAAAAAATCGGCGAACCAACGGATCCTCGATCCGTGACTTTGACAAGGGCCATTGCTTAGCAACAAAACGCAAAACGGTAGCAAGGACAGGGTCTGCAGCTGTGGCTGTAGCTACACGACGAAAATCAATCGGAAACGATTCGACCACGTCATCGGTTTCCGAGTCAATGAACATGCAAGCAAGTTCGGAAGAATCGAATGCTCTATCCTCAGCAACAGGCAAACGGGACAACGCATCGGCGTTTCCGTGCTTAGCAGTGAACCGATACAAGATATCGTAGCGGTACTGCGAGAGAAAAATAGACCAGCGAATGAATTTCTGCGCTGTACGCAGAGGGACAGGCTTGGTCGGATGAAAAAGCGATGTCAAAGGTTCGTGGTCTGAACTTTGACGGAAAAGTGATCCAATCCTTATCGCCAATCTGTTGTGACTTGGCAAGACAGCCAAGTCACTATGCGAGGATGCCGAAAAGCACGCGTTAAGCTCACGCAGACTGGCGTGAGGACTGGAACAGTGTAAAGTAGTTAATATAGCAAATAAAGTACGTAGTGGATGTAATACTTAACTTTATTCCATAATTGGTGAACATCGCTCTTGTTGATACATAAGTGCAATCTCAATATAAACTGGTCATGGCGCCTTGCTAGGTCGTAGCAAATGACGTAGCTGAAGGCTATGCTAACTATCGTTTCGGCAAATGAGAGCGTCAGTGTAGCATCGCTAGCAAAGTCGGCTGTACAACTGGGACGAGTGCTAGGAAGTGTCTCTAGACCTGCCGTGTGGCGGCGCTCGGTCTGCAATCACTGACAGTGGCGACACGCGGGTCCGACGTATACTAGCGGACCGCGGCCTATTTAAAAGCTACCACCTAGCAAGTGTGGTGTCTGGCGGTGACACCACATTCCTCCCCCGCAAATCGGCGTACGGTTGTATTATAAGGCTTCCGCCCGCCGTGGGGAGGACTCCATGTTGACATATGCGACGAGGTGGGAAGCCTAACAACAGGCGAGGCTGTGCCACCCGCACCCGGCCATTCGGTCCGAGGGGAGCTAGGAAACGCCTGGAAACCTAGTCCAGGGTGCACGCTAACATGCGGTGTATGCGCCCTTAGAGAGACAGGAGGGGCCGAAGGGTCGACCTCCATCGGGTCGGAGCACCCGACGGGCGAAGACGACAGATGGTCCGGAGCGGGCAAGAGTCCCATGGCGGAGGACAACTGGTCACGTGAAGCGATCGGCGGCGCGTGACCCAGGGAGGCGCCCGGCGGTTGCAGCGACGCGTCCACTGCGGGCGTCGCCGGCGGGAGAACAGGCGGCGGTGGCGGCGCGTCGCCATGGGGCAAAATGGAAGGCAGCGTCGGTAACACCTGGGGATGAGGCGAGCCAGTAGATGGGTCCTCAGGGCGCTGACCGGACGGCACCGTCGCTGAAAGCAGACGGGGAGCGGCAGATCCCGTGCGACGACAGAGGCGCAGCTGAGTGAGATGCCGACGCACCTCACCAGAGGCCCCCAAAACCAGATACATAGCGCGGCCGAGGCAGCGAAGAATGCGCCCTGCGAGCCAACGCCGTGAACCTCGATAGTTGCGATAGTATACAACGTCGCCGGGAACAAAAGCAGGTTTATGCCGCTGCACAGGAACCTGATGCGGCGGATGTAGCAAAGACATCAAGGTTCGATGAGGGCGACCGTGAAGCAACTCAGCCGGCGAGCGACCATCTCGGGGCTGAGAGCGATACGAGGACAAAAAGAGCAATAACGCGTCCTCCCGAGAATGCGACTCTTTCAACTTCAACATCTGTGACTTGAAAGTCCGAACCAATCGTTCAGCGGCACCGTTTGACTGTGGCGAAAACGGCGCGGATGTCAGATGTTGAACACCATTGGCCTTGCAGAAGGACTGAAATTCTGCGGACATGAATTGTGGGCCATTGTCGGAAACAATAGTCTGTGGTAGACGTTCAATGCAAAAGATAGCGGACAACGCTTGGATGGTGGCAGAAGACGTCGTGGAAGACATCCGGACAACAAAAGCAAAATGACTGAATGAATCGACCAGAACCAACCATCGAGCATTCCAGAATGGACCAGCAAAATCGATGTGTAAGCGTTGCCAAGGGGAAGTGGCTTTTGGCCATGCAAAGAACTTCCGCGGTGTTGCGGATTGTTGTTCGGCACACGCCATGCAAGAAGAGCACATAGTCGTTATCGCAGCATCGATCCCGAACCAAGTACAGTGCTGACGAGCAAGTTGTTTCGTTCTCACTATACCCTAATGGCCTTGGTGGAGAAGCTTTAAGACAGAGGACTGTAACGAACTTGGGACCACGACCCTGGACTGATCATTATCAGAACGCAACAGCAAAACACCACGTCGAACAAAAAGTCTCTCCTTGTGAGCAAAAAATCGGCGAACCAACGGATCCTCGATCCGTGACTTTGACAAGGGCCATTGCTTAGCAACAAAACGCAAAACGGTAGCAAGGACAGGGTCTGCAGCTGTGGCTGTAGCTACACGACGAAAATCAATCGGAAACGATTCGACCACGTCATCGGTTTCCGAGTCAATGAACATGCAAGCAAGTTCGGAAGAATCGAATGCTCTATCCTCAGCAACAGGCAAACGGGACAACGCATCGGCGTTTCCGTGCTTAGCAGTGAACCGATACAAGATATCGTAGCGGTACTGCGAGAGAAAAATAGACCAGCGAATGAATTTCTGCGCTGTACGCGAAAGGACTGGCTTGGTCGGATGAAAAAGCGATGTCAAAGGTTCGTGGTCTGGACTTTGACGGAAAAGTGATCCAATCCTCATCGCCAATCTGTTGTGACTTGGCAAGACAGCCAAGTCACTATGCGAGGATGCCGAAAAGCATGCGTTAAGCTCATGCAGACTGGCGTGAGGACTGGAACAGTGTAAAGTAGTTAATATAGCAAATAAAGTACGTAGTGGATGTAATACTTAACTTTATTCCATAATTGGTGAACATCGCTCTTGTTGATACATAAGTGCAATCTCAATATAAACTGGTCATGGCGCCTTGCTAGGTCGTAGCAAATGACGTAGCTGAAGGCTATGCTAACTATCGTTTCGGCAAATGAGAGCGTCAGTGTAGCATCGCTAGCAAAGTCGGCTGTACAACTGGGACGAGTGCTAGGAAGTGTCTCTAGACCTGCCGTGTGGCGGCGCTCGGTCTGCAATCACTGACAGTGGCGACACGCGGGTCCGACGTATACTAGCGGACCGCGGCCTATTTAAAAGCTACCACCTAGCAAGTGTGGTGTCTGGCGGTGACACCACATTCCTCCCCCACAAATCGGCGTACGGTTGTATTATAAGGCTTCCGCCCGCCGTGGGGAGGACTCCATGTTGACATATGCGACGAGGTGGGAAGCCTAACAATAGGCGAGGCTGTGCCACCCGCACCCGGCCATTCGGTCCGAGGGGAGCTAGGAAACGCCTGGAAACCTAGTCCAGGGTGCACGCCAACATGCGGTGTATGCGCCCTTAGAGAGACAGGAGGGGCCGAAGGGTCGACCTCCATCGGGTCGGAGCACCCGACGGGCGAAGACGACAGATGGTCCGGAGCGGGCAAGAGTTCCATGGCGGAGGACAACTGGTCACGTGAAGCGGTCGGCGGCGCGTGACCCATGGAGGCGCCCGGCGATTGCAGCGACGCGTCCACTGCGGGCGTCGCCGGCGGGAGACCAGGCGGCGGCGGCGGCGCGTCGCCATGGGGCAAAATGGAAGGCAGCGTCGGTAACACCTGAGGATGAGGCGAGCCAGTAGATGGGTCCTCAGGGCGCTGACCGGACGGCACCGTCGCTGAAAGCAGACGGGGAGCGGCAGATCCCGTGCGACGACAGAGGCGCAGCTGAGTGAGATGCCGACGCACCTCACCAGAGGCCCCCAAAACCAGATACATAGCGCGGCCGAGGCAGCGAAGAATGCGCCCTGCGAGCCAACGCCGTGAACCTCGATAGTTGCGATAGTATACAACGTCGCCGGGAACAAAAGCAGGTTTATGCCGCTGCACAGGAACCTGATGCGGCGGATGTAGCAAAGACATCAAGGTTCGATGAGGGCGACCGTGAAGCAACTCAGCCGGCGAGCGACCATCTCGGGGCTGAGAGCGATACGAGGACAAAAAGAGCAATAACCCGTCCTCCCGAGAATGCGACTCTTTCAACTTCAACATCTGTGACTTGAAAGTCCGAACCAATCGTTCAGCGGCACCGTTTGACTGTGGCGAAAACGGCGCGGATGTCAGATGTTGAATACCATTGGCCTTGCAGAAGGACTGAAATTCTGCGGACATGAATTGTGGGCCATTGTCGGAAACAATAGTCTGTGGTAGACGTCCAATGCAAAAGATAGCGGACAACGCTTGGATGGTGGCAGAAGACGTCGTGGAAGACATCCGGACAACAAAAGCTAAATGACTGAATGAATCGACCAGAACCAACCATCGAGCATTCCAGAATGGACCAGCAAAATCGATGTGTCAGCGTTGCCAAGGGGAAGTGGCTTTTGGCCATGCAAAGAACTTCCGCGGTGTTGCGGATTGTTGTTCGGCACACGCCATGCAAGAAGAGCACATAGTCGTTATCGCAGCATCGATCCCGAACCAAGTACAGTGCTGACGAGCAAGTTGTTTCGTTCTCACTATACCCTGTAACCTCCCCAGAAAAATGTAAAAAGAAATGACAATATTTAATAAAAATGGAGCCAAGTGAAACCTTCCCACAAAAATTTTGACCGGACGATAATTTGAATATTAACAAGAATACAACCTAACGTAATCTCCCAGCAAATAAATTTACTGACAATGACAATTAAACAAAAATTCGCAATCTGACTCTGGTGTAAGCTTCCGCAAAAATAATGAAAAACAATTCAGTGCTAATGAAATCTCAGTGATAATGAAAATTTAATTAAACCGAAATACCGGTCTTTGGCCTTGTGCAAATCAGAATTAAATTCTTACCTCATTGTAACTGCTAGTCAAATTTCTGCTCTTATTCTTGCGCACAGCTTGGAGGAACTGCATTGCAAATAACAATATTCCTTTTTTTTTTAATTTAACTGAAATTTGTTTAAGGGAAGTGGAACGAAATTTAGCTCAATAAAATTGCTTTTGAAATTATAATTATTATTGGGGCACTTGTTGGAAATTAATTACAATAAATGAACTTTAAATTATCTGATGATTACCTTAATTAACAATATACCTCATTCAGCATCTTGACCAGTGTTGCCGACAGACTACATCACACAACCGCACTGGGCTGCTACTACTGACCGACCGCTCTGCATGACGACTACTACAGAACTGCTCTCAACGACTACTAACAGAGTACTGCACTACATGACGACTACAACCGAACTGCTCTCAACGACTACTGACAGAGTACTACTCAACTGCACTGCTACTATCGTACTGCTCGCAACACTCGCGCGGTCAAGCGCAGACTAGCCACGATTATAGGCTCTCTGGTCAAAGATTTTAACGTGCCTCACCATCGCTGCTATGTTACATACGTGTTTCATAACCCTCCACTGTGGGGGGCAAAAATTTGGCAGCGATGGTGAGTCATTTGGACTTGCCATCGCAAGAAATTTTTACAATTTACAGAATATTCAAATTTAGTACATAAATTAAATGTTGTGCACATGCACCGAGTACAAAATATATCAGACAAAGACAGGATGTGAATACAAAACATAGTAGTAAATCAGAAAAATGTATATAAAAATTATTTGACAGATAGAGTGCACAGGCACTGAAAAAAATTCTTTAGCATTTTCAGAACAAATAAACAGAATGGCAGAAAATCGTGTTGATAAGTGACATGAGTGTACTCGCACTGGAGTTGAGAACATATTAGCAATTTACGAAATGTATATACAATTAGTAACAAATGACATAAGTGCATACGCACTGAAGTATTGAATATACAGCATGAGTACAAATCATATTGAAAAATGAGAAAAGTGCACAGGCACTGAAGTTCGGTAGAAAACATATTAACACACAACATAAGTGCACATGCACTGTAGTACAGAACATATCATTAAAATAAAATAATAAAAAAAATGTATATACAATATAAAAGACGAGAGTGCACATACTGTACTTGAGAACAAATCGAAAAAATGTCTTAGGCATTTTTGCAATAAATAAACATAATGGCAAAAATCATATCGACAAGTGACATAAGTGTACTCGCACTGGAGTTCAGCGAATCAAAAAAAAAAATGTATAGCCATGAACATAAATAATGTTAGCAAAAAATGATTTTCACTATGTGACAAGAATTAGGATAGGAAAGGGAAGGATTGCATCATGGTTGTAGCACTTCAGATTGCACACAGCTGTTCTGAAAGTCCATGTCTTTCCACAGAAGTACAACACCAAGTGACACAATTTGAAGTTCTTTTCCCATCAGAATTTACCAGTGTAGCCAAGACACTGAACTGTCGTACTAATGTTCCATGTTCTCATTTTGGCAGTACACTAGGTACACCAAACAGTGGGACCATAATAACGTCTTCATCGCTCACGGTGGTGGACAGCATGTCGTGTCAACACCACGCTCTTACAAGGCACACCAACGTAGAATTAGTGCAAAACCAAAGACAGTGCTCCATGATCACTAGGATAGATAGGACAAATGGACATTGCAGTAATTCAGGGTAGTTAGCTCATGAGGTGAAGGACATTAAGTCACATAATATTGACAATTACAGTCTTCATTAGTAGTTTGTGGCATTCATAGCCCAGTGATTGAACATTTCTGTACCAAGTATGTAGTATTACAGAAAAATGTTCATTAATTGTTTTACATAGAATCAGTAACCTTCTTTTCCTAGTTACAAAGCATTATTAAATAATCGCATTCTTTTCCAGTTAGTAACCTTCTTTTCCTAGTTACAAAGCATTATTAAATAATCGCATTCTTTTCCAGTTACAAAGTATAGCATCGTTAATTAATTATTTGTCATTTCAATAGTAATAATCATTAGCCTTCTCCTAATTACAAAGCATTATGAAGCAATCGCATTCTTTTCCAGTTACAAAGTATGGCATCGTTAATTAATTATTTTTCATTTCAATAGTAATAATCATTAGCCTTTTCCTAATTACAAAGCATTATGAAGCAATCGCATTCTTTTCCAGTTACAAACTATGGCATCGTTAATTAAGTATTTGTCATTTCAATATAGTAATAATCATTAGCCTTTTCCTAATTACAAAGCATTATGAAGCAATCGCATTCTTTCCCAATTATAAAGTATAGTTAATCATTTGTCATTTCAATATAGTAAGAATCATATTCTTTTCAGTTACAAAGTATCAACATTGAAAACAAGAGCTAATTAATGGCATAATTAATAACCTAATTCATTGAGTGACATTAATTATTGGCACTCAGTGGCCATCAAGTATCGAATAGTATAAAATATTGTTCCACATTCAGTATTATTCAGATCATTAAGAAGTAATAACAATTCATTGAGTGACATTCAGATCATTACGAAGTCATTATTAAAAATCAGCTAATTACAGTCATAGCATTAATAATCATACACATTATAAGTAGTCTCATTACAATAAACAGTGGAGTTATTATAAGGGAAAGCAAGAAGAGAAAAAGAAAAAAATTGGTTCTGGGATGTTCCTGTAAATGAAAAATGTGTAACGTCATTCGTCATGAGTCAGCTGTAGCAAGGTTGTGAAACAAGGCAGTATATGTGATCACATTTATAAATGATAAACACAAATGGGTTAAAAAAATGCAAGTACTAGAACAGGTATAATAAGTAACAGGTTTAGTATGTATCATGAAAAACTTCTCCTGGAAAAAATACAAAATGGATTATTGACCTGAAAGAAGAAACGCACACTATGCTGAAAAGTAGTGAACTTCGAATTAACAAGTAGTGAAATGTGTATAAACATGTGTTCCATAGCTGTCCTTTCCAAAACTTTCCGTCATCCTACTATGCAATATAACACCTGCTATCAAAACAAACTGCAACAAATACTTAAATAACTACATAGCATAAATACATAACTTCAACATTATCCTCATCTGTAAAGAAAAAAACTTCATTATTCATCACTTCATTATCCATATTATCATAACTTCATTATTATCATCACCTGTAAAGAAAAACTTCATTATTCATAATAGCACACTCTTCATCATTATTCATCATCACTCATTATCATCTGCAAAATCACTTCATTACTCATTACACAACTATTCCTTATCTCTAGCATATTTCATCACTAAAACTAAGATGTGTAGTTCTGTCCGACAGCCTGCATCAATCACCTTGTATTCTGAAAGAAAAAATTAGTTAAGACTGCTATTCTACGATGAGTATAGTATATTCTTGTTAATGCTTGTTAATCCTGATCCATTTACTCTTCTTCATAAGGTTTTTGTATCCTCTTTCGTCTATTCCGTAGTTGAAAGTCCCATTTCTGTTTAATTTATTTCATTTACACGTTATTTCTTTCTGAAAATGATGAACAGAGATTAACGTCTTGCATTTAAATCATATACCCACTAAATAATGACTGGTTTATGGTGACACAATTAACCATACAGCACAACATGACAGACAACGTAATATGTCGAAAGCACAGACAGTGTTCAAAGGCAAAAATGTATACGGAATATCACAATGCAGCAGCAAAAAAAAAAAAAAAAAAAAAAAAATGTAAAAGTCACGATGTTGAGATGTCATAAGGCCAAAAAAAATGTCAAAGTCGACTGGTGTGTTTTATATCTTAACTATCTCACAGTGCATATAGACAAAACTGGAATACAATCGTACATAAAAAAGTGGAAAATGTGCATGGTCTGATGTGTAACGACAAGAAAAGTGACCTGTTAACCTTACCTTGCCGGGCACTTGCCAAGAAAAAATACGATAATCATCAGTAATTAGTCAGGTGAAATAATTGCATTAGTAAATGGCACCATAGCATGTTACATCATAAAGTGATTTCATTCAATAAACGGTTTAATGTTTGAGACATGGTGATTGCCTTTCGATTTTCTGGTTCTCAAAGTTTCGACGTGTACAACATTGGGGTGAGGGATGCTGCGAATCCGATATGGACCTGCGTATAGAAGTTCAAATTTACTGCACTTACCTTTTAATTTGCTGGATAAATAGTGTGTACGTACTAATATTTTCTGTCCAACGTGAAAGTCGCGGCGTGTACAAACCTGTTTTTGCTGTCTTCTCCGGCGCTCTGCGGCACGTTTGATGTTGTTCAGCGCAATGTCAATTATTTCGTGGTGTCGTAAGCGACGAGATGTAGGAAAAATTACAAATTCTTTAATTTTGTTTGGTGGTTCAACGTTTTTCAGTATAACAGACGGAGATAGCATAGTGGATTCATTTGGAATGGAATTAATTACATCTTGGAATGAGAGTATGTGTGTATCCCAATCAATATGTCGTTTGTGGCAGTATATTCGGCACAGCTTACCAATTTCTTTCATTAACCTTTCACAGGGGTTCGAAGAAGCGTGGTACTTGGATATATAGATCGGAGAAATGTTTCTGGCTCGTAACATGCGTGTCCATACGCTACTACGAAATTGTGATCCATTGTCAGAAATTACTCTCATCACATGCCCTACATGAAATAGAAAATGTTTTACAAATGCTTTCGAAACAGTTTTAGCAGTAGCTTTGCGTAACGGAGTGAAGGTAACAAATTTTGAAGTGAGCTCAACAGCGACAAAGATGTAGCAAAAACCTCTGTTAGTTCTCGGAATCGGACCAAAAATATCTACTGCGGCCATGTGTCTTAATTTAATAGGTACAATGGGATATAAAGGAGGAATATGTGAAGTGGTGTCTGATTTAGCTTTCTGGCAAATTTTACAAGACGCTAAAACTCGTCGTATACGTTTCTCCATGTTGTTAAAATAACAGTTCTGTCTCAGTATAAGAAAACATTTTCGTGCTCCGTAATGTGCGTAACTTAAATGAGTGTACCAGATCAATTTGTTAACAAGTTCGTCAGGAATGCATAATAACCAATTGTTGCTGTCAGGATGAGAGCGGCGAAATAGAATGTCATTGCGTACAGTGTAATGGTTTCTAATCGTAACATTATTCTTATCTTGCCAAAGGTGTTTAATTTCTTTCCACACATTGTCTTTATTTTGTTCTTGTGCTATGTCCTGTAATGACGATGAAATAAAATTTTCAAATGCTACTTGCTGAATGTACATGACACTGAAATTTGTTTTGCAGAAGTTGGTTGCTACGTCTTGCTGATTGTTGCCGAGAGAACGCGATAGTGCGTCTGCTATAACATTTTGCGTGCCGGGAATGTGAACTATTGTAAAATTAAATTCCTGTAAATAAAGTTTCCATCTGCTTAATCTGTCGTGCGTGAATTTGGCCGAAAGTAAAAATTGTATCGCTCTGTGGTCTGTGTACACGGTGGTTTGTCTGCCATAAAGAAAGTGCCGAAATCTCGTAAAAGCCCATACAACACATAATGTTTCCAATTCTGTAACGGAATAATTTCGTTCAGCAGGTGACAAAATGCGGCTTGCAAATGCGATGTTTTTAATTACTATCGAACCATCTTCTTCAATTTCCTGGAAAATGTGTACGCCTAAAGCGGTGTTAGAACTGTCGGTGGCAATGGAAAAATTTCTGGTAAGATCTGGGTGCGATAAAAGTGGAGCATTCAATAAGGCTTCTCTCAGGTTCACAAATTCAGAATGTGCTTGCTTATCCCAAGACCAAATAGTGTTTTTACCTGTTAATTGGCATAGTCTAGGTGTGTCTAAAGCAGAGTGATGAATAAATTTACGAAAAAAGTTAATTAAACCCAAAAAACTGCGTAGTTGCTTTTTTGTCGTAGGAACAGTAATGTCACGTAGAGCTTGAAGTTTTTCCGGATCAGGTGCAATGCCTTCCGCTGAAATTACGTGTCCAAGAAATTTTATAGAAGTTTTGCCAAAGTGCGATTTACTAAGATTAACTGTGAGTCCTTGTGCAGGGAAAGTTTGTAACAGTTGTTCAAGAATCAGATTGTGTTCGGACCAGTTAGCTTCTGCAATAAGAATGTCGTCTACGTACGTCGTAATTCTGTCCTTAAGTTCTGTTGGAAGTATTGTGTTCAAACCGCGAATAAAGGCTGCAGAAGAAATAGTTAAACCGAATGGTAATTTACAAAATTGATAACAGTCGCCGAAACAGAGAAAAGCTGTATATTTCCTGCAATTTGGATGAAGTTGAATTTGCCAAAATCCCGACTTCAAATCTAATGTAGAATAAATAGCTGTACCATGAAATTTCTGTAAAAGTTCCTCTAGTGTCTGTGGTCGATCTGTTTCATTAATAATAATGTCATTAATGTGACGTGAATCAAGTACGAGGCGAAGTGAGCCATCTTTTTTCTTAACAATATGTAGCGGGTTTATGTACGGACTAACTGCTGGTTCTATAATTCCTTGATCAAGCATATCCTGCAATTCTTTCTTAACTTGTTCTCTGTGGATATAGGGAATGGGATAATGTTTAGCTTTAAATGTGTCGTGCTGTTTCACTTGAAATTCATACATAAATCCGGACATAGTACCAGGAATGTTGTCAAAAACTGGAGCTTGCTGTAAAAGAATTTTGTGTAGTTGCATTCGTTCGTCGTCTGTTGTTGCACTGCTTTGTCTAACTTTATCGGAAATCATTTGCATTACGTCGTAGTCAGCTTCGTCTGGAGTATTATCGTTGTGTACGTACGTATTCGTGAACAATGTGGGATTACAGTCTATGTTACGTGTTGCGGAAATGACCTCTGTGCGGTTAATTGTTTGTTCTTCCGCAGATAAAGAGTGCTGAAATTCTAAAGCAAGTTGTACGTTTTCATCCTTTAGCATTAAATAAGAATTCTGAAAATCGATAACTGCGTCGTGTTGTACCAGAAAATTCGTACCTAAAATTACGTCTGTTGTCAATAAAGGAACAATCCAAAAATTAGAGTGGAAAGTATGACCTCCAATACAAAATGATAAATGCGTCTGTAATTTAACGTCTACTCCTTTACTCGATACTGCTCCTTTCACTTTTGTTTTGCCTAAAGGTAATGTCGGATAAGTATTCTCTTTGTTGCACTCGTTAAAAGTCTCCTCATTTATTACTGATATAGGTGATCCGGAATCAATTACTGCTGAGAATTTTGATGAACCAATTTTAATTTCGATAACAGGATGTGAAATAGTTTTCTGAACAAATGGTCTTTCCTGCAAGAGAGTGTCTCTGATATCGTCAAAAGTAATTACATTTTCGTGAACAACATTTTGCGTGTCTAACGTAGTGCTTGTGTTATTGGAAGATGCGATCTGTACATTATCTAGTCAGATTCTGTCTGACGTGTTATTATTATTAGGAGGATTCTGTGGCATTTCGACGATCTGAACAGTTCTATTACTTCTTCCAGACGTATTACGCTCTGGATGGTACCTACTGTCGGGTTCATTCATGAGAATAGGTTCTCGTGCATAATTTTGCTGTTGGTATGTCCGACTGTTGTTAGATGTACGCTGAAAATTGTTCTCATTATTTTTACGCCTGTCGTAATAGTCATTCCTATACGGTGCATTGCGATAGGAATTGTAATACTGTCTTCTCTGTACATAGTTATTTCCTTGCTGTCGTGCGTTACTATTTGTTGTATCAGGGACTATACGTGCTCGCGGCGGAACATTAAAGCCTGGTTGACCTTGTGCATTACATTGTTGGTTACGTATGCTAACCGGTTGACTTTCATGCTGTTGCGGTGGAAAACTTCTATTGTTACCAAAATGTGCTTCCTGTTGCTGAAAATTTTGACGATACTGATAATCTGAATTTTGTCTGTGATTTAAGTTCTGGTAGTTATCGTTTCTAAAGCGTCTGTTACTTTTCCTATTGAAATTATGTGTCTGATCATAATTGCAGTACTTTTGTTGACCTTGGTTATTATACGAAAAATTTTTGTTTACAAAAGAGTAATCAGATTGTTGTACTTCCAAGAGCTGTAAAAGATCTCTGAATGCTGAAATGTTTTCTTTTTGCTGACCAGTTAAAAGTGACACTCGTAATGACCGTGGTAATTTAGAGATGCATAATTGTATAAGTGCGGATTCACTGTACGGTTCACTTAGGTACTGGTTCTGTTGCACCATGTGCTCAAAAAATTGCGTCACACTGGGAAAATTGGAGTTCTCATAATTTGGCAAACTAATTAACTGATCTTTAATTCCGCGCTGTGTCGTCTTCGACCAGTACGCTGATAGAAAAGCATTCTGAAATTCCTCTATCGAGTAACACTGTCTCGCGATCGGTCTCATACGAGTTGCCGGTTCGCCTTCCAAAAAGCTGCAAATAAATTCAAGTTTGTGCGTAACAGGCCAAGTCGGTGGAAGAGCAAAGCTAAATTGTTGAATCCAATCCAGTGGGTGAATCTGCGTTCTATCGTTTTTAAATACTTTAAACTTTCTCACTGACAGAAAATGTTTGTAATCGAAATTATCATCTCTGTGAGATGGAACATGTTCAGGATCGTAAGAGAATCTATTGAACTGTGCTTGATCGGAATCTAAGTCCCGTACTCTCTGTAGATTACCCAAATTATACGCGCTGCGTGAGTCTGACAAATGTTCATAAAGTGGCGTCTGTTGTGGTATGTTATTAACTGAAATGTTTTTCATCTCTGTTACTTCTTGTTGTAAATTTGACAACTTCCTACGTAACGTGTTGTTAGATGAATCGATCTCATTAATTGTCTGCTGTAAATTTTGAAATTCAGGTGTTTGATTAAATGAAACCGGTGAAGTATCGTCTGATTTATTGTCATTAGCACTTTCGATAGCATCAATGCGACTGGCCAATTCATCATATTTTTCAGTCAGTATTTTTGCCTGATCATCGGTTTTAGAATCGGACGCATTAATCTGTTTTTGCAACTTACGCGTAGTTTCGCTCAGTTTTTTAACATCAGCTTTGAAGACATCGCAATCCTGCGTTAGTTCTAATTGTTCGAATCTGTCTGTCACTGTTTGAATATTTACTGTGTGTGTATCTGTTTTTGATTTAAGATCAGAAATTTCATCCCGTAATTCCGCGTTCAACTGTTCTATGGTATTAATTTTGTCGGACACTGTAGTAATATTATTGTCTACATACGTCTTCGCTTTCGCGAACATTTTACGTTTGTCTTCTTGTCTCTGAGCCGTGATTGTTTCCATGACTTGTCGTTTTACTTTGTTTTGATCTTGAATAAATTTGCGGAAACGCGTATCACTGTTCTGTATGTGCTGATTAAAGCGTTCGTCAATCTGAGTGTTCTGCTGTTCGAATTTCGCGTCTATCTTTGCGTCCACTGTGCGCGAAAGTTCTGCTGTCATTGCTTTAAACTCGTCGCGTAATTGTGTAGCTTTTTCAGAGCATTGTTTAGCGACTCCGCTAATTTCGTCTCTGAGTGTTTCTGTTGCGGCTGTTTGCATTTCCCTTAATTCTTGCGCAACAGACTTAATTTCTTCGCTATTTTTTTGTGAACAAACCTCAATTTCCACGCGTAACTGTTCCTTAGTGTCATGACACTGCGCGGCAACGGCTCTGATTTGTTCACTTAACTGTCTGGAATTGTTGTCTAATTTTTCATTTAACTGTCTGGAATTGTCGTCTAATTTTTCGTTTAGCTGTTCGTTCTGTTCCCTAAGTTGTCTGAAATCTTCACTCTGTTGTTTGAAATTTTCATCAATTTTATTAAATTTTTTGTCCTGTTTTTCATTCTGTTGTTTAAATTCTTCCCTAAATTGTAGCAGTATTGCCAAAATTGGATCCGAGCCTAAATTAGCATTTCTATTATCTGTGCTGTTTAATGGTGGATCTGAAATTGTTTCGCTTTCAGTAACCATTTGGTTATTCTGAGACTTATAAAAAGGTTTGCCAGTCAAATGTACACTGTCGGACACTATTTCGGAATTAAATAGATCCGTCGTACTTTGAGTATCCTGTTCATTTTCATTAGACAAATTTGTCTGTACGTTACTTGAATTTTCCAAATCGGGTATATTAAGCTGGGCAGCGCTCATTACAATAGAGCGTTCCGCGTCATCAATTGTCGTCAAATTAACAGACGAGACAATTGAGTTCGTTTGTTCATCATTAAGGTAAAAGTCATCATTAGTGGTTGGAATACACTGATTGTTAGTGAACGCAGGATTGTCATCACTACACTGCGTGTCACATGTCCTATCGGTCACGTTGTTTAAGTCGGTAATTTCGTTCATAATACCTCGCGATACACTATTCACAGTCTTTCGCGGCATTTTTACAATAGTCACAATTATTCACAAAACAAATAAGCACAAATGCAAAAACAACACACAAATACAACAGAGCAACGAATTGCCGTTGGCCTGTAGAAAGAAAGTCACAAGATTAGTAAAAGCGTTGCGCCAAATCCTAAATATATCTAAGCAAATAAGAGCAGATATCTGACTGTTGTTCAAAAGACTCTCAACGAAATACGATCCTGGCAGGGTCGCCAAGTGTAACCTCCCCAGAAAAATGTAAAAAGAAATGACAATATTTAATAAAAATGGAGCCAAGTGAAACCTTCCCACAAAAATTTTGACCGGACGATAATTTGAATGTTAACAAGAATACAACCTAACGTAATCTCCCAGCAAATAAATTTACTGACAATGACAATTAAACAAAAATTCGCAATCTGACTCTGGTGTAAGCTTCCGCAAAAATAATGAAAAACAATTCAGTGCTAATGAAATCTCAGTGATAATGAAAATTTAATTAAACCGAAATACCGGTCTTTGGCCTTGTGCAAATCAGAATTAAATTCTTACCTCATTGTAACTGCTAGTCAAATTTCTGCTCTTATTCTTGCGCACAGCTTGGAGGAACTGCATTGCAAATAACAATATTCCTTTTTTTTTTAATTTAACTGAAATTTGTTTAAGGGAAGTGGAACGAAATTTAGCTCAATAAAATTGCTTTTGAAATCATAATTATTATTGGGGCACTTGTTGGAAATTAATTACAATAAATGAACTTTAAATTATCTGATGATTACCTTAATTAACAATATACCTCATTCAGCATCTTGACCAGTGTTGCCGACAGACTACATCACACAACCGCACTGGGCTGCTACTACTGACCGACCGCTCTGCATGACGACTACTACAGAACTGCTCTCAACGACTACTAACAGAGTACTGCACTACATGACGACTACAACCGAACTGCTCTCAACGACTACTGACAGAGTACTACTCAACTGCACTGCTACTATCGTACTGCTCGCAACACTCGCGCGGTCAAGCGCAGACTAGCCACGATTATAGGCTCTCTGGTCAAAGATTTTAACGTGCCTCACCATCGCTGCTATGTTACATACGTGTTTCAACCCTAATGGCCTTGGTGGAGAAGCTTTAAGACAGAGGACTGTAACGAACTTGGGACCACGACCCTGGACTGATCATTATCAGAACGCAACAGCAAAACACCACGTCGAACAAAAAGTCTCTCCTTGTGAGCAAAAAATCGGCGAACCAACGGATCCTCGATCCGTGACTTTGACAAGGGCCATTGCTTAGCAACAAAACGCAAAACGGTAGCAAGGACAGGGTCTGCAGCTGTGGCTGTAGCTACACGACGAAAATCAATCGGAAACGATTCGACCACGTCATCGGTTTCCGAGTCAATGAACATGCAAGCAAGTTCGGAAGAATCGAATGCTCTATCCTCAGCAACAGGCAAACGGGACAACGCATCGGCGTTTCCGTGCTTAGCAGTGAACCGATACAAGATATCATAGCGGTACTGCGAGAGAAAAATAGACCAGCGAATGAATTTCTGCGCTGTACGCGGAGGGACAGGCTTGGTCGGATGAAAAAGCGATGTCAAAGGTTCGTGGTCTGGACTTTGACGGAAAAGTGATCCAATCCTCATCGCCAATCTGTTGTGACTTGGCAAGACAGCCAAGTCACTATGCGAGGATGCCGAAAAGCACGCGTTAAGCTCACGCAGACTGGCGTGAGGACTGGAACAGTGTAAAGTAGTTAATATAGCAAATAAAGTACGTAGTGGATGTAATACTTAACTTTATTCCATAACTGGTGAACATCGCTCTTGTTGATACATAAGTGCAATCTCAATATAAACTGGTCATGGCGCCTTGCTAGGTTGTAGCAAATGACGTAGCTGAAGGCTATGCTAACTATCGTTTCGGCAAATGAGAGCGTCAGTGTAGCATCGCTAGCAAAGTCGGCTGTACAACTGGGACGAGTGCTAGGAAGTGTCTCTAGACCTGCCGTGTGGCGGCGCTCGGTCTGCAATCACTGACAGTGGCGACACGCGGGTCCGACGTATACTAGCGGACCGCGGCCTATTTAAAAGCTACCACCTAGCAAGTGTGGTGTCTGGCGGTGACACCACAGTTGGCACCACAGTGACACAGCGAGCTGTTACAATTTGGTAACTTCAAGGACAGCTCCAAGCCTGACGCTCTGTAGCGTACATTTCACTGATCCCAAACCACAGCCTTCAATGGTGTCAAGTGAGAGCTCACTGGAAGGAAGGAAGGAGGTCTGTTGTGTATTATGATGAAAGCTGGTGCTGCCTCGGTGACAGTGACGGCCGAGTGTTGGTTAGGAGAAGACCAGTTGACGGCCCGCGACCAACCTGTCTGCCTGCTAGACATATACATTGGACCGATACTTGGAGTTATGGTCCGGGATGCGATTTATTATGACAGCAGGAGCACTCCCGTGGTTATCCCACCCACCATGACTGCAAATTTGTACGTCAATCTGGTTGAGACGCCCTCTAAACCCGCTGGGCAGAACAGGTAATAGGATTGTGGAAACGGCCAAGGGCTGAAGTCAGTTTCTGCTTCTAATTGTCATTTATTGTAATTTAGCAGCTCTTTCACGGCTGAAGGCCTCCAACAAGAAATCTTAACAAGATAAAAGTCCATTAAGATAGCAATAAAATAATTCAAAAACAACATACGCAAAGTTGCAATACAAATGGCTGAGGGCTACAATTAAATTCCTAAATTTTAGAATATATTACCATAGACCTTTAAAGGCAGAAGGCCAACAAGAAATCTTAAAGAGATCAGAAATTCAATTAAGATAGCAATAAAATTATTTGAAAGGGCAACATATGCAAGGTGCAACACAAACGGCTGAGGGCCAGAATTAAATTTCAAAACTTCAGAATATATCACCATAATCTTTAAAGGCAGGAGGCCGCAGTGTTTAAGCTTGAAAGGTAAATTTAAAAATTAACTTTGCAAAATTTTAAGAAACAAATGATAACCATAAGCCGAAAATTTAAAATATCTGACAACAGATAATTAAACACCGGTGGCATTCAGAAGGCCTCCAGGGAGGTCGGTCTGCCCTCGTTCACTTAGGTGAGACAGGTGGTGAGCCCAGCTATAATTGATCCGTCGGAACCCAACCAGGGGACAGTCACGGACCGACCAACAAACCGCTTCCTTGCCACGAAAGAGTACATGAGAATTCAGACCAAAAGTTACGAGTGTCACGATGCACAATCAAATACATGTGTGTACTAAGCTACCAAAACTACACACGATGATGGACAGCAGCAACAGGTGAGGGAAGGACACAGCCTAAATTTACGTTAGCGGCCAGGGTAGGTAACCAGAAGGCAGAAAAAATTTGCTGATGCTCTTGAACAATAGTAAACTATTAAAACTGTGTGCTCGACCGAGACTCGAACTCGGGACCTTTGCCCTTCGCGGGCAAGTGCTGTACCATCTGAGCTACCGAAGCACGACTCGCGCCCGGTCCTCACAGCTTTACTTCTGCCAGTATCTCGTCTCCTACCTTCCAAACTTTACAGAAGCTCTCCTGCGAACCTAGCAGAACTAGCACTCCTGAAAGAAAGGATATTGTGGAGACATGAGTTAGCCACAGCCTGGGGGATGTTTCCAGAATGAGATTTTCACTCTGCAGCGGAGTGTGCGCTG
The DNA here is from genome assembly GCF_023864275.1 of Schistocerca cancellata. Lineage (NCBI taxonomy): Eukaryota > Metazoa > Arthropoda > Insecta > Orthoptera > Acrididae > Schistocerca > Schistocerca cancellata. The sequence goes on from NC_064632.1 coordinate 296,501,205, forward strand.
ATATGAAAGTTCCTGGCAGATTAAAACTGTGTGCCCGACCGAGACTCGAACTCGGGACCTTTGCCTTTCACGGGCAAGTGCTCTACCGTCTGAGCTACCGAAGCACGACTCACGCCCGGTCCTCACAGCTTTACTTCTGCCAGTATCTCGTCTCCTACCTTTCAAACAGTTTTAATCTGCCAGGAAGTTTCATATCAGCGCAAACTCCACTGCACTCAATAACTTTAAAGTCAACGTCTAATAAGGTGGGAAACCTTCAGGAATTTCCCATATTTAATATGTATTTTTACAATGTATTCGCTATTCGTTATACACTGCTGAGCCTTAATATTTTGAACGTCTGTTTACTATTCTGCCGGTGGAGTCCGGGTTCACCATGCGTAGTGCTCAAGCCTCCTTACGGTGCGTGGCAGAGGGTACTTCTGTTGCCACCGTCGTTTCACTATTTCGCCTTCCATTCACGAACGGTGCGCGGAAAGAATGACTGTCCGTAAAGTCTCCATATGAGCTCACATTTCTCTCATTTTACCTCCGCGGCCAATTTCGCCAGATGTATGTGGGAGGACGCAATACGTCGCTCGACGCTTCTCGGAATGTGCCTCTCGGAATTTCAGCAGTAAAGCATACTGTGAAGCACAACGCTTCTCTTGCAGCCCTTGCCACTGAAATCGAATGAACACCTCCGTAACGTTCTCACGCTTACTATGCGAGCCGGTTACGAGGGCTTAATTTAGGCCGGAAAGCGTCAGAACCGCGTTCCGGCACCTCCCATGGAATTTTTTTTGAACTCACTGGAACAAGTCGGCACGGGGGGATTTAAAATAGCACACGCATATTAAATCACAACGTAACTATAATTTGGTGCTGCGCCACCCCCAGTGAACGGCACAATGGGGGGACTAAAGTCGTGTGATGGGCAGGGACTTGGTCGAGGCATTGTGTGTGTGTGTGTGTGTGTGTGTGTGTGTGTGTGTGTGTGTGTGTGAGTGTGTGTGTGTGTGTTGTGTGTGTTGTGTGTTGTGTGTGTGTCTACAGTACACCCATAATGAGCTGAGCTTCGTTGTTTTCTGAATAAATGCGAATGGCTTTTTTACTGTTCTTCCATTCAAAAGAGAGGTCTTTGACCAAATCTAGCAGCATGGCATGTGTGTCAATGAGAAATAAATAACGTATTGAGTAGTTAAAATGAGTATGTGCATAATGTGCTGTCACAAAATCGTGTTTCTTCCGTGCCGTAATTTTTGCCATAGCTACTAATCATAGCCTTCCACTTTCAAATTAAAGCGAACATAGTCATTTTACCTATTCTGCGGGTTTTCACAGGACATCTGCTCAACTAAATAATTATGTGGCTCCCAAAAAGGAAATGTAGCTTTGTAATGGTTAAATTATAAAAAGCGTAAAAAAGGTCAGATATTTGTTATTCGATTGGTTAGATTTTATACTTAGAAGCATATTGATTTATTACCTTTGTACATAAAAATTGTTACATCTTTTCATTCTCTACTGTCTGACTGAAGAGTATTAAGTGCAGTCCGTTCCCATAGCAGTTCACATGAGATGGGAAGGAGAGCAAGAACCCACGGGATGAGAAGGGGAGAGAGGGGGGGGGGAATGATTGCCTCTTTATCTTGCATTGCTACAAACTACGGTGCGACGCACCGATGAGCTGCTATGGTAGAAATGGCACACGGAATAAGTTTCGTGAAGACATATTATAGAGACATTCTTGTTCAAGTGTGCTGTGTTGTAACTGGGACCAGGACGGTCGCGGGGTAGCACTGACGAAAGGCGCGGCGGGACCCGCGGAGAGGCCCGCGAACAACAACCCAACGGAAAAGGACGGACACGACCAACGTAGGACAGATCAAATACGACAAGACCGAACAACAGAGTCACAAGGAAACAAACTCTGTACATAAACCAGGAAGAAAGCAGTCTAGCTCAAGCGACGTGCAAACCTACGTAAGTGAGATAAGACTGACTTGATGTGCTTTTTTCTTTTCTTTATTGTGATTTTATTCCCCTGCCCCATATGGGCAGGGGAGGGCTGTCAGCGGCACAATCCGCCGCTCTTCAGACGAGTGACATGACAACTTAAAATAAGAATAAAATGTTACATACATAAGGCGATAAAGGGGAACTTAGAATAATGGGAAAAAATGGAGGTAAAAAATAGACTAACACGGAGACGTTCATGGAGGACAGTTAAAAGTCACCAGAAAGTTAAAAAAACAGAATTGGCGATTCTTCAAAACTCAGAGAAGATACTGAATGAACATGCACAGGTTAAGAGTCGGTCACAGTAGTACAAACACTCTGGAACAACACACTTAAAACTTACTTGGAGCACACACGACGAAGAAGAAAACTGCTAGGCGGGACCTGCCGAGGGAAAGGGCAGAGAGGATGGAAAAGGAGAGGAGAGTAAGGGGCAGCAGGGGAAGCGGCGGGATGAAGAGAGGAGGGGCATCAATTGGTACATGAAGAGGCAGGAGACACTTGGGGTGGAAAATAAAGAGGGAAGTACAGAGACACTGGAAGGAGGCACAAGAGATGGAGGGGGAGTAGGAGGGGGAAGCCGCCTTTGGAGGAGGGAGGGAAGGAGATGGAGCCCTGAGGAGGCAGGAAGATGGGGTTAGAGTTGGTAGGAAAGGTACATGTCAGGGCAAAGCTCATCATCCGGGAGGGGTAGATGGTGGAACTTGCGTTGGGAAAGGAGATGGAGGGTGTGGAGATGGAGAGAGTGTGGAACACAACAGTAAAGGCACAAAAACTGGTTGGTGGTGGAGAGGAAGGGAGACACCAGGGGTTGAGGGGGATCAAGGTGGCAGACAATATGTAGTGTGTTGATGTGTTCAAGGAAAAGGAGAAGGTGGGGGAAGGGGATGAGGTCGTAGAGGATGCGCGTGGGGGACAGAAGGCAGATGCGGAAGGCGAGGTGGAGCGCATGGTGTTTGAGGATTTGGAGGGCTTTATAGAACCAGGGAGGGGCGGAAATCCAAGCTACGCTGACATAACACAGGATGGAGTGGATCAAGGATTTGTAGGTGTGAAGGATGGTGGAAGGATGCAGACCTCACATCCAGCCAGACAGGAGTTTCAGGAGGTGGAGGGGGTTGTGAGCTTTGTTTTGGATGGTAAGGAGATGGGGAGTCCAGGTGAGGTGGCGATCGAGTGTGAGGCCAAGTATTTGAGGGTAGGAGTGAGGTGGATAGGACGGCCATAAATGGTGAGATAGAAATCATCGAGGCGGAAGGAGCAGGTGGTGCGGCCTATGATGATCGCCTGGGTCTTGGAGGGATTGACACAGATGAACCACTGGTTGCACCAAGCAGTGAATTGGACAAAGTGGGTTTGGAGGATACGTTGGGACCGTTGAAGGGTAGGATAAAGGGCTAGGAAGGCGGTGTCATCAGCGAACTGGAGAAGGTGAACCTGTGAGGGAGGTTTGGGCATATCAGCAGTGTACAGGAGATAGAGGAGAGGGGAATGGACAGAACCTTGGGGTACGCCAGCAGAGGGATAGAAAGTACGGGAGTTGCAATTATGGATAGTCACATAGGAGGGATGATGGGAGAGGAAGGGAGCAACGAGACGGACGAAGTTGATGGGGAGAGCATAGGTCGGGAGTTTTAAGAGGAGCCCGGGATGCCAGACATGGTCATAGGCGTTCTGGAGATCAAAGGAAACAAAGATAGCAGAGCGATGGGAGTTAAGTTGGAGGGAAAGAAAATTGGTAAGGTTAAGGAGCTGGTCGGCGGCGGAGAAACCACACTGGGTGAGATGAAGGAGATGGTGCTGGTTAAGGTGGCGGTGAATACGGCGAGAGAGGATGGCCTCGAAGACCTTACTGAACATGGAGGTGAGGCAGATGAGATGATAGGAAGAGGCGTCAGAGGGGGGTTTGTTAGGTTTAGGGAACAGCAGGACATGGGAAGTCTTCCACAGGTTGGAGTAAAATCCAATAGAGAGGAGGACATTGTACAGTGTAGCAAGGACAGAAAGGAAGGATGGAGGGGATTCCTTGAAGTGACAGTAGGTGACACCATCATGACCAGGGGCGGTGTTGCATTTGGAGCAGAGGATGAGTGTGATGTCTTGTGCGGTGATGGGAGTGTTGATGTCTGAGGGGGGTAACCAATCTAAGTACTGGAAGCTAGGGGCGAGCGGGGTGGGGTGGGGGGACAGAGGTGTCAGTGTGGTCAAGGACGGTGGGGAAGAGGGAGTAATCAAAATGGGGATCGTCAGGAATGGAGAAGACCTCGGATAGGTGGGAAGCAAAATGGTTAGCCTTACTGAGGTTGTCAGGAAAGGGTCAATCGTCATGCAGGACGGGGTAATGCGGGGCAGGATGGCTACCAGTAAGGCAGTGGAAGGCTGACCAGTACTTGGAGGAGTTGACAGGGAGGGTGGAGTTGAGGCGTGTGCATGTCTGGCGCCAGTCCCAGCGTTTCGTTGCTGTAAGGAAGTTCCGGATGTGTCGCTGTAATTACCGGTGTCAGGTGAGAGTATCCAGTCACGAGTGCGGAGGAAGGAGCAGTAGAGCCTGTGGGATTCACGGACAAGAAGTACAGCCTGTGGAGGAAGCGTAGGGTGGTAAGGGTGGATGAGTTTGGTAGGGAGATGAGCCTCCACAGCGTCAGTGATGGTCTTCTGAAGGAAGGAGGAGGCATGGGTGATGTCATCAGGGTGGTGAAAGGTGAGGGGGTGACTTTCTACCTGTAAGGCAATGGATTCCCTATATGCATCCCAATTGGCACGGCGGTAGTCATGGACAGACTTTGGAGGGGCAGCTGGGCGGGTGGCTGCAGTGGCAGGATGGGTAGAGGAGATGGTGAGAAGGCAAGGGAGATGGTCACTACCAACGGGATCGAGGACATCAATGGCGATGCGACCAAGGAGGTTGGGGGAAGCGAGGATAACATCAGGGGTGGAGTGACTTTCAGGACGGGTGTGCTGTGGGAGAGGAACAAGGTCACCATGGAGAGTGGCAAGGAACTGATGCCACCACTGAAGGGTGGCAGGGTCACGGCTGTGGATGTTGAGGTCAGCAGCGATCACATAGGTGGAGAAGGTATGGTCAATATGGGAAATGAAGTCAAAGGGGAGAGGAGCTGTGGGGCAGATACAGATAGTGGCACAGGTGATGGTGAATGAGGGAAAAAAATAGGCTGAGGAGAAGGTGTTTGGTTGGGTCATTGAGGAGGGGGACAGGGAGATGCCTGAGGTGGCCTATAGAGACCATGCCTCGGGCTAGGGGAAGGGGATTGCCAGTCCGGTGAAGGAGATAGAGGGAGGTATGGGCAATATGGTGGGGTTGGAGGAAGGTTTCATTAAGGATGAAGGAGTCAACCAGGTGCTAGGAGAGGGTATGCATGAAGAGGTATTTGTTTGCAGGGAGGGAGCGAATGTTGAGGTAGAGGAGACAATACTGTTGACACACCAGGAGGTTTGAGGTCGGAAGGGTGTGGGAAGGGGAGAGGGGCTTAAACGAGGGTGTCGAGGTGGGTGAAGGTAAAGTTGGCCTGGTTGTGGGTGTAGGTGGCGTAGGTGTTTAAGTGGAAAACAGAGTGGGTGGCAAGGGAAATCTGCTGGAGAGTGTGGGGGCGCTGGAAGGGGTGGATGTTCTGCAAGACGATGGTGAGGAACCGGATGATGTCTTCTGCTGTAGGGGGAGGGCAGAGGGAATTGTTAGGGTGGATGGGTGGGTCGATGGGGCGAACAGGGTCAGTGAGTTCAGGGTTCGTGGGAGGGGGCTTGGCTTTGCATTTGGAGGAATAGATGGGGTGAGATTCATTGCAGGTGTTGCAGGAAGGGGGGGAGGCGAGGTTGGGAGACTGTTTAAGGAAGTGGGAGGCTTTACAAGGGGGATAGTTGGGTGGGTTCTTGCAGTTTTGGGTGAGGTGGTCGTTGTACAGAAGACAGCACTGGCAGCAGTAGGATTGAGGAGGGGAACGGGATGGGTCAACAGGGCAGCGGCGGTTGAAAATCAGGGCTCCCTGCGTGAGGAGGTGGTCGACGGAGGAGGCAGACTCTGTAAATATACGCATGAGGAAAGTAGGGCCAGAGGAGTTGTAAATACAGCGGGCGGAGAAGACTTCCAGGGCAGCGTGGGCGTTCAGTTCCACCAACACCTCAGCCTCTGTGACCACAGGGCCGAGTTTTGTGACGACGGCGGTGAGGGTCAGCGGATGACGAGGCGGTTGGGGCTGACAAGGAGAGGAGGATGTAAGGAATGGGGTGAGGGATGCGTGGGGCCCAAAGGTGATGCGGGGAAGGCGCCGGAGGAGAGCAGTATGGAAGGACGGAGAGGGTGACTTGATGAGAACAGAGTCTCTGCCAGCGATAAGTTGGGTGATGGGTGCACTGGGGATGTACTTCCTGATTTCAAGGGTGAGGGTGTGGACATCCAAGAATTTTGGATAAGGGTTGGCTAGGACGAAGGTATACAGGGAGGAGGCTGGAGGGAGGTGGGGTGGTATCCATAGCGGGGCCAGCAGGAGGTGGGGCGGGCAGTGGCTTTTTGGATGAGGGAGTAGAGAAGAGGTCGCCACTGGGCCGTTTGGAAGATTTTTTGGCGGGTGTTGTCTGGGAGGAGGGATGAGAGACTGGATGTATGGGGAGGTGGTGGCAGGCAGGGCCCTTCTGTGAGGTAGTAGCACTGGATGAGAGGGTAGAGCGCTCTGTCGCGGCGACTGTGGCGCGGCGGTTGGTGACTCGGGCAGGGGAAGCAGTGGTAGTTGCAGGGGGGGGGGAGAGGGGGAAAGTCGTCTCGGTGGGCGACAGGAGCGGAAGGGGGGGTGGGAGCAGGGGCAGGGGCAGGAGCAGTAGCAGGGGTAGGAGCGGGAGTGACATACAGGTGGGGATACAGTCATGGGGAGGAGATAGATGGGGAGGAGACTGTGAGTAGGGGAGGTGGATGAGACAGGTTAATCTCAGAGGAAGCACTCCATGATGTGACAGTGGGGGCAGGTGAAGGGGAGGTGTAGATGATGGTGGTAGTTGGGGTGTCCATGATTTCAGGCAGTCCCCACGGGCGACAGGAGACGCCAAAGTACAAAGGGAATGAAAACGGGGGGTGGCGAATAGCACTGGGCGGCGGTGAGCACAGGGAGATGGCGGCGGCGGCAGCGGCGGAGGCGGCAGCAGTAGCAGCAGCGAACACCGAGAGACGGCGACAGCGGCGGCGGCGGCTGTTGCAGTAGCAGCGAGCACCGAACGACGGCGACCAGGCGGCAGCGGCGGCAGCGGCGGCAGCGGTGGCAGCGAGCGGCGGCGTCTAGCACCGGGAGGCGGCGACCAGGCGGCGGACGGCGGTGGACGGCGGCGGCGGCGACCGGACGGCGAGCAGTAGTGACGGCGTGCAGACGGGCAACAACACGACAGACACAGTTGGAGCTCTTCCACGTCGAAGATACACCCTGATGAGGAAGTGAGGGAATCCAACTCTCGAATGCCTTGATGTGCGAGTGGCTGGCGCTAAAGTACGCTCTCGAGGGCGCCGCTATTGGCCGCTGGGACCACGTGTTCCACTGGTGGCGCCCCCACACTAAAAGCGGTCCAGGAGGCGCGCGCCGCCACAGCTTACAGTGCAGCGACCTCTATGGGTCTTCGATGTCCATGACGTCTGGCGCGGATTGAAATTCCGCGGCGCGCGGTACCAGATGCTGCTCATTTGTACTAATGAATATGAATTTAAGCCGATCCAGTTGCAGTACACCTCACTGAGTGGAAGACAAATTATATTTAACGTATTTACTAAACATCTAACTCCGTGTCTCATGTCACATAGTGCTTTGTTTCTCCTCCCTCCTCGTGATGTCAGAACTGTATGTGAGGCCGATGGGCCAGGAATCCCTTCATCGTCATTCATCGCTAAATGCTTTTTTAATTAATATTGCACATACGTTCACCGAGCAGGTAACGTTGTGGCTGGCAGCAGTTAAAAATACGACGTCATAGTCACGAAGACTACTGATTTGGACCGATATGTATCGAACAGAACTAGGGAGCCAAAATGTCACTGTAACGTGGACAGACAGTAGCATGTGCCTTTTATATTAAATCTTATAGTTTTGTTGTTTTGATTACAAGAAATTATGTTTTAAATATCAGAATTTCAGAACAATATTTTGTAAAATGTTCAGAAGTGTGTGAATTCCTAAGGGACCAAACTGCTTAGGTCAGCGGTCCCTAGACTTACACACTACTTAAACTAACTTATGCTAAGGACATCATATACACCCATTCCCGAGGGAGGACTCGAACCTTCGGGTGGAGGGGTCACGCAGTATTTCGTAAAAAATATTGTCTGATTGCAAGTTTTATCACAAGTTTCCAAAAATCGAAAGCTGTGATTTTTAGTGCGCAGGGGGAAGGAAGGTTGTATGATTGAAGAGGTGCGTCCGGCATCTAAAATTTTAGAAATGAAGCACTGCCCATTACGAAAAGCGTTGCTCTCCGTTGGATCTTCTCTACTTCCTCTATCGATCCCACCTAGTAAGGGTGTCAGGCTGGACGGCAACATTCAAGTGTCGGTCGAACGAGAGTTTTTTGAGCTGCCTCATTCGTACGTGGACTGCACTTTATGGCGATTCTTCCAATGAATCTTAGTTTGGCATCTGCCTTCCTGACGTTAAGTTTTCAGTGGTCATTCCATTTCAGTGGCTCCGTACACGTACTCCTATATGTTCAAAGACTGTAATTGTTTCCATTGATTTTTCGGCAACAGTGCAATCAAATAAGAAAGGGAATTACTGTCGATGTATTCGCATTACGGGGAATGTGGTTCACTTTTCGTGTGCTGCCGTAGTTATCGTCTATGGCAAAGTGGTTGAAGAACAAGGCGACAATGTGTTGGACGTCCACGATTCATCTCACAACGTGCAAGTGGAAGGCTTGCCCGTACTGTAAAACAGAAATGGCGGCGATTAGTGGCTGATGTTACGACAGAGTGTAGTGTTGCTGCAGGCACAAGTGTTTCGCAGCGCACTGTTCAGAGCAACTTGTTGAACGTGAGGCTCCACATCAGTTGACCAACGACATCGTCAAGTACCTCTGCAGTGGACAAGAAATCATCGAGATTTGACCGTTTGTCAACGGAAACGTGTAGCCTTGTCGGATGAATCACGTTACACAGATCGATGGTCGACTCCAAATACGTCGGTATTCAAGGGAACAGATGCTGGAGACATGCACCGCACCACGGATGAAGACCGGTGATGACAGTATTATGCTATGGGGCACATTCACCTGGGCTTCCGAGGGACATGTGGTAGTAATAAAAGGCAACATGACAGCTATGGACTATGTGAACATTATTGCAGGCAACCTGCATCCGTTCATGCTTTTGTCTTCCAGAAGGTGAACTGTCCGTGTCATAAGGACAGAATCATGCTACAGTGGTTTGATGAAAGTGATTGTGAACTCACGTTTGATATCTTTGACACCAAATTCGTCTGATCTGAACCCACTGGTACACATCTGGGATGGTATCGGAGGCCAGCTCCCCGTACACAGACCGGGGTCTTAATTTGCAAAACTTTCATAACATGTTGGAAGACGTTTGGTGCCACGTACCTCCGGAAATCTACCAAGGATTTGTCGAAGTCGTGTCACGCAGAGTCGTGGCTGTATTGCATTCCAAAGGTTGACCAGCACGTTGTTAGGCAGGTGGTCATGATGTTTTGGGTCATCAGTGTATCACGGAAGGTGTATGCAGTCTAAACAATATACTGTATCTGTTGTAGGGGAAGGTGGGGTAAAGTGACCACTAAGTGAAATTGAATTTTCATCAAACTATGATTAACAATACAAGCTTATGGTCCACGTTTCCTGAATATACATATTACAAGGTCTCACATCAAATATTTGTAAGTGAAAATTAAAATAATATTTAGGAGCTGTATGCAATTTTCTGGAGGTTTACGTAATGACAACTTAACCCCCCCCCCCACTTCCCCCTACCTAGAGGGGTCAAGTTCCATCGCAATAAGATCCCATGTTGGTTGTCCTGATTTTTGGACATACTTTCTAGGCATCTTGATATTAGTATCTGAAAAAGTACCAAGCACCTTTGACAGAACGTTTACAAAAGGATATTTGTATTAGGCCACATATAATACACTGAAGTGCCGACGAAACTGGTACACCTGCCTAATGTCGTGAAGGGCTCCTGCAAGCACGCAGAAGTAATGCAACACGACATGGCATGGACTCGACTAATGTCTGAAGTAGCGCTGGAAGGAACTGACACCATGAGTCCTGCAGGGCTGTCCATAAATGCCTAAGAGTACAAGAAGGTGCTGGTCTCTTCTGAATAGCTCGTTGCAAGGCATCGCACACATGCTCAGTAATGTTCGTGTCTGGGGAGTCTGGTGTCCAGATGAAGTGTTTAAACTCAGAAAGGTGTTCCTGGAGCCACTCTGTAGCAATTCTGGACGCGTGGGGTATCGCATTGTCCTGGTGGAATTGCCCAAGTACGTCGGGATGCACAATGGACATGAACGGATGCAGATCATCAGACAGGATGCTCACAAACCTGTCATCTGTCAGAGTCGTATACAGACGTATCATGGGTCCCATATCACTCCAGCTGCACACGCCCCACGCCATTACAGAGCCTCCACCAGCTTGGATACTTCCCCACTAACATGCAGGGTCCATGGATTCATGAAGTTATCTCCACACCCGTACACGTCCATCCGCCCGATACAATTTGAAACAAGACTCGTCCGACCAGGTAACATGTTTCCAGTGCTCAAAAGTCCAATATGGGTGTTGACGGGCCCAGGCGATGCATAAAGCTTTGTGTCGTGCAGTCATCAAGGGTACACGAGTGGGCCTTCATCTCCGAAAGCCCATAACGATGATGTTTCGTTCAATGGTTCGCACACTGACACGTGTTGATGGCCCAGAACTGAAATCTGCAGCAATTTGCACTTCTGTCACGTTGAAGAGTCTCTTCAGTCGTCGTTTGTCCTGTTCTTGCAGTATCTTTTTCCGGCCGTAGCGAAGTCAGAGATTTGATGTTTTACCAGATTTCTGATATTCACGGTTCACCCTTGAAATGATTGTACGGGAAAATGAAATGCAATAATTCATCCTTCTATTCATAATATCGTACTGGACGATGCGATATGTATGAGGAGTGGTCCTGTCGTCTTGTAAGACACCATCACCGTTGGGGAACAAACGTTGTACCATGGGAAAGACCTGTCCAGCCAAAATGGTCACAAAATCCTTGGCAATGATGAGACATCGCATAGTAAGCATGGGGTCCATAAATTACCACAATACGACTGTCCAAATCATCACCGACCACCACCATGTTTCACTCTTGGGACGTAGCTGGTGTGGAACAGGACTCACCGACCAGACTTTCTTCTTTTCCTTGATAGTCCAGGTTTTACGAATCCGGCACCAAGTTGACACTTTAAAGGTATTTGCATCACCTCTGTGTGGTTTTGGCATTCCAGTTGTCTTTGCAATTCCCAGCTTATGGAACTCCCTTCCTGCCGTTAGTGTGTTGACATGGTGAAACTTCCCCTTTGAATGTAAAGAATGACTGTGCTGGTAAAACTTCTACGTTACTTGATTATCAAACTCCAGAGTGAAACTGAACGTACTGAGATTGTTTTCTCTTTACTTATTCCGATCATTTCTAGGAGGGATGACACACAATATTTCAGCGCAACGCAATCTGACTTTCAATAATCTCTACAAAAGAGTAGCCCTGACTAACAATACCTACGCCCTTCGTGAATCACTTACCTCGCAAAAATCTTCGTTACTGGAACTACTGCAATACAGCGAGCGCCAATACTGCCAGCTAAATAAAAGATTCTAACTACTGAAGGCACTAACTACTGATAGGCATATAGTTAGCAAATGAAAGATTTTGGTAGAGAACAAACGATGTATTTACTTTAATAATGTTCAAAGGTCATAACATATATATATATATATATATATATATATATATATGTGTTCGTGACATACAAATTTCCTTTTTCTGACGGGCACACGTCCAGATCGTCCGCTCCTATTAACATCTCAGAACTCTGGAATCTCTTTCCCCACATGCACCACTGCTGGCGATTCACCTCCAACTGCCCAATGCTATGAGCAGTTCTCATCCAACTGCTCAACACTACACTGGCGAATAACTTCCAACAACGAGTCCAACCAGCCACAGACTGCACACAGCTTAGTCAGCGATATTAATAGAGAGTGCTACGTGGCGTTACCAACATAAAAACCTAAACAGCCTACTTATAATGGTTTGCGAGTGCGACATTCAGTTCAACAATGATTTTTGCAGCCTTCTCTCCATATTTTTCGTCAGAATCCTCTTCAATGACTGTCTGTCATGATTATTCATCAAACACTATTGTCTGCTTTGCGACTTAACGGATCATATGATGTTACTCCGCTTTGCCTGTATGTGGTATACATCTTCGATAGGGTGCATCTTGAGACACCAAACTCTTCGGCTATCTTGGTTACGGAACACCCACCACAAGAGCACCAACGATTTGCCCTCGTTACAAGTCTACAACACACATCTTACAGGATAGTGAAAGTTACCCTAAAGAATAACGTTATTTCTCTCCTATTTCATCGTTAGTTATCACAGAGATTCCTTATTTTTCCTAGGTAACGGCTGTTGTTGCGCAGGAAACAGGCTACAGTGCAGTGATATATTTTCGAATACATCTCTTTTCAGTAGCGTCAATGTTTCTTGCACGAATCTGTTTCAATACATACTGATTTTCTCTTCGGGGCTTTTGCTGCACAGCCCTTTTTTCGTCACACTGCAGTACGAACCTCAAAGATTTATCGCGTACAACAAAAAATAATTCTTACCATTGTGAGTTAAGGAGCATTGACTCTCATTTAAATATATGGCCAAGTCAGCCTGCAGAAATTGTGAAACGAACCCTGTCGTCCAGGACCGCGTGCCACAAAGGGTGCAGATTCACCACAAGATGGAAAAACTCACAGGCGTCTTTTGATATTGAGGCCTAAGCCAAAATGTTATCAATATCAACTCTGTAACTCTATTTGTTTAAAAGATGTAGTAAATTTAAATTATCAGTGTCTTCAGTTAAGCATCAGATCATTATTTCCTCCACACAAAACACATTGAACGATGACAGAGTGACACCTTATTGAATCATTAAAAATGGTTCAAATGCTCCGAGCACTATGGGACTTAACATCTGAGGTCATCAGTCAGATACTTAGAACTACTTAAACCTAACTAAACCGAGCGAGGTGGCTCAGTGGTTAGCACACTGGACTCGCATTCGGGAGGCCGACGGTTCAATCCCGCGTCCGGCCATCTTGATTTAGGTTTTCTGTGATTTCCCTAAATCGCTCCAGGCAAATGCCGGGATGGTTCCGTTGAAAGAGCACGGCCGACTTCCTTCCCTGTCCTTCCCTAATCCGATGAGACCGATGACCTCGCTGTTTGGTCTCTTCCCCCAAACAATCCAAAAACCTAACTAACCTAAAGACATCACACACATCCATGCCCGAGGCAGGATTCTAACCTGCGACCGTGGCAGCAGCGTCCTTCCCGACTGAAGCTTCTAGAACCGCTCGGCCACAACGGCCGGCTATTGAATCATTAGACAATACAATATTTGCTGTAAAGTTTAGTGCATAATAGTTAGTTTTGTTCTCTATTTATTTATCAGAAAGCACATTGGTGCAAGTCTACAGGCCGTGACATGCAAAGTTAAGAAGGAAATTGTATTGGTTTTATGTAAAAGAATTTAACGTTTATTATGTAATGGATATTATTGTACTTTATTTAGAACGTGAAAAGTGGTCAAGCTTGATTATTTAAATACGTTAAACTGTAAAATAATGTAGAATAAGCTGCAGCCAATCAGATGGACGGCTTCAGGAAATGGAACTGCCCTAGTCAGTTGAGCGAGGAGGTTCGGCGCGCGGGGAAAACGGCCGGAGACGGACAGAGGGACAGTGTTGGTCTAGACAAGGAAGGGTACAGCGGTGGTGCAGACGCGAAAATGGACGGTCGGTCTTTAGGTAGCTAGGAAGTGAAACGACTTAGAAAATGTCGCGTTGTGTGGTATCGCGGGACTTCGTCTCTGAGCGGCGAGCAGCTGCGCGCCTGGTGTGAATTCTAACTTTTCACGAAGATATCAAGGTGGAATATTAGACTTGTATTTCGCGATGAGATTGTGAATGATCGAACTGTATCAAATGGATATGCACTCGAGTGTAACAGTATAAATACGACCACTTTCGCCATTAGTTTGCTTTCTGAATAAACATTATTCTAACCAAATCGCAACTGTGTGGCCTACATCATTTATGGGTCGTTAATTTAGTTCCCGATATTACTGTATATGTCATATTAACTTCATACAATTTCACAAAGTTGTCATCAGCAAGACAATTTAACCAAAGGGTCACAAGTGTCTAATTTAGGGCCTGTAATACGACAACGTGCCGTTCATCCCCTAGACGAGTTTGAGCCAAGACATTTCGACGAAGAGGAACCGCATGTGAGCCCCAACATCTTTGGGATATTAACTCGCACCATATATAAATGAAATTTTTCCCCCCACAATGTATCCCTAATAAACAATCGCACAATGCTTAACGGTGTGAATTACTTAACCAATGTGTTTTCGTTTCTTTTCATTACAACAGCTTCGTGTTGTCTTCGGCATTTGGGTCAACTACATTATGTTTCTCCTGTCGCAACGTCAGTGCTCTGCGAGAAACAACTGCAATGCAGTGCTAATATTTCACAACAGTTCCCTGCATTTTAGACAGTCGCTACAGATTTACTGCATTCTTAGTTCTTACTTTTTTTACGCTGGAGTCAGTAACGTTCGTGTCTTCGCTGAGGTACCTGAATGTAGAAGAGTTATGGGCTATTTCATGGTACGTCGCACATTACTGTCGAGTTTCACCCGTTGTTAAAGGGACACCTTTTCGAATGTCCCAGTGTGTTTATTTTCAGAAATGCGCCTAAGAACTAATATCGTTACAACTTAGACTTTTCTCTATCCGAACGAGGAGGCATTCAGGAGAACGGTGGACAATTTCCCGCCCATCCTTCCAGATCTAAGTTGTCTGTGTTTTCCTTACAACTAAATCTACATCTACACGTTTACTCTGCAAGTCACGCTTAAGTGCCTGGCAAAGGGTTCATCCAACCCTCCTTCACAATAATTCTCTATTATTCCAATCTCGAATAGCGTTCAGAAAAATACGAACACCTATATCTTTATATCGTGTAACCGAAGATTATCTGATAGAAATTCTTTCAGTCCATATGTGTCACAACAGCAAACCAGTGCTTAACAGTATTGTTTAAAAACAGTCTTAGTTGCAATTTTAGGTTTTTTTATTTTTCAACGACGCGTTTCGCCTTATGTAGGCATCTTCAGGTTATCTAAATAAAAAACAGAGAACAAATACATCTATTTAAGAATCGCGATCGCGTTGTGCAGACTTGGCTAACCTATAAGCATGTATAAACAGATCACCTATTGAAAGAGCAAATACCTTAATTTGGTATTTCTTAAGAATCCTTTAGTCAGTGTAGCCAAAGGGCATCGTCGAATATATCAGGACAACATCGACTTCGTTAAAGTCAGTAAAAACTAGAAATATAAAATAGTAAAATCATTACCTCGCGTCCATCTGGAAAAGGTAATGATGTTACTACACTCCTGGAAATGGAAAAAAGAACACATTGACACTGGTGTGTCAGACCCACCATACTTGCTCCGGACACTGCGAGAGGGCTGTACAAGCAATGATCACACGCACGGCACAGCGGACACACCAGGAACCGCGGTGTTGGCCGTCGAATGGCGCTAGCTGCGCAGCATTTGTGCACCGCCGCCGTCAGTGTCAGCCAGTTTGCCGTGGCATACGGAGCTCCATCGCAGTCTTTAACACTGGTAGCATGCCGCGACAGCGTGGACGTGAACCGTATGTGCAGTTGACGGACTTTGAGCGAGGGCGTATAGTGGGCATGCGGGAGGCCGGGTGGACGTACCGCCGAATTGCTCAACACGTGGGGCGTGAGGTCTCCACAGTACATCGATGTTGTCGCCAGTGGTCGGCGGAAGGTGCACGTGCCCGTCGACCTGGGACCGGACCGCAGCGACGCACGGATGCACGCCAAGACCGTAGGATCCTACGCAGTGCCGTAGGGGACCGCACCGCCACTTCCCAGCAAATTAGGGACACTGTTGCTCCTGGGGTATCAGCGAGGACCATTCGCAACCGTCTCCATGAAGCTGGGCTACGGTCCCGCGCACCGTTAGGCCGTCTTCCGCTCACGCCCCAACATCGTGCAGCCCGCCTCCAGTGGTGTCGCGACAGGCGTGAATGTAGGGACGAATGGAGACGTGTCGTCTTCAGCGATGAGAGTCGCTTCTGCCTTGGTGCCAATGATGGTCGTATGCGTGTTTGGCGCCGTGCAGGTGAGCGCCACAATCAGGACTGCATACGACCGAGGCACACAGGGCCAACACCCGGCATCATGGTGTGGGGAGCGATCTCCTACACTGGCCGTACACCACTGGTGATCGTCGAGGGGACACTGAATAGTGCACGGTACATCCAAACCGTCATCGAACCCATCGTTCTACCATTCCTAGACCGGCAAGGGAACTTGCTGTTCCAACAGGACAATGCACGTCCGCATGTATCCCGTGCCACCCAACGTGCTCTAGAAGGTGTAAGTCAACTACCCTGGGCAGCAAGATCTCCGGATCTGTCCCCCATTGAGCATGTTTGGGACTGGATGAAGCGTCGTCTCACGCGGTCTGCACGTCCAGCACGAACGCTGGTCCAACTGAGGCGCCAGGTGGAAATGACATTGCAAGCCGTTCCACAGGACTACATCCAGCATCTCTACGATCGTCTCCATGGGAGAATAGCAGCCTGCATTGCTGCGAAAGGTGGATATACACTGTACTAGTACCGACATTGTGCATGCTCTGTTGCCTGTGTCTATGTGCCTGTGGTTTTGTCAGTGTGATCATGTGATGTATCTGACCCCAGGAATGTGCCAATAAAGTTTCCCCTTCCTGGGACAATGAATTCACGGTGTTCTTATTTCAATTTCCAGGAGTGTATTTTATAGTTCTAGTTTTTACTGAGTTTAACGAAAGCGATGTTGGCCTGATATATTCGACGATGCCCTTCGGCTACACTGACTAAAGGATTCTTAAGAAATACCAAATTAAGGTATTTGCTCTTTCTGTAGTGTTGGCATAAGAGCCAACACCGTGTTACTAGAGGAGGCCGAAATGCACGCGTTTTAGCTCATGCAGGCTGGCGTGAGGAGGGAAGAACTATACTGACGTGAGGTCTGGAACATGACAAGGAATAAGAATTCAGAAAGCGGACGTAATTAGTTTCATACTTAACTTTAATCCATTAATGATGAACGTCGCTCTTGACGGTACGTGATTCACAATATCAATAGCAACTGAACATGGCGCCTTGCTAGGTTGTAGCAAATGACGTAGCTGAAGGCTATGCTAAACTGTCGTCTCTGCAAATAAGAGCATCTGTAGTCAGTGAACCATCGCTAGCGAAGTCGGCCGTACAACTGGGGCGAGTGCTAGGGAGTCTCTCTAGACTAGACCTGCAGTGTGGCGGCGCTCGGTCTGCAATCACTGATAGTGGCGACACGCGGGTGCGACGTATACTAACGGACCGCGGCCGATTTAAAGGCTACTACCTGGCAAGTATGGTGTCTGGCGGTGACACCACACTTTCAATAGGCGATCTGTTTATACATGCTTATAGGTTATCCAAGTCTGCACAACGCGATCGCGATTCTTAAATACACTCCTGGAAATGGAAAAAAGAACACATTGACACCGGTGTGTCAGACCCACCATACTTGCTCCGGACACTGCGAGAGGGCTGTACAAGCAATGATCACACGCACGGCACAGCGGACACACCAGGAACCGCGGTGTTGGCCGTCGAATGGCGCTAGCTGCGCAGCATTTGTGCACCGCCGCCGTCAGTGTCAGCCAGTTTGCCGTGACATACGGAGCTCCATCGCAGTCTTTAACACTGGTAGCATGCCGCGACAGCTTGGACGTGAACCGTATGTGCAGTTGACGGACTTTGAGCGAGGGCGTATAGTGGGCATGCGGGAGGCCGGGTGGACGTACCGCCGAATTGCTCAACACGTGGGGCGTGAGGTCTCCACAGTACATCGATGTTGTCGCCAGTGGTCGGCGGAAGGTGCACGTGCCCGTCGACCTGGGACCGGACCGCAGCGACGCACGGATGCACGCCAAGACCGTAGGATCCTACGCAGTGCCGTAGGGGACCGCACCGCCACTTCCCAGCAAATTAGGGACACTGTTGCTCCTGGGGTATCAGCGAGGACCATTCGCAACCGTCTCCATGAAGCTGGGCTACGGTCCCGCACACCGTTAGGACGTCTTCCGCTCACGCCACAACATCGTGCAGCCCGCCTCCAGTAGTGTCGCGACAGGCGTGAATGGAGGGACGAATGGAGACGTGTCGTCTTCAGCGATGAGAGTCGCTTCTGCCTTGGTGCCAATGATGGTCGTATGCGTGTTTGGCGCCGTGCAGGTGAGCGCCACAATCAGGACTGCATACGACCGAGGCACACAGGGCCAACACCCGGCATCATGGTGTGGGGAGCGATCTTCTACACTGGCCGTACACCACTGGTGATCGTCGAGGGGACACTGAATAGTGCACGGTACATCCAAACCGTCATCGAACCCATCGTTCTACCATTCCTAGACCGGCAAGGGAACTTGCTGTTCCAACAGGACAATGCACGTCCGCATGTATCCCGTGCCACCGAACGTGCTCTAGAAGGTGTAAGTCAACTACCCTGGCCAGCAAGATCTCCGGATCTGTCCCCCATTGAGCATGTTTGGGACTGGATGAAGCGTCGTCTCACGCGGTCTGCACGTCCAGCACGAACGCTGGTCCAACTGAGGCACCAGGTGGAAATGGCATGGCAAGCCGTTCCACAGGACTACATCCAGCATCTCTACGACCGTCTCCATGGGAGAGTAGCAGCCTGCATTGCTGCGAAAGGTGGATATACACTGTACTAGTACCGACATTGTGCATGCTCTGTTGCCTGTGTCTATGTGCCTGTGGTTCTGTCAGTGTGATCATGTGATGTATCTGACCCCAGGAATGTGTCAATAAAGTTTCCCCTTCCTGGGACAA
This sequence comes from Schistocerca cancellata, assembly GCF_023864275.1. Classification (NCBI taxonomy): domain Eukaryota; kingdom Metazoa; phylum Arthropoda; class Insecta; order Orthoptera; family Acrididae; genus Schistocerca; species Schistocerca cancellata. The sequence goes on from NC_064632.1 coordinate 296,520,450, forward strand.
TGAATTCACGGTGTTCTTATTTCAATTTCCAGGAGTGTAGATGTATTTGTTCTCTGTTTTTTATTTAGATATCCTGAAGATGCCTAAATAAGGCGAAACGCGTCGTTGAAAAATAAAAAAACTAAAATTGCAACTAAGACTGTTTTTAACGAATATTGAAGATTAACTGATCCTGTTAGCACTCATGTGGATGACCTCACATTTTTCATTATTTAGAATCAATTGCAAGTTTTCGCACGATACAAATATCTTTCCTAAATCGTTTTGGAATTTGTTTTGATCTTCTGATGACTTTATCAGATGATCACCTGCAAACAATCAACAGCGGCAGCTGAGATTGTCTCTTAAACAGGGGCAACAGAAAGCCTAGAACACTACCTTGGCGAACGCCAGAAATCGCTTCTGCTTTACTGGATGACTTTCCATCAATTACTACGAACTGTGACATCTCGAACATCTCACGAATCCAGTCGCAGAGCTGAGGCGATATTCCATAAGGACACAAATTCACTACAAGCCGCTTGTGTGGTACAGTGTCAAAAGCCTTCTGTAAATCTAGAAATACGGAATCAATTCGAAATCAATTTGAAATCTCTTATCAATAGTACTGAGTAAAGAGCTAGTTGTGTTCCACTGAACTACGTGTCAATAGACCGTTCTCTTTTAGGTAATTCATAATATTCGAACACAATACATGTTACAAAACTCTTCTGCATATCGACGTTAATGATATAGGCCTGTAATTTAATGGATTACTCCTACTACCTTTCTTGAATATTGGTATGATCAGTCTTAGGGTACGTATCTTTCGTGGAGCAAGCGGTTATACATTGTTAAGTATGGAACTACTGCATCAGGATACTGTGAAAGGAACCTAACTGGTATACGGTCTCGAGTCGAAGACTTGTTTATATTAAGTGATTTAAGTTGCTTCACTACTCCGAGTTTATCTACTTCTAAGTTACTCATGTTGGCAGCCATTCTTGTTTCGAATTCTGGAATATTTACTTCGTCTTCCTTGGCGAAGGCATTACGTAAGGCTGTATTTAGTAAGTCTGCTTTGGCAGCACTGTCGTCGATAGCATGTCTATTGTTATCGCCCAGGGAAGGCATTGATTGGGTCTTGCCGCTAGCTTAAATTGCTTAAGGCAGTGCTGGGAGATTAACTTAAAAAAAAGGCCTATTTTCTTCCCTATCGTTTCACAGATCACGCTTTTCCTCCATCTACGATGAATTCGCTGTCGACGGAATGTTAAACCTAGTCGTTCGTCCTTCGTTCGGGGTTTAGTGTTCACATCTTGCAGTAACATCATATCCACATTATCGTATCCATATAGTGATCCGGATGGGATATTCATGAACAATTTGCCTCCATTTTGCTCTATCTCAATACACCTCTTCGCAGTTTTCTCGTCTTCTGATCTTCCTTAATCTGATCCAGCCATCTTTTTCTGGGTCATCCTATTGGCCTTTTCCCCTGCACATTTCTATCCAAATATTGTTTTAGCAGGCAGCTATCCTTAGTTCTCTTTAAATGTTCAAACCACTTGAGCAGTGAAGCCTCAGTCTTTCCGTCACTGACAGTTCCACTGTCTTCTCTGTTGTCATCATTCCTAATTCTCAGCTAGTCTTCTGCATGGCCTCATTTCTCATGCTTGTAACTTGCTCAGATGTGCCTTAGACAGCTCCCCAAGCTGCATGTCATAATCGGCAGGACATACGTTCTAAGGACGGTCTCTCTGGCGCTCACAGGAGTTCCTTTGTCCCACACAGGGTTCCGCGTTAGATCGCTTTCTTTATTGTAAACTTCTAGTCTGGCGGTTACATTCCTTGACATTGTACTTCCCAGCTAACCGAAAGCTTCCACACCCTGTGCAGGCGTCCTGCTCATAATCATTGCTACAGTTTTGCCCTTACTTACGGTCAGCTGGAGCACTAAACTTGTAATTCTGTTCATCTAATCTTCCCTGTATCTCTAGTTCTGTTTCTCCCCAAATAGCTACATCATCAGCAAAGACTAAAGCTCTGACGTCACAATTTCCTGACTCCTTGATTTCCTTTGTAGTCCCATCCGTAAATGCAATAAAAAGTAATGGGGAAAGTGCAGTATCCTTTTGGACTCTTCTCTCTGTCCTGAACAAGTCCGATCTGCCATTACTCATTTTAACACAACTTTTGCAGCCATCATGCAGCATTTGCACCTTCCTTATTAGGGAGTTTTAAACCAGTAGTTTTTCTAAACACTCCCAGATCTTACACCTTGACTTACTGCCATATGCTTTCTCCCAGTCAAGGAAAACGATTATGAAAATTTGACTCTTTTCTTGACACTTTTGAAATGTTTAATGGTAGTGACACTCCAAAATCACAATAGTAATCCGTTGTAGCTGCTACATATTTTATTATAATCAAAATCATTATAAAATGACAATCACAATTATACAGGAGACTGCCTTACAAGGCCAGATCACTTGAACAAATAACAAATAAATTTCTTTAACCGGAACAAGACCCATAAAACTTGAAATTTGAATATGACTAGGTAAATATCCTCAGGTAAAGCTTTACTTAAATAGTACAAATGTCCATACAATTACCATCAGAACACTCATTACTTCCAATCAGTTGAGGAACAAATTAAGGGTAAGAACACACATCTTTTAAGGTTTGGCTAGCTAACTATCTTAAACAACACTATATACAAATGACTAAAACAATGAAGGAAGTGCTTTAATTTTGACCAAACCAGTCTTCAAATTTACTTACTCAATATTCTTAAAATGATTAAAACTAGAACATCACCATATGACAATACACCTAAAATGAGGTTGCTTCAATATTGCGTGTGAATTAGCGATAGACGCGAGCAGACCAAGGATTCAAATCAATACGAGAGATTCACGAGACAGGAAATGACATAGAAATGTACTCAAATTTGCACTGCAATTCAACGTCAGATGCTATAATTCTCCACCGGAAAGATGGAATCACGCCACAGTGACAACATAACCCAAGATGTAAAGGAGAGGACATGGCCTCAAATATCTCTCTGCCCCCGTGGTGCTCTGCTCCCAGTATGATAGCGTCGACCGCTGCCAATTATCTCTAACACAACACACATCAACGGCAGACAATATTCTGAGACATAAACTACACAATCTTATCTAGAGAACATGTGATCAATACAACTGAATAGAAACAAATTAGCCTCCGTGAGTTACTTGGCCAGTGCCAGCACTTATCCTTTGATTAATAAGTTCGCTAAAAATCATGCCCTAAAGTTAAGATGACTAGAATTATCTCGGCGCACATTTAAACGCCAAACTACCAAATAAACTACAAAATAGAATAGAGGACGTATCTCGGCGTGTCTTGAAACACCAGAGCCGGACTTACTCATTACACGTTGCACTTCTAGCTACGTCTTTAACCACACTTCATGTCGGTTGGTTGGCGTAGCCACACTTCCTCAACTGCCATCAAGACAGTTAGCCACGACACCGAGGTAAGTGATAAACAACTAAAACAATTCCACGGGATTTTTAGTACACTGGCATATTCAATTAAGCCGCACGCAACCCACCGAAGCAACTGGGCGACTCCAATTCAATCGGCCGGCGTAGCTTGTAACAGACTCGAAGGAGCTTGTCCTTCCGACCTCTGGGAAAACCAAATCACCATGGGCGGTGGATCTGCACTCGCGACTCAACACCCCGTAGCCGCTGGCTCCGCTCCTTCGTTGTCCAACTCGTCCTCTTGCCGTCCTGCCTGCGTACACAATCCCACGTGACTCTCGCTCACCGCCGATCCCGATACCTCTCTCCAACAGAGCGCACGTGATACCGTTAAATCCGCGCCGCCAAAGATGAGCAGAAGACAAAAAAGCATCGAACTCGACTCAGAGATCAAAATGACGATCGAGGGAAACTGGCCCCAGAAACGCACCAGCTCAGCTTTTTCATTAACTGTCCCAGTGCAAATACAAAGCCTGTTATTCCTCAGCTGCTTCTGAAGCCATGGAGTTCCTCTCTAAAGTGGTCTTCTAACACCAATTTCAATATTTTCTGAATATTTCTCTAGTATCTTAAGACACTGTGAAACAGTGTTGTTCCCTCTGCAGTTCGAACACTTTCTTCTACTTCCTTTCCTGCACAATGGTATTATAATCTTCAGGAGGTGGTATCTCACAGCTCTTGTACATTTGAGAATTTCATATTACCACCTTGAGCTGCTGGTAAAATACAGGTTGCTCAATAAGTAACATTGCGGTTCATAACTTGCCGCATTAGTCATGGAAGTTATAAGAGATGCTGGAGTGATCCCCTTGAACTTGACTTGAAGACACAGTTGAACACGTTTCTGCATGTTCTTGAAGATGTTGTGCGGAACATAGGGAGTGATGTTCCGAATGTGACGTGTCAGTGCAGCTTGGAGATCTTCTACGCTGTGCGGATTGCCTTAATAAGCCTATCCCTGCAAAGTATCCCACAGAAAGTAATCCGATGAAGCCAAGTCGGGTGGACGTGGAGGTCAGACTCCTCGAGAGATGATGCGGTCACCGAAGATGTCCTGTAAAAAGTTCATCGCCTTGTGGGCAGTATGTGCAGTCAGCTCATTCTGTTGGAACCAGGCATTCTCAATTTCATCCTCATTCAGTTCACCTTGGAAGAGCTTCAGAATGCAGGTGGAGTACCGTTCTGCATTTATGGTGTCCTGAAAGAAGATCGGCCCAATGGGCCGGCCGCGGTGGCCGAGCGGTTGTAGGCGCGTCAGTCTGGAACCACGCGACAGCTACGGTCGCAGGTTCGAATCCTGCGTCGGGCATGGATGTGTGTGATGTCCTTAGGTTAGTTAGGTTTAAGTAGTTCTAAGTTCTAGGGGACTGATGACCTAAGATGTTAAGTCCCATAGTGCTCAGAGCCATTTGAACCTTTTTTTTTTTTTTTTTATCGGCCCAATGATCCGTTTACGACTCACGGCACGCCAAACACCAACCTTTTGATCATGCAGTAGGGACACCTTAAATTCATGGGGATTCTCCGTATCCACAAATGACTATTCTGGCTTTTCGCGTAACCAGAGAGATGAAACCATGCCTCATCCTTGAAAAACGTTGTGCCAAGAATCCCCTCACCATTGTCGTGCAGTAAGGACAGAAACCAGTTGCGAAAGTTCACACGCCCCGAGCGATCGAAGTCCCTCAGTTCCCAATATTTGGTACGGATACATGGACAGTGAGTTCTGGAGAATCTTGTGAGTGGAACTCACGGACACGTGGGCCTGCTGAGCTAGTCGATTAACCGATTTTTTTGGACTTCGCAGTATCATATCTTGCACCTCCACCAACTTCTCTTCGGATGTGGATGTGGATGGCCTGCCTGATTTTGGAGCATTATGAACGCTTCCGCTCTTTCGACACTGGGTGATGAGGTTCTGTACAGCATTTCGGTTAGGCTTGCGTCCGGTGTGGCGGTCCGCATGTCGCCAGCTGTAGCGGCTTCCCGGCTTTCTCAATCCGGAACCGTGCCGAAAGCGGCGGGGCGGCCGCGGCCACACCGACGCAGCGGAAGAAGTGGCATCCGTGCAGCAGAAGGGGTTCGACCCCCTGCGAACACTCCTGCGACCTCGCAGAAGGACGTTCGCGTGCCTGCCCCAGCGGCCGCCCCAGCAGCACCGCAGGTGAAAGGTGCAAAGAAGACAACCGCCGCCACCGCGGTATCGGCGGCGACCCCGACCGCAGTAGGGGTGGACCGCAAGGGACCGACAAGCCACAAAAGCCATCATCGCGCAAGCGCGAGCGAACCGCGTGCATTTCTGCGATGCTGATGCGGCGCAGCTCACCGAACAAGCGGAGCTGCTCGAGGCTCAGATGCGGCAGAGCTGCACCAGCACCAGTCTGATGAAGCTGTGCCAAGTCACTGACGACGCGGCGCAGTAGAGGGCGCAATGGCAAGGCATGCGTTGCTTTGTTACAGGGAGGAAGCCACTACAGCAGACCCAGGAGAATCCACAGCAGCCCAGCTGCAGCATCCGGACTGACCCAGCTATAACGAGCACGCAGCGACGTAGGTAACGATGCACGATACCTGACACTATCATTACCTCACCTTGCATGCACTGTCGCAGCTAGCAAGCCGCTACTGTCCTTACTACCCGTCTTACAGTCGCAGAGGTTTTTTTCCCTTGGAGCTTGCCTTGGCGCTTTTTTTCCTCTGCCCTTACAACCGCTACCCTTCGATCGCTTTCGTCCACATTCTATCTCCTGATGGACCATGGAAATGAGTAATCTTACCCAGATGCATGGATAACATCAGAGCCCGCATCCAGTGACTACTTCTTCAAAAACCAACATGTTATACTTAGGTGACAGTAGAACTTTTGGTATGTTCACCACGTCGGCGTGAGGGTAGAGGCGGCCCATCCTTTAAAAAAATCTTTAATCCCTGCATCACTATGGATGGCTGGTAGCGTTGTGGAACTCACATCTGGTTCCCTCCGCTGACCTCATGCGATTCTTGACAACCATCTTCCGCAACGATCGACGGATCGTCACTGACAGTACAAGAGATCTATCTAAGGTTGTTCCTTCGCGGTTCCACTTCACAATCCCATCTCCAATAGTCGACATGGACAGCTCTACAAGGGTTGATATGCAGTGAAAGTAAAGGGACAGTACTGGATATTTTAGAAGAGAGACATATTTTTAGGGCCATCTGGGAGTCCTCGTTACAGACATTGAACAGCCAGACTAACCTAGGACATCGGGGTCTGTTATTGAACCTCGACTACTTATAGTCTCCTCACTAAGGATTCACGTGAGTTTCCATTCAACTGCTTCGTAATCGATCTCTTTCCAATTTCGCTTAAATCTATTTCTTTTCCAGTAAGCGAATATTTAACAGCCGTGTACTCTTAGTAATAGTTGGCAACTGTATTATAGCAACAAATTCTTCTTTGACGTCCTTTACAACAAATTAATGTGCAGACACAGCTTCTTTTGTTGTTTTACATTTTCCGCCACTTTTAGGGTTCTGTCTTTCATTGTGTTTCTAGATAAGGACTATCTTTGATGCACTTAATACTTGCGGCAATTGTATGACAGTCCTTATTAACATACTTAATCATACCATTGTCTATTCCTGTCTTTAATAGTACATGCAATGATTTCCTTTTGCTGTGATTCCCGTGGCTCTGAGCACTAGGGGACTTAACTTCTGAGAACTTGGTACTAGTTAAACCTAACTAACCTATAGACATCACACATCCATGCCCGAGGCATTCGAACCTTTTCTGACAAAGAGATTTGTGATTTGTTTTACAGTGCTGTTTTACAGACGATTGTCTACATACCACTGTCCCGGAACACAAAACTCACACCGCTTTATTGCCTTTATTAACCATGCCATATTTCACAGTACACCAAGTCTGAAATTCTCTATTACACTTATATTTCACCTTTTGTTTCTTTGCCTAACTATCTGTGTTGAATAATATTTAAAAATCTACAAATGGTACTAACTATGTGTAATTGCAGCACACGATGTAAAACGAAAACAAGCAGGTGAACCCTGTTTGGCCAGACAATTTGGGTCCATGGTGTCTGTCGGTAGAGGTGGGAAGTCGTTGTAGGAACAGCTGCTAACCTATGCGATCTAACTGTGGAACAGTGGATATTATTACTAATGTATCTGAGTACATTGTGACTCGCAATGTGTGTTCATGAGCTAAGACGTTTCATCTAAAACTTCCATCATGCCTTGGCGTCGATAGTCCGTTCATGAGGAACTTTGGTACAATGTCTTCAAATGCAAATGAACAAATAAATTATTTCGATTTGGTAGGTCTATCTAAATTCCTCGTTTAATGCCAAGCCCAAATTACTTGGTCGCCTGCCTTTAGTAGCATTTATTCGCCCTACCTGTACAAGATTACGTACATATCTTCTTGGGATGTTATTCGTCTGATGAAACTAAATGAAAGACTGTTTTTACTGTGCCGTATGCGTTCACTTCTTTTTATTTGTGAAGCATCTTCAATGGCCTGTAATACACGGTTGTATTTGTATACAATAATAATTGCGTTCTGTAATAATTACGGATTTTGTTTTCTGTTATTTTTTGTTGGAAGATGACAAACAACGTTTTTGTTACACAAGTTTCGTGTGATGCTAAATCACTATTTGTTCCTGTTTACGAATTGTGAACTTATTAGAGCGTATGTGCCGTTCTGAAGATGTACTTAGATGGTTTGTGTACGAACAGTGTGCAGTGTTCGGTGTTCTACGAAACTCATTTCGGGTTAATACCGCACTTTGACTGTTAACTGTGTTCATTTCGTTTGTTTACTGTATGTAATGTCGCCAAAAATCGCTCCGAGTTGTTCGTTCGTCTTTCGTTTCTGTCTGTATGTAGTTTATGTTTATATGTGTGTGTGTGTGTGTGTGTGTGTGTGTGTGTGTGTACGTTGGGTATTTAGTCTGAGTATGGTCTACACAGCTCTTTGTTAATGTTTTAGTAGGTAGCATGATCAGTGGGTTGTTACTTATATTGATTTGGTTTTTTATTACTTTCTTGTTTATTGCAAGGGCTCCTTGAGTGTGGAAGTTGTCCTGTAAATGATTATGTTAAACGCTAAAGTAATAACAAACAGAAGTGGAACATACCCATAGTAAGTTACAACTAAGAAACCGCACACACACACACACACACACACACACACACGTACACACACAAATCAGAAACAAAAGACGAACGAGGAACTCAGATCGACAGTTGGCAGCACTACATGCAATAAACAAACCAAACCAAAAGACAGTAAACAGTCGAAGTGAGCGTTAATTCGAAATGAGTTCGTAAGACGTCGAACATCGGAGATACTGCGTACCCAAACCATCTAAGTGCATTTCTCTAGGACGTTACACACACGCTAATAAGATCACAAATCGCAAGTAGAAACTTAACCTCATGAAACATGTGCAAGAAAAAGGGCGTTGTCATCTAACAAGAAAATAATAATAAAACACTGTAATGCAAAACCAAATCTGTAATTATTATAGAATGCAATTATTATACACAAAAACGGACGAGTATTACAAGCCACTGAAAATGCTTCACAGATAAAGAGAAGCGAAATGTATATGACACAATAAAAACAGCCTTTAATGTAGCTGCATTAGACGAACCACATTGCATGAATATAGAAGCAGCTAACGAATGACGGTTAACACAAGAAATAATGATTTGTATACGGAGAGTCTCTCCTGAGGGTTATCAGAAGCATTTTTTCTGACGTTTCAGCAGATATTTGCAATTTCCTTTTTGCATTGTTTAGCTGGCGTCATCGTGAACAAATAGTGCTCATCTAGTCTTTCACGTGGCGCCAAGTGTCGATAAAAACTGTCGGTCTGTTTCCCGTTGCAACCAAAATGATTTGCAAAGTGGATTTTTACGTGTACACATCAGTCCAGTGCGATATTTATCTTATCAATATGAACGAAAAGGGACAGTAAAACTCGAAGAATAACCGGTACTTCAGCAGTGGCAGCACTGCCCTGATCCGCGATGACTGCTGCCGCCAAGCATGCAGCGCTACTCAGTTGCTGCTTGAGTGCTGCTCATTCTTCGTGTGTTACCCTCCTTGTTACTCGTAATACATATCCACGGAACGAATATCGGGATGGGCTAATCTGGGAGCGCCCTATCGAATGAGCTAACACATTCCGATTTAAGAATAATTTTGTTTGTAATGGAAAACAAATGGACGCTTTATGTTGACACTGGGCGTCCTATGAAAGACTTGACAAGCATTAAGTGTTTGTGGTGACGCCAGCTACACAATACAAAAACGAAATTGAAAATATCTGCCGAAACACCGGAGAAAATGCGCATAGCGATTCTTAGGACGGTCCCCCGGTATATATTGTAAAAAGTAATGGCCCTCTAACACTCCCTTGAGATACTACCTATATTACCTTCACACTTGTCTACTTCGTTTCAGGGGACGAAGCTCGAATGAGCTTCCTTTTCAAGGAAACAACCCTGGTATTTGCCTTAATCGATTAAGGGAGACCATGGAAAACCTAAATCTGGATGGCTGCATAAAGATATCAACGTCTCGTGCTCACGTAATTATATAAACATATTTCATATTTAGCTGCTGTAAAGCCTTTTGACCTCTCCAGGAGACACAGCATTGTCGAAGTACTGACTGTGCGAAGACAGAGACTTGCGTGTTCGCACGAAGCTGAAGGCCGTGCTGGCTGTAGCGCTACTACTGGGAGTGTCTCACATGGCGGACAGGGTGAGCCAGATGAATAATGTCACACAATGCTCCATCTCTCCGATATCTGCGCCCGCAGCTCTTTCTCTGTTTCCCCGTACCCAACCCATGAGGTGATGTTGTCCGTGTTAAACGGTGCGAGTCACATGGGGGAGATGTGTCATTAACGGAGCTTCAGGGATGCCGGGTGACCTCCCTGAGCAATTAACTTTGCTCAGTACTTATTCAGTGATGTCGATCGAATAAATCTCCAATTCTCGTGGGATCATAATGTGGAACACAGAAAAAAAATAAAACAAAAATTGAGAGACATGATAAGACCTTAGACACGCAGATATCGCGGCTGGTACCGACAGAAGCGGTTTCTGCACCTAGATGTGGCGATGTACCAGTCCAAATAGTGGAAATTGTCACTGAGAAGCTGTATAGGGTGTAAATTAAATCCTTGTCTGGGACTCACAAGAGAAAACTTCCCAAAGAACAGAAAGAAAGAGAAGATAAAGACTTGCCTCCTGAACATAAATGAAGGGAAAGAAAAGGTCTTGAACCTAATACCTTTAAACATAAGACTGTCTCAAGTGAAGCAAGTGAATGAGCCCTTCTATGTCAAAGACAAGGGACAAGAGAAGAGAGGAGTCCAGCAACCTCTCTTCTCAGGGTAATAGGGTCCAGAATCAGCCGAGACAAAGGACAAGGAAACAGAACTACGGTAGTTATCCAACACGGATATCCACTGGTCAACGTAATCTAGCAGCAGGTGGAGCTAGTTCAGAGAAGGTGGGTTGGACACAAGTCCAAACCTCAAATTCGTAACGATCTGTCTGGATAAAGGTACTCTTACCTTTGTCTTTGTCTGTGAGGGAGTGGGTACAGTGGGTTCTCTTGGGGGGGGGGGGAGGGGGGAGGCGAAGCTGCTGGTCAAGACTGCGACTGAGATCTCCAAGACGGGAAAGATGTCAACTTTTGTATGGACTCTTCTTTCTTACTTATACTCCCGCAAAGACTGTTCGAGAAAGTACAGACGCAGAACCAGGAGGTCTCGACAGAGGACTGGAGTGTAACCAACTGGAAGATTGTATCGTACAGTTAAATCCTTGTGGTGACAGTCGGCGAAAAATCTCCGAGGGCAATGCGAGAACGACACCCAAAACTGTCCTTATATTTACCGTTCGCTCAGGATTATCAAAGACATCTGAAGCAACCAAGCAGAAAGACTGCAAGTGTTTCAGATAAACTTGCAACACAGTAAATGCTCAACTTTCACCCTGAGTCGTCTTCTGGGGAGATAGGAGTTGGATATGGCCTTGGCCCAGGAACTATATCTATGTAAAGGGAGCCTTTCACGCCTCAGAGGAATTAGAGTAAGTTGATTTATGTTAGAAAACTAAAGAACCCCAGAACACGTATTTCTGACAAGAGAGGAATTTCATTCACGTCGCTGACGGACTTTGTTCCAGGTAATTAGTGACCATGAGGATGAAACAGCTTAACGAAGGAAGCACGATGGAAATTGTGTTGGCTTCAGCTTTCCTTCCTTACGAGGGCAGTGCTCCCCTTTCTCGGGAAGTGAGAGTCTGGTAGACAGCTACTCCCAGCAGAATGAACAGCTGTTGGTTGGTTCTGGTGCCAATGCCCACTACCTGGTGTGTGGAAGCAGCGACAGCAACAGCAGGGGTGAGTACCTTCTAGAATATCTAGTCCAGAGTTACTTGGAAATCTTGAATACGAATGAACAGAGTATATTTGCCTTATCAGTCTTACACATGGGTTTCAGAAGAACGTGGAACATTTAGCAGTGATCTTCTTGGTGTGGGTAAATGACCATTCAAGTGTACGACACAAAGGTAACACACGAAGCGTTGCGTAAACGAACTAAGAGCGTTTTGAGGGTCAATACTGTCGTTTTCCAAGCCAGTTTCATTTCAGTCATGATTCTTGAAAATTTTATCTTAAGGTTAACTTTTTGGTGGTGGATTTCGTGTCTTGCATTAGCCCTCGAAACACGCTATGCAAGCAGTGAATCTCACAGACAATTCTTTTAATTTGTCTTTTACAAGAGATGTAAATATTAATTTCAATATAGACACGTATGTGGCTATTGAAGTCTTTATTCTTTTATTTTCTCCTTTGGGCGAGTAAAAAAAAATCCTCATTTCTTTGAGATATACCAAATGCAACAGTTTTTTCAGTATATAGGAAAATACATCTACCCGAGATGTATACATAACCAGGATTATGGAAGACATCGCTCTATCTCTCGCATTACTTATTGTCAGACCACACGCTCAACGCAAACCTATAATCATTTCACAAACACACACTCGACGCAAAACTATAATCATTTCACAAAAGCACTTGAACCAGAACACTCATTTACGTGACTATTCTGAAACATGACATCATTCATATTTAGGTGATCAAACAACAATGTAACGCTAACAACACTTAATTAAAACTCTTGAAATGTTTTTCTGCATGCGAGAGAGTAAAGATAGTCTCTTCTTGGCCCCAGTGTTATATTCCAAATGTCTGGTACTTTCAGACCATTAGATGAAAGCAAGATACCGTTTGCGACAAAAGACGAGGAAGCGGAATATTAGTGGTCAACAGTTCCTAAATAAAATTTTGAACATTATTTTAACTTTGTAGTCAATGTTAGCTTACGCTTTAGTGTCAGAAATGGCTCTTTTCAAAATGGAGAAGAATGCCAGAAAGCGCTTCGTGATTAATACGAGCCTCGGTATTACAGTACGTGAACAATATTCTCACACGTTTTGCTGCAAGCTCATTAATTTCAAACAGGTTGTTTTATCTGAAGGCTTTTGAAACACTTTTTGACTTGAATATAATTTCCTTATCATTCACATGTGAAACAGTGAGAGGGAGAGGGGAAATTGGACGCACTACTCGATACAGTATACAAGTCCTATCAGTGTTACACACTGGTTGCAGAAGAGTGCTGAACACTTAGCACAGATCTTCTTTTTGTTGTATGTGAATGACAGGAAAACAGCGGCTACTACACTGGATGACATGAAAAATGAAGCGCCCAGAAAGAGAGGAGAAAACGAAATGAGGCCTCACGGGTTGAGGCGGTACATAATGTAACTGCAACGTTCACAACATGGAGTCAAATTTAGCTTGCCAGTATGAAGCCTCTTATCAGTATCATGTTGCACCACGTTTGGCTTGCATGCGTGCGCACCGATTCTGTATAATAAATCCATTCCATCCTGTACTGAGGCACACTGGGCTACAACTGCTGTATCTGGTCCTAGACATCCTGGCCACTGGAAATGGGATTGAGTTGCGTCCGAGCGAGAGGTAACAGACGAGGACGCGGGCTGTCCATGGCGTACCTTTGTTTGGCGTCAGAGTTCCCTCAATCTCTACCAGCCATAACCTAAGGCTCCCCATAGCATCGCGCCAGTTGATAACCTATGTGCTGGTCCAAAACATTGGAAGAATGGAACTTACCCCAGATCGGTGCCGTACTCTCCGACGGTGGTCATCTGGAGTAATGCAGAGCTGCGATTCGTAGGCCCCTGACCCAGCTGCTGCTAGTGTCTGATCAATGGTGCGGCGTGACGCAGAAAGTTCCGGGAAGTCCATCCCTTGTTCTCGGATAGCACACGCCAATGTGAAGAAGTTACAGTGTACTTGGTACACGACACAACGATTCACCGCTGTGGTGGTAAAAAAGAAAAAAAAAAGGTTCAAATGGCTCTGAGCACTATGGGACTTAACTTATGAGGTCATCAGTTCCCTAGAACTTAGAACTACTTAAACCTAACTAACCTAAGGATATCACACACATCCATGCCTGAGGCAGGATTCGAACCTGCGACCGTAGCGGCCGCGCAGTTGCAGACTGTAGCACCTAGAACTGCTCGGCCACTCAGGCCGGCTGTGGTGGTCAGATGTGGTCGATGGGAACATCTGCCCTCAACATCCCCATGCAATCGTACGTCTCATGTTGGACTGCATGCGGACGAGTGGGCTCAAATATTCGTTGTCAATGTTCTGACCACCTCAAGGGCCCATCGCCCTATTATGCAATGCTGCACCCGAATGCCCTACAAATCTGAATAATTGTACAATTCGACCAGCTGGTCAAATGAAGACTCACAGTAGGACCTCTTTGAAACTACTGATGATAACGCTGTCTCACACGAGTACGCAGCATCTTCGTGTCCTGCACAGTGACCAGTGAACATGTGATGTCACTCACGCCCGTATATACCCTACCAAACCAGTTGACAACACTAAACACGAGCAACACTAACGCATTCTCTTGGAAGTATTACCTCACCCATATACTTGGAATTCTACTTACGAGGGACGTTCAATAAGTAATGCAACACTTTCTTTTTGAAAGCAGGGTGGTTTTACTCAGGATTCCAATACACCATATTATTCCCCATTCTTTTGACTACAAAACCTTATGTCGCAACGTAAACTACGTTCATGCGGCGGCCATACGTCACTTTACTAGGAGGCTTCCGTGCCCACATGGTACCACTGTACCAGTTGATGTTGGAGCCAAAGTCTTACTGCATCAATAACCTCCCCATCATCCGCGTACTTCTTCCCGTGAAGTGCACTCTTCATTTGGCCAATGAGATGGAAGACGGAAGGTGCAAGGTCTGGGCTGCAGGATGGATGAGGAAGAACAGTCCAATGAAGTTTTGTGGGCTCCTCTCTGGCGAGCAGACTTGTGTGAAGGCCTTGTGTTGTCCTGGAGAACGACAAATTTATTTTCATTTTTGTTGGCGACGAACATGCTGAAGTCGTTTCTTCAGTTTCCTGAGAGTAGCAAAATACGCTTCAGAATTGATCATTGCGTCGCGAGGGTGTGGCTTTGAAGTTTTTCTTCGCAGGACAGGTGGTGTGGCGCAACTCCACGGATTGGTGTTTTGTGTCTGGTTCAAAGTGTTAACCCATGTTTCATCGCCTTTGGCGACAAAAAATTCTCATGATGAGCCTCGTAGCGCGCAAGAAATTCCGCACAGACTGCTCTTTACGGTTGTCTGTTAGGTGGAGAGGAACCCAGCAGTTACACACTTTTGAGTACGTAACTGATGGACTAGTGTGTCAGCACTACCAGCTGAGACGTTCAGTTGAGCAGCGAGGTATTCGACCGTGATGTGTAGATTACCTTGAATGAGAGTGTCCGCACGTTTCAACAGCGCAGGCGAATATTGGGACGCAGGCGACGAAGGGCAAGGCCGTGCAGAGCAGCGCAGAGCGGCTCAGGTTTTTATGACTCGAGGTGTAAACGCAACAGAGGAGACTGGGGCACAGAGCAGGGCATATTTGGGCAGGTGAGCTCAGTGCCTGCTTCAGCATTCGCTGCGCGAGCGCCACGTATCTAAAGGGCGGCATACAGACCAAGTGATCTCCGAGATGGGTCCGACAACATAGCATCATCAGACGTAAAATTTTAGAAGTAAAATTTATGGTATCGAAGCTGAATAAGCGTTTTTTAATAAGTTTATTTTATGCTTCCTCACTTAGAAGAGCATCAGACAGGGGCATTTTACAGCAGTCACAAGCATAGGCTCATTCTCTATTGTGGCCAAGGTAGAAGAAGAACAACAAGCACTCCAGCCTTACACCATAATCCTAAGTTGCAGCATTACTTTAAAACGAAAGTCATTGACACGAAGAACTACCCAGTCTATGAATATTATTATCCACTATTATGTACCAGCTACCTACAAGTTTAACTATTAGTCCTGAGAAGGACCTTGTTATATTACTCAAAAAAGTATGAGGAGAAGCTCAATAAATGGCCAGATTAATTCTTAATCTACACTAATGGATCCAAGCGAACTTTGAACGAATATACAGGATGCGCCTTTTACAACCCACAGTCAGGAGAGTATAGAAAATAACAGCTACAAGAAAATACACAAATACATCATATTTGACTCCGGAATCAATCGCTACACATGAAGCACTAAAGTAAGCTAGGCACAAAGTTGCAGACAAAATATGTATAGTCACTGATTTTTCTCCCTTTAAAATTTTGTGGCAACAAACAACTAGAGAGCATCTGTATGCAGCTATACCATCTATACCGTGTAATAGAACAGTGTCTTCAGTGTATCAGAGAAAGAAAACTCAGAGATGTCTTGTGTGAAAGCACACTGCCGAGTCAAAAACAATGAACAGCTGGATGAGCTTGCAAAGGAAACAGTAACAACAGGGACATTTGGGAACAAAATAACGACGTACTGAATTTTATAATATTGTCAAATCTGACAATTGCCTCTTCATTCATCAAGGAAATTACAGGGCAGTCACTATGCAACAGTTTTAGGCAAGATTCCATCGAAATCTTGGCTACACAAGATAGACTAAAGCATTGGAATTAATCTCCAGCTTAGTAATGTTAAGGCCCACACGTTGCCAAGATAGTTCTCCATTGCACTGCAGAGGTTTCGCTGGGAAACCCTTATAGATCCTCCGTACAGTCCCTATCTCTGCCCATGTGATTTCCATATTTTTGGAGCCCTGATTAAAGACATTCGTTGTTGTAGATTCGCTTTGGACGCATGGGTACACTCATGTCTCCTAACGCAAAAGCAAACATTTTTTTCATGAAGTCATTGACTGTTCTGTATCACAGTGGTATAAATGAGTTAGTAATTATGGCGATTACTTTTGAGACAATACATAGTTTGCTTACTTTTTTCCATCTGTTTGACTTCACTGAGCACATGTACATCTACAAGATTACTCTGCTATTCACAATCAAGTGCCTGGCAGAGGGTCCAATGAACCACCTTCAAACTCTCTATCGCTCCACTCTCGAACGGCCCGCGGGAGAAACGAGCAATAATTTTTTTTTCTGTTCGAGCCCTGATTTCTCTTCTTTTATCGTGATGATCATTTCTCCCTATGTATCTGGGTGTCAACAGAATGTTTTTGCAATCTGAGGAGAAAACTGGTGACTGAAAAATGCCATGAGAAGATCCCGTCGCAACGAAAAACGACTTTGTTTTAATGATTGCCACTCCAGTTCACGTATCATGTCTGTGTCACTTTCTCCCCTATTTCGCGATAATACAAAACGAGCTGCCCTTCTTTGAACTGCCCGTCAGTCTCATTTGATGCGGATCCCCCACCGCACAGCAATACTCCAGAATAGGGGGGACAAGCGTGGTGTAAGTAGTCTCTTTAGCAGACCTGTTGCACCTTCTACGTGTTCTGCCAATGAATGGCAGTCTTTGGTTTGCTCTACCCACAACATTATCTATGTGATCGTTCAAATTTAGATTATTTGTAACTGTGATCCCTAAGTATTTAGTTGAATTTACAGCTGTTACCAGTACTACCTCAGCATATTATAACACGTCCAAAGGACTAAGTGGAAGGACTGGACCATAGGGCAGGTGTGCATTCACCTTTTTTGTTCGCAATAGTTATTAAGTCAATCAACAGTAATAACAATTATCATAAACTTCAAGTGAGAGAACATTTGTATATGAAGCCCATCAGTTGGTTTAAATACCAAAGAAAGTATAACAACTTTTCAAATGAGAAAGATAATACCTTTTTATAAAAATAGAATACACTGCACACCCAAAGGGCTAACATAAGTTTACTTACAGACAGTTTTAAAACCTTGTCCAAATATATTCGTTTAAAAGAAACAGTAACCTTACATACGGACTCACAACTACAAAGGCATAATATACATGAGACACTTCTCTTACAAATAGTTCCCAGCTCACGGCGTCGGCGAAATGCGGACACTAACGTCCTGCTGAGTAGCCGACACGGGCCACACCTACTTGTGCCGCTCGGGCCCGATTTATCGGCCCGACCGAGGGAGCGAAGTACAGTGGGTGCGTCCGACTTGACTCCTCGGAGCCCCCCCCCCCCCCCCCGAAGGGCTGTCATTGAGTGCACCTGGGCCTAAACGAAACGTTTCAATTCTGTGAGATGTAAGAACAATCGAGAACCCGAAGGTGTAGCCCAGACCCACCACGTGGGCACAGATGTAGAACAAATTGTCAACAATTATACTCCTAAAAATCACGTGTGCTGACGCACCAACATCACACTACAACAAAATGTCTCAAACAGTTCTATGTTGCTGTTGTTGTCGTTGTTGTGGTCTTCAATCCATAGACTGGTCTGATGCAGCTCTCCATGCTACTCTATCCTGTGCAAGCTTCTTCATCTCCCAGTACCTTCTGCACCCTACATCCTTCTGAATCTGTTTAGTGTATTCATGTCTTGGTCTCCCTCTACGACTTTTACCCTCCACGCTACCCTCCAATACTAAGTTGGTGATCCCTCGATGACTCATAAATGTCCTACTAACGGATCCCTTCTTCTAGTCAAGTTGTGCCACAAATTTCTCTTCTGCCTAATTCTGTTCAATACCTCCTAACTAGTTACGTGATCTACCCATCTAATCTTCAGCATTCTTCTGTAGCACCACATTTCGAAAGCTTCTATTCTCTTCTTGTCTAAACTATTTATCGTCCACGTTTCATTTCCATACATGGCTACACTCCATACAAATACTTTCAGAAAAGACTTTCTTTCACTTGAATCTATACTCGATGTTAACAAATTACTCTTCTTCAGAAACCCTTTCCTTGTCATTGCCAGTCTACATTTTATATCGTCTCTACTTCGACCATCATCAGTTATTTTGCTCCCCAAATTGCAAAACTCATCTACTACTTTAAATGTCTCATTTCCTAATCTAATTCCCTCAGCATCACCTGACTTAATTCGACTACATTCCATTATCCTCGTTTTGCTTTTTTGATGTTCATCTTATATCCTCCTTTCAAGACACTGTCCATTCCGTTCAACTGCTCTTCCAAGTCCTTTGCTGTCTCTGACAATTACAATGTCATCGGCAAACCTCAAAGTTTCTATTTGTTCTCCATGGATTTTAATTCCTACTCCGAATTTTCCTTTTGTTTCCTTTTCTGCTTGCTCAATATAAGATTGAATAACATCGGGGAAAGGGTACAACCATGTCTCCCTTCCCAACCACTGCTTCCCATTCATGCCCCTCGACTCTTATAACTGCCATCTGGTTTCTGCGCAAATTGTAAGTAGCCTTTCGCCGTCGGTATTTAACCCCTGCCACCTGCAGAATTTTAAAGAGAGTATTCCAGTCAACATTGTCATAAGCTTTCTCTAATTCTACAAATGCTAGAACCGTGGGTTTGCCTTTCCTTAATTTGTCTTCTACGATAAGTCGTAGGTTCAGCATTGCCTCACGTGTTCCAATATTTCTACGGAATCCAAACTAATCTTCCCCGAAGTCGGCTTCTACCAGTTTTTCCATTCGTCTGTAAAGAATTCGCGTTAGTATTTTGCAGCCGTGACTTATTAAATGGTAGTTCGTTAATTTTGGCATCTGTTAACACCTGCTTTCTTTGGGATTGGAATTAATGTGCTATGTTGATAAAACCAAAATGAATCAATTAAAACAACTTTAAATAAAAAGCATAGTAGGAGTATCGCAAGAGTTAAAACAAATTGCGACTCCTAAATTTAGCTTAGAAGTAACAATTAAACAACACTCAGGGTTCAGGTATTTTAAGTAACCGATTGAGCTGACTGGCGCACGTGATGTCCCCAAGAAAACACCAAATGATATTTTATCCTTACGATAATCGAGCCTTTGGTGGATGCCGACATTCAAACTTCGGCACAAGTGTCTCACGGAGTTAGCGTACCTTGGTACATCATACAGTTCAAGATCTACAATATTTTCTAGAACAAACTAAACACTCAGTTTTAAAACATTATACACAATAAGCCCCACGGCTTGGATGGTAAGGCAGAATGCCGACACCACTAAATACCAAGCAACAGCAGTTCGATATGAATGATGCAGCAAACTGCGTAGCGTCCGACCGCAACATGGATTACTAACAGATTTTCATAACTGAGCACTCGCTAATAGCTTGTCTCAGGTGAGGTACACTCGCAATACGGAAGGCAGGAAGTGCATTGTCAGTGAAATAAATAGAATGTCACTTTATCTGTTGAGCGAAATAATCGTCCATCAGAGAAGTAGGTCACCAGTGCAATCTCCCAATAAAATGTAATCGGTTAACGGCCACCAACTGCTCTGCTGCCGCGACCATCTAAAAACACAGCCGTTACAACTCTCCCTGTTCACCTCCCCTTCCTCGGGCAGTGGCACCGTCTCCTGCCCCCTCCCGAAAACCTCCTGCCCTCGTCCGACGATCCGCTCACCGCCGGGCCTCCTCTCGACCGACCCACAAGCGCCGAAAAGTCACCATCCTTGAACGAATATCGATAGCTGCAAAGCCGGCATGGCTCAGCAGCCTTCAGATTTGTGTGACTCTATCGCGTAATCGGAATTTAGCGGATGTCTTTCAGTACTCGTGTGAATAACTTCACACTTTTCTTCATTCAGGGTCAGTTGCCACTTTTCGCACCATACAGAGATCTTACCCAAATCATTTTGCAATTCGTTATGGTCATCTGATGACTTTACAAGACGGTAAATGACAGATCATCTACAAATAATGTAAGACGGCTAGTCAGACTGTCTCCTACGTCATTAATATAGATCAGGAACAACACAGGGCCTATAACATTTCCTTGGGCAACGCCGGACGTTACTTCTGTTGTACTCGATAACTTTCCGCCTATTAGTACGAACTGTGACATTTCTGACAGGAAATCACTAATCCAGACATACAACTGAGGCGATATTCCATAGGCCCCGCAGTTTGGTTATAAGACGCTTGTGAGGAATGTTGTCGAAAGCCTTCTGGAAATCTAAAAATATGGAAACAATTTGACATCCCCTGCCGATAGCACTCATTACTTCATGAGTATAAAGAGATAGCTGTGTTTCACAAGAACGATGTTTTTTTTTTAATCCTCGCTGACTATGTGTCAATGAATCGTTTTGTTCGAGGTACTTCATAAGTTCGAATACAGTATATGTTCCAAAACCCTACTTCAAATCGGGTCGGTACAATGATCCCATTAATAGTTTAGTCCAATTGTCAGGTATAACCTCTACCCATACTATTTTGCAGGAACTATGTACTTCAGTTTCACTACAAAGCAAACTAATTCTGACAGCAATAAATACTCCACCACCAACTGTATGTAATCTATCCTTTCTGAACACTGTTAGATCATTTGAAAAAATTTTGGCTGAACTTATTTCCGGCCTTAGCGAGCTTTCTGTGCCTATAACTATTTGAGATTCAGTGCTTTCTATTACGGCTTGGAGCTCTGGTTCTTTCCCAACACAGCTACGACAGTTTACAACTACAATACCGATCGTTTCTACAACTACCTTTCTGTGTTACCTGCCCCCTTTTAGCCGGACGCCCTTTCTGTGGTTCCCTGAGACCCTCTAACCTACAAAACCGCCCAGTCCCTTCCACACAGTCCCCGCTACCCGTGTAGCCGCCTCTAGTGTGTAGTGAACTCCTGACCTATTAAGCGGAACCTGGAAACTCACCACCCGATAGCGCAAGTCAAGGATCTGCAGCCTATACGGTCACACAACCGCCTGAGATTCTGATTCAGTCCCTCCACTCTGCTCTGCACTAAAGGACCACAGTCGGTTCTATCGACGATGCTGCAGATGGTGAGCTCCGCCTTAATCTCGGAAGCAAGACTGGCAGTCTTTAACATTTCCGCTAGCCGCCGCAAACCAGAGAGAATCTCCTCGAATCCAAAGTGACACACGTCATTGCCACCGACATGAATCACTAACCAACTGCACCCTGTACTCTTCATGGCATCCGGAAGCACCCTTTCCACAACCGGAATCTTCCCCCCCCCCCCCCCCCGGTGTGCACACGGAGTGCACACTGGCTTCCTTCCCCTCCTTGTCAGCCATGTTCCTAAGGGGCCCCATTACACGCCTAATGTTGGTGCTCCCAACTACCAGCAAAACCACCCTCTGTGAATGTCCACACATTGCGGGCCGAGAACCTTCCTCCGGAACAGGGTGGACGACTGCATCCGGCTTAGAGACATCGTCAACCACAGATATCACCCGAGACCTGTTCGTCCAACGAACCGGGGAGGCCCTACGATCGGCCCGTCGGAAAGTTTTTCGCTACCTACCAGACTGGAATGCTCTTTCACTCGACCACAGGTAAGGGGTCAAACTCAATGCAGGCAGTACCTGGGGCGGCCACAGCAGTGGACCGATCCAGGGACAAATGGGACGTGCTCGACGTCCTTCGCATCCCCGCATCCGACCCCCCACAGTGATGCCACTTGGCAGCAGCCTCAAGCTGTGTGACGGTAGCCAACGCGGCCTGGAGCTGTGAGCGGAGGATCGCCAACTCAGCTCGCATCTGTACACAACAATCACAGTTCCCATCCATTACTGCATTTGCTCCTGTTTGAAGCTCCTAATAATATGTAACAAACGAACAGGAATTCGAAGTGCTCTCTCACTGACGGTCTAACTGACCCTGAGCTGCACTAACACTACTGGATTTACTTTCGTTTTATTAACTTGGTACTTATTTGCAGTTGTTAAGTTAGCTATTATGAGAAAAGCTCAAGAGCTGGAACTGTCGTCTGTCTAACATAATGAAGAGCCTGCTCCAAGTGTAACAAGCTGTCAGTATATATATTCGACAACATCGATTTCATTGTCTTCAATCAATGGCCTTAGGAGTTTCCACAGCACGAGGGTATCATACATCGCCACAGCCCCAGCTCTCCCAGCCCTCTGAATCAGAAGCATATCATTTACTTTCTGCAGGTAACTTGCTACAGCTGCCAAATATTTGAAGGAAAGCATTTCAGCCATACAAATTCAACTTTATTCTTTACCGGTTCCAGTTTTCATAACCATCATCACTGGAAAGAAACAGTATGTCAGATGAATCAAAAATGCATACTCTTCATACCATATACAATGAAGTTCCTCAGTGACACGCAAAATACACATAATGTGGCCAGTGTCATAAATCACACAAGACGTTGAACTCCAGTACGTAAGAGGTTACATAAGGACTGCTCTTTCACAGAGTACAGCGTAACTTCGTTGTGTTTGGTACGCTGATGAGTCATTTATGAGTAGTACGCATTTTTATTCATCTGATGTAATACTTTCTTTTGCAGCGATGATGGTCATAAAAACCAAAACAGGTAAAGAGTAAAGATGAATTTTTATTGCTGATGGCTATAAAATGATTTTATTGAAAAGAAGTGGATCACTTTGGTGTCATGGAACATCAGATATTTCAACAACACAAGCGTTACAGCAGGTTACCGCTCTAGAGTTGAACATGATCAGTACCGTTCCATCAGACTTATTGACACACACCTTCCAAGATATATTGCGGATGTATGGTGTCTCCACTCAGTGCAGCCCATTCTACGAGTGCCAGAAATTTCTGACTCGAAGAGATTTATACAGTCGATCAATAGCACAGTTAATGGTGAGAGAAATGCAGTATCTTTCTGGGCATTCTTTAATTTACCACCAAGTGACCACAACACGATTACATGGATTTACAGTAAGCAGTCAACGAAGACAGCAGGAAGGTTCCACATTACCAGTGAAATCCCTTTCCCATCAACACTACATATGTCACTGACAACTTGAAAATTAAACACTTCTCAGCCACTGAGAGAAATGGCAGTTTGCTTGGAATATTTGCTGCAATGATCGTCCTTGGGTGCTTGAACACCTGAGTAATTCGCACTCCTTGGCTTCCAGAGGTTTTATTATTAGCAGAGAACAAGCGAGTGAGTGAGTTGGCTTCACTGAGAGAGAGAGAGAGAGAGAGAGAGTTGAGTCGCCGCTGAGTGAGGAACTTTGATGGCGGACGTGCCGAATGGAGATTGAATTTTATGTGAGATGCTCCCAGGTGTAATTAAGAATAGATGATATTTATAAGATGATTTTATAGAGATACGGCTTATTCGGAGAAAAGTAACACGAAAATATTTCCTATTTTCTGCAAACGCTAGCCGAGTAGTTATTGTAAAGAGTACACTGTGTTTAACAATATCTGCGTTTCGGTATCCAGGGCTAATTATCAGCCACGTGTTCAGAATCTTAATCATTATTTGTTACCCTCCACAATGCTAAGGAGAGATCATAGTTTATGTTAATGTCATTCGCTTCTGTATTTAAAAATAACCTTTTATTCATCTGCAAATGCTTGACTGAATTTACCGTCACAGTCTGAATGAAAATCGTAAAATTACTACACTGTTACGCCTTGCACTATTACGAGGA
This sequence comes from Schistocerca cancellata, assembly GCF_023864275.1. NCBI lineage: Eukaryota > Metazoa > Arthropoda > Insecta > Orthoptera > Acrididae > Schistocerca > Schistocerca cancellata. The sequence goes on from NC_064632.1 coordinate 296,544,979, forward strand.
CGGTGGGGTACATTTTAGGAAAGATAACAAAATTCTAATTTGGTAAGCAGCTTGAAATAAACTTTAAGGCAATTAACCGCGCAGAATTTTTTTTTCCTGGATCATACAGTGCAACACTTCATATTCTTAGAATTGAGTTATCCGTTTCAAATGTAAGAATCAATCGTAGGACCTAAGCGAACCTTTCGATATGGAATTAGGAACTGCATTCATTTGTAAAATTTTTGTATAATTCAGTAAGTGCATTTTCTAGCAGGGTGCAGCGTCAATATGCAACTGTTAACCATTGCGTGCGATAGTTTGGTGAGGAATCCGTTCTGTGTATGACTGATAACCATTTTTTGTACACGTATCACCTACAGATGATGATTCAGTTTAGATCAATTGGCATCACACACATCTAAAGTAATTTACACAGTGAATGTTCGTATTCAAAAGTATGGCAGCAAAAGCAATTCTAGATCAGGGTACATGGGCGACAATGTAACTGGAAGTTAAAAGTCACACAGTTTTGAGTCACAACTTATTATATGAGCAGTTACACACATAGCCGGCCGCGTTGGTCTCGCGGCTAAGGCGCTCAGTCCGGAACCGCGCGACTGCTACGGTCGCAGGTTCGAATCCTGCCTCGGGCATGGATGTGTGTGATGTTCTTAGGTTAGTTAGGTTTAAGTAGTTCTAAGTTCTAGGGGACTGATGACCACAGATGTTAAGTCCGATAGTGCTCAGAGCCATTTGAACCATTTAGTTACACACATATTTTAGCTTTCAAGCTCATTTAACAACTGCAAATAAGTACTCAGTTAATAAACTGAATCCACTATATAAAAATGAGCTCAGTTTAGTTATTTTGCCTGCTCTCGTAAGAGAACTGGACAGGTACAGTGTGTATAAATTGAAAAACAAGCAGCACTCTTGACAAAAGTAGTCGCCTTTCCCAGAATAATGTTACAACTGCCGTATGGAATCATTAAGCATTAATTACATGGAACCTGTCCATATGGGTTTCTCGCATTAATACTGTTAGTAACTCATATTTGTATTTCGAGAGGCAAATTTTGGTATAGGACCTCGGGATATGTCCAGTATTCCAATGATATGAATAAGATAAAATCCCGATTCACGACCACTGATACCTGGTGAAGGGTCAGAATTCAAGTCATCTCGGCCAACAAGTCCTTCTTCCACGTCCAAGAACACAAGAGTCGCGTGCCCACTGTTCAATGCTTGGCGTACAGCAGACGTTCGTTATGCAGCTTCGCGAAGACGGGGAAAGGCAAGTCTCTTGCGCTTTTAAATAACAATAGCAAACCGGCATACAGGAGCCAATGGGCTCAAGAGCAGTTGAGCATCAGCAGTATCCCAATGTTCAAGAACGCAGAAGAGTTCACGAGGCAGGGGTAGACAGATCTCCTTAGCCTGGAAAGGCAGTAGATCTAATGAAAGAAAATTACAGGTATAAAACACCCGTTCCTGCGGGATAGTGGCTGGGACATCGGGCCTGAACCCCGTGACCTGTCAAAAATGCCAAGGGAAAATTTCTCGTTAAAATAGCCTCGGATAAATAGGTTGATCTTCCTCGAAAACAAAATTTGGAACGGACAAGGACAATGAATATCTGTACAGGGAAGTCCACGGGATTGCCCCTAAAACTGAGGAAGTATTTCAGGAAATAAATAAATATATTATGGACATAGTTGCCATAAATGAAACGAAGTAGAAGGGCTATGATAGAAAATAAAGGAATGGTTATTCCACCTGCAGCCAGAAATGGGGTCTCCATAGCTATTAGGAAAAATGCAAGAAAGAGGTAAAGGCATGGGATGTTGGCAAAACCGCGTGGCAAGTGGTGGTATTATTTTCCTTTTTTCAAGGCGAGCAATTAACTTTTGGTGATTAGGAGTCATGGTGATAAACTATTTTACTTGGAACTTCCCGTAGAAGTCGCCACTGAACTATAAATAGTGCTGTTTTCAAAAGGGATTGGTTGCAATACTGTGACTTACATTTTGTGCATGTGAACTTTTACAGAATATATCAATTAGTTAAAACTCAAAACTTTTATTTATACAGTAGTTACAGTTCTTGAATCCGCTAAGTAAATAGAAAGTAGGAACATTTTCTTTCAGTGAGCACAAAGAGTAATGTACACTTGCAGACTAGAAATCATGGTCAGTATGACTTCCATCGATTTCTGGTTGACCACAAAAATAGTTTTCTGACTCTTGCAAACGGCGAAGGCAAGTAGAAAGCAAGTACAGACAATTTAAGAGTTTTTTTCATAACGAAATAAAGAAAAACACAGACCATTTGACTATTTACACGCCGCTCCTCAAACTGCCACACGTTCTTTGGCCATCATGTATCGTCCATAATTTCTAGAAATCCCCACCTCTTTAGACGTCTCTATGGTGTTTGTTACTGAAATATAGCCTCTTTTATGTTTGTATTAGGTATATGGTTCAGCTGGAGTCGCCACAACTTCACCTCCAAAAGTCCATCTTTAGCATCTTGTTTCTCTGACACTCTTTAACCACCCATGTTTCGTCTCCGTACGTAATGATGTTTTCAACAATTGAATGATATATCACCTGTTTGGTCCTTCTTGTTATTTTGTTATTCCAAAGGCCCGAGTTCATTTCTCATACGGTCCTCCTGCCCTTCCCCATTTTTAAAGATAAATGTGATAAATGCATAGTTGAATACAATGGAACACAACGTTAGCAGGTTCAACAAACGAGCATTATAAGTACCCGATCATTTGGAATACGGCTGTATTCTTCAACAAACAACGAGACCGGTCCATAAATGGAACCACAAGCAAAATATACAGTATCGTTTACAGTACAAATCACTTGGGTTCATGGGAGTCCTAAAGAAAATCATAAATTGCAAACATGGGCTGTTCCTAGTGCTAGCAAGATAGTTAGCACAACAGTCATCGTTTCTGACCGTAGTCTTTTTCTAACCTGAAGAACAACTGAAAAGTCGGCTACTGTGGCCGAACGGTTGTAGGCGCTTCAGTCTGGAACCGCGCGACTGCTACGGTCGCAGGTTCGAATCGTGCCTCGGGCATGGATGTGTGTGATGTCCTTAGGTTAGTTAGGTTTAAGTAGTTCTGAGTTCTAGGGGACTGATGACCTCAGATGTTAAGTCCCATAGTACTCAGAGCCATTTGAACAACTCAAAACACTGCAAGTGTAATTCCAAAGGTCGAAAAGAGCCCGGGTAAGCGCAACGAGGTTGAGAATTTGTATAGAAAAGTGAACTCCCGACATAGTTTTTCTCCTGGCTTTGCTACGAAGTCTGGAGAATAGGTGATAGCGTCTAGTGCTGCTGCAGCTATGGCGACGGTGAATTATTATTAAAATCATGGTGCGTGTTAATCATGGCATAATGCGCAGAGGGAAACCTGACTTCCTCTCCTCGCCCACCGGTGTTAATCATGCAGATCGGTCTGTATCGGAAAATAGACATAGATAGAAGTGCTAGACTAATGGCTCTTCTGCTAAAAGGGGCTTATCCACCAAGATCGTATGCAATCAATGAGCAGGTGCAGAGTACAAGTGAGACGAGGTGGGCTTGCAGTTTTATTAGCTGGGTTTCCAAACCAGCAGGGAACTCCCCAAGTCGGCATGCCACCAACCCTATAGCGACGATGACGCCAGCGACTACCGCCGTAACTAGGTCAGGAACTGATTCCGGTTGGCGCCCAATTTGCGAGGGAGTAGCAGCCACATTTAAACGGGCAATGGCTACTTGTCATTAGCTACTACCTTGTCGATTTTCATTAACGAATTAACGACAAATAGTATCAAAGCGAAACTTCCGGTGCAGTGATTCCTGTACCCGGATATTACTGATAGCTCTTCTTACTCAGTTCAACGAAATTAAACATCCAAAATTCGGTCATAAAGTTTCCTAGAGTCTAAACTAATTAGCATGTTAAAATTTAAATTACATCACTATCCAACTTTGATTTCTATTAATTAACTGCCAGAAGAGGCTGGTCCACCTTGAGGATGATGACTTAGGAACATATGACGTTTGCTGTTCAGTCTTTGAATCTAATGACTAATTTTAGAATCGCTTCAGACCGCCATGAGTAGTTTCTGGTATTTCCTACTATTTTTGTTGTTGTTAAACATGAGGTTGTATTTTATACTGCATTTTTAAATATATTGCATTATGCACATTCAAGGGCCCGTACATGGTGCTTCAGCCCCATTACCGATGAGTTTTATGCAACTCACAACGCATTCAAATATTACACCAAAGTTTTCATATTCTCTCACTTGCTTTGTGCAAATTGCTAGTCATCCAGAAAAAACGAACAGGACCTCTTTCTAGGAAATTTAATGTAGTTATATTTTGTACTGGCCTTCGTTTTCGATAGAGACTGGATTTCTGATTATTCAAGGGAAACGTACAGAAGTGACTTTCAAACGTGTTTTTCTTGAATAGCTCGAAAACCGTGGCCTCCACTGAAAACGTATCCCAATACAAAATTTACTTACATTGAACTTCCTACAAATATATCATCTTCATATTTTTCTGTAGAAATAATAGTAACAAGTGAGAGAGTATGAAAATCTCGTGAGTGGTTTCTGAATACATTGCAGGTTGTATGAAACGCTTCGGAAGCGGCAGCTGAATCACGCTGAATCATACAGCTATTTGGAAGATACTGTTGATTGTTCGATTACAACATTTTTATTCAGTGTAAAATTCTATACGTTTTTAAAGCTAGTTACACAATGTATGAACAATTAAACCATACTTCTTCGGTCATATACTATCTTATACCTTAACACAGAAGGTCTTCTATCATGGAATATGTGATATGTATAAAATAACTAGGAATATGTGATATATGCAAAATAACTAAATTTCTTTAATGTCTTAATAATGTTATCTTCCTTGAAAATGGGAATTTGTTTTAGTCTCCAATAGCTACGATTTCAAAATGTATTCGATGTGTAACTGGTTTCGATGGCACTTCCAGTTGATTTGATTTCGATCACTGATTACTGCTGTGTAGAAGATTAGTAATATGGCAGACAGACTATTCAGAGTTTGGAGAAGATTTTTTGATTGCAGCGCTTTTAAATTTCAATATAATCTCTTTTCCTAAGTATATGAGCATGTGGATATCTGTTTAGAAATAAAATAAATATTCTATTTCTATTTAAAAGTGTTGTAATCGGGAGAGATTTTAAAAGTGTACCTTGCAACACTTTTTCACTTTTGGAAAAACCTTACTTTTCCGGAATAATTTTTGTAGTTTCATAAAAAAATCTGCAGTGCACAGAAAGTGAATGCGATCATTTAAAAATGGAATGAGAAAATAAACTTCTATTACAGACCTGGCTAAGGGAGGCAGTCTGAAAAGTATTCGAAGGTGCAACGCTCTTCCCAACTAGTACTGAAGGGATTGCTCTTGATATTTGAGATGCTACATGTGGTCGTCATCTATGACACTCTATGCTTTTAAAATTCTATGTATCATATGTCCATAATATTAGAAATGTTACATTTATGTCGTTGTGGGAGGGACGTACGGTAAGTAATGCATCACAATTTTTTTTCGGCAAGTTTCGGATGAAAATGGGCGGAGTTTGTTGTGGGACGTCGTGAAATATTCGTCTTCCAGTCTCTAAAGCTTCATGAAGTTCTGATAGATGACCGTGTTATACGTAGCCTTCAAAATGGTGTCTGTAACAGAGGTGCGTTCCAAGCAGAGAGCTGTCATTCACTTTCTTTTGGCGGAAAACCACAGCATCGTGCATACTAATAGGCGATTTCAGAATGTCTACAGCGACCTGTCAGCGAACAAAAGCATGATGAGTCGTCGGGAGAGGCGTCTGTTGCCATTGCAACAATGTCACGATGCCACGCAAACCTGTCTGATTCCCCACGTACGGGCCGGTTGGACCTGTGACTCCTGCGATGTTGGAACGTGCGGACACGTTTATCCGAGGTGATCGACGGGCCCAAAACACCTCGGTGCTCAACTGGACGTCACTGTTGGTAGCGATGACACACTCTTCCATCAGCTGGGATACTCAAATGTGTCTGTGCGCTGGGTTCCTCGCTGCCTAACAGACGCCCATAAAGACCAACAAAGGACCATATGTGCGGAATTGCTTGTGCGTAACGAGGCTAATCGTGATAAATTTTGAACATTGTCACAGGCTGTGAAACATGGGTTCATCACTTCGAACCGGGACCAAAACGGTAATCCATGAACTGGCGCTAGCCGGCTGTGCTGGCCGAGCGGTTCTAGGCGCTTCAATCCGGATCCGCACGACTGCTACGGTCGCAGGTTCGAATCCTGCCTCGGGCATGGATGTGTGTGATGTTCTTAGGTTAGTTAGGTTTAAGCAGTTCTAAGTTCTAGGGGACTGATGACCTCCGATGTTAAGTCCCATAGTACTCATAGCCTACCGAGCGAGGTGGCGCAGTGGCTAGCACACTGGACTCGCATTCGGGAGGACGACTGTTCAATCCCGCGTCCGGCCATCCTGATTTAGGTTTTCCGTGATTTCCCTAAATCACTCCAGGCAAATGCCGGGATGGTTCCTTTGAAAGGGCACGGCCGACTTCCTTCTCCGTCCTTCCCTAATCCGATGAGACCGATGACCTCGCTGTTTGGTCTCTTCCCCCAAACCAACCAACCAACCAACCAACTCATAGCCTTTTGAACCATTTGAACTGGCGCCGCACCACCTCTCCTCCGAAGAAAAAATTCGAAGCCGCACCTTCAGTTGGTAAAGTCAAGGCGACGGTCTTCTGGGACTCTGAGGGGCTTATTCTGTTTGATGTCCCCCCTCACTGTGCAACAATCTAGACGGAAGCGTGTTGTGCTGCTCTCAACAAGCTGAAGAAACGACATCAGAAGTTCGTCGTCACAATAATGCAAGCGAACTTCCCCTTCTGTATGGCAACGTGATGCCTCACACACCCGAGAGGAACTCAAGGAACTGTTCTTCCTCATTCACCCTACAGCCCGGGTCTCCCATTCCCCGACTTCCATCTGTTTGGCCCAATGAAAGATGCACTCCGCAAGAAGCAGTACGTGGATGATGGAGACGTTATTGATGCAGTAAATCGTTGGCTCCAGTAGACTGGCACCATGTGGCCACACAGGCCTTCCCAGTAAGGTGACGTAAGACCGTCGCACTGAACGGACACTTCGTTGAAAAATATGGCTTTGTAGCCAAAAGAGTGGGGAATAATATGAAGAATAGGAACGCTGAATAAAACGAACTTGCTTTCAGAAAAAGATTCATCTACATGTACATCTACATGATTACTCTGCAATTCACATTTAAGTGCTTGGCAGAGGGTTCATCGAACCACAATCATACTATCTCTCTATCATTCCAGTCCCGAACAGCGCGCGGAAAAAAAGAACACCTAAACCTTTCTGTTCGAGCTCTGATTTCTCTTATTTTATTTTGATGATCATTCCTACCTCTGTAGATTGGGCTCAACAAAATACACTCCTGGAAATTGAAATAAGAACACCGTGAATTCATTGTCCCAGGAAGGGGAAACTTTATTGACACAATCCTGGGGTCAGATACATCACATGATCACACTGACAGAACCACAGGCACATAGACACAGGCAACAGAGCATGCACAATGTCGGCACTAGTACAGTGTATGATGATGATGTTTGGTTTGTGGGGCGCTCAACTGCGTGGTTATCAGCGCCCGTACAATTACCCAATCTTTGCTCAGTCCAATTTCGACACTTTCCTGGATGATGATGAAATGATGAGGACAACACAAACACCCAGTCATCTCGAGGCAGGTGAAAATCCCTGACCCCGCCGGGAATCGAACCCGGGACCCCGTGCTCGGGAAGCGAGAACGCTACCGCGAGACCACGAGCGGCGGACTAGTACAGTGTATATCCACCTTTCGCAGCAATGCAGGCTGCTATTCTCCCATGGAGACGATCGTAGAGATGCTGGATGTAGTCCTGTGGAACGGCTTGCCATGCCATTTCCACCTGGCGCCTCAGTTGGACCAGCGTTCGTGCTGGACGTGCAGACCGCGTGAGACGACGCTTCATCCAGTCCCAAACATGCTCAATGGGGGACAGATCCGGAGATCTTGCTGGCCAGGGTAGTTGACTTACACCTTCTAGAGCACGTTGGGTGGCACGGGATACATGCGGACGTGCATTGTCCTGTTGGAACAGCAAGTTCCCTTGCCGGTCTAGGAATGGTAGAACGATGGGTTCGATGACGGTTTGGATGTACCGTGCACTATTCAGTGTCCCCTCGACGATCACCAGTGGTGTACGGCCAGTGTAGGAGATCGCTCCCCACACCATGATGCCGGGTGTTGGCCCTGTGTGCCTCGGTCGTATGCAGTCCTGATTGTGGCGCTCACCTGCACGGCGCCAAACACGCATACGACCATCATTGGCACCAAGGCAGAAGCGACTCTCATCGCTGAAGACGACACGTCTCCATTCGTCCCTCCATTCACGCCTGTCGCGACACCACTGGAGGCGGGCTGCACGATGTTGGGGCGTGAGCGGAAGACGGCCTAACGGTGTGCGGGACCGTAGCCCAGCTTCATGGAGACGGTTGCGAATGGTCCTCGCCGATACCCCAGGAGCAACAGTGTCCCTAATTTGCTGGGAAGTGGCGGTGCGGTCCCCTACGGCACTGCGTAGGATCCTACGGTCTTGGCGTGCATCCGTGCGTCGCTGCGGTCCGGTCCCAGGTCGACGGGCACGTGCACCTTCCGCCGACCACTGGCGACAACATCGATGTACTGTGGAGACCTCACGCCCCACGTGTTGAGCAATTCGGCGGTACGTCCACCCGGCCTCCCGCATGCCCACTATACGCCCTCGCTCAAAGTCCGTCAACTGCACATACGGTTCACGTCCACGCTGTCGCGGCATGCTACCAGTGTTAAAGACTGCGATGGAGCTCCGTATGCCACGGCAAACTGGCTGACACTGACGGCGGCGGTGCACAAATGCTGCGCAGCTAGGGCCATTCGACGGCCAACACAGCGGTTCCTGGTGTGTCCGCTGTGCCGTGCGTGTGATCATTGCTTGTACAGCCCTCTCGCAGTGTCCGGAGCAAGTATGGTGGGTCTGACACACCGGTGTCAATGTGTTCTTTTTTCCATTTCAAGGAGTGTATTTTCGCATTCGGAAGAGAAAGTTGGTGACTGAAATTTCGTAAATAGATCTCGCCGCGACGAATAGCGTCTTTGCTTTAATGACTTCCATCCCAACTCTCGTATCATATCTGCCACACTCTCTCCCCTATTACGTGATAATACAAAACGAGCTGCCCTTTTTTGCACCCTTTCGATGTCCTCCGTCAGTCCCACCTGGTAAGGATCCCACACCGCGCAGCAACGTTCTAAAAAAGAACGAACGAGTGTAGTGTAAGCTGTCTCTTTAGTGGACTTGTTGGAGCTTCTAAGTGTCCTGCCAAAGAAACGCAACCTTTGGCTCGCCTTCCCCACAATATTATCTATGTGGTCTTTCCAACTGAAGTTGTTCGTAATTTTTACACCCAGGTACTTAGTTGAATTGACAGCCTTGAGAATTGTACTATTTGTCGAGTAATCGAATTCCAACGGATTTCTTTTGGAACTCATGTGGACCACCTCACACTTTGCGTTATTTAGCGTCAACTGCCATCTGCCACACCATACAGCTATCTTTTCTAAATCGCTTTGCGACTGATACTGGTCTTGGGATGACCTTACTAGACGGTAAATTACAGCATCATCTGCGAACAACCTAAGAGAACTGCTCAGATTGTCACCCAGGTCATTTATATAGATCAGGAACAGCAGAGGTCCCAGGACGCTTCCCTGGGGAACACCTGATATCACTTCAGTTTTACTCGATGATTTGCCGTCTATTACTACGAACTGCGACCTTCCTGACAGGAAATCACGAATCCAGTCGCACAACTGAGACGATACCCCATAGGCCCGCAGCTTGATTGCATTATTTATTGAGAGGCCTAGGTAAACCTCGTTTGGCCAGGGAAATTCCATAAAATCTTCTCTGAGTTTTCCTTCTCTTCCATCACACATTTACGGGAGTGGGGCACGCTGAGAATAGGGTAAAGAAACAAAGATGTGATGTCTAGGGCACAGTTTATGCCCCGTTCAGCGAGCGCAGCACAGGAAACTGTTGCTAGTTCGTCCTCTTGCCGTCTTGAAGTCTACAGTCTTCGGGCAGTACCGGCTCCATTGTATAAGAGTGCTCCTAACACGGGCGGAGGCGACTCGCGAGTGGACGCGCAATCAATCGGAACAGTGTGCGCGCCCGCCGGACGGCTATAAAATATTTCAGCCGGCCCTAACTTTGATTTAGTGCCCGAGGCGGAGTATGGGTGAGTAGCGGTGCTCACGCTACGTGTCCCTCCGTCCGTCCGCTATGAAGAACGGCGCCTGCTATGTAGGCCGCCCGCGCGCACCGCTTTATGGTCGCGTCTCGTAAAAAGGGAACGCACGCCTCCCCTGTTCAAAACCCCATCGGCCAATTTAATTATGGGCGGATTTTCATCTTGGTGAGTGCCAATTCGTTCCTAATTGCTGCGCCCGTTACATTATGACGTCGCTCATTTGCCATAAGTGGGCAGTAGCTCACTAGCTCCGTCCGTGCCCGCGAGCAGATCTGGTGGCGTCACGACCCCCCCGATCTGTTGATCGGAGAACTGGCCGTCACGTGAAATGCCACATCAATCTCTGACGCAATTGGGTTTGTCGCGCGCTGCGCTCGGATTAATCTCCAAATGGACAACGAAACACCTCCACCTGCAATTGTTTTTTCTGAGTTTCGATGTCTCATTTTCACCGCGAAACAATACCCAGTGAGACACTTTAATCCTCATCGTACTCACCCTATTTTATGAATTTTCTTTGATTTGTTCATTAAATTAACTTCTTTGAAAATAATGATAAATTTAACACAGCTTGTTTTCTTCAGCGAGTATTCACCAGTTTCGTAACTGGTGATTCGATCTGGATTTGTAGACCTTAGCCTCGGCAGACATATATGAATTACGGATTCGAGTTATTTCTGGGGGTGTCGGGTCTCAGTAGTCTGATATCGAGTGAGATTTCTAAATTTTCATATTGAGATCCAGGTTCAGATCTATCATTATCTGTCGCAAATGGGATTTATTTCACAATGGTAGCATACAGACTTTCGTGAAATTCATTCTACAGTATTTAAGCCGTTTTAACGGATGTATGAGTGTGCATTCTCGTCGTTGAGAGATTAATTATAGTGTGATGCAAACGGCGTTGAGAGTGACAGCACGAGACTGGAATAATTGGCAAATTAACTATACAGAACATTAATGGTGAACCTTCAATTAAGATTAGCCTGCATGAGTGTTTTTGGTAATCATAACTGTTTACCAGATATACAAGTATGAAATCGGAATTTGGTTGCAATAATCACACGTCTGTTGTCTGAAGCTGATATACAACATTTTATTCAAAATAATCTTCATTGCTATTTATACATTTCTGCCACCTCTCCGGCAGGCTATGAAGCGAGCCATTTTCGTATCTTTTCATACGGATTGAAGCGTTGTTCAGCGAGAGCGTTTCCCAGTGATGCAAATGGACGATAATCGGAGGGATCCAAGTCTGGAAAATAAGCCGCATGCCCTAGTATTTCCCAACTGAACGCCTCGATCGTTTCCCTGACCCATTTTTCTGTGTGTGATGAGGCGTTATCATGGAGCAATACGACTTTGTGTTGCCTTTTTCCATATTCGTATCGTTTCTCACGTAATGCTCTATTTAAATCGATCATTTGCTGTTGGTAGCAATCAGTGTTTCACCAGGTTTTAGCAGCTCGTAATAGATTACACCCTTCTGATCCCACCAAACACAGGGCACTGTCGTCTTTCCAAAGCGATTTGATCTTGCAGTGGCTGTCGATGGTTTGCCCGGATTCACCTATGATTTACGACGCTGAGGATTCTCAAAATATATCCATTTTTCATCACCTGTCACTATTCGATGGAGAAACGACTTCTTTTGTATCTGGCGAGTAGCATTTCACAGGTGGGCTTTCGAATTGCTTGCTGTCTTTCATTCAGTTCATGCGCAACCCATTTTCCCACTTTCCAATAGCTTTCAACCAAAGAAAAACGGCTTTCTGCGTCATATTAAATTGTTCCACGAGTTTGCGTATCATCTGATGGCTCTCGATCTTCCACCATAATCGAGTCCATCAACATGAGGTGGCAAATATTAGCTAGCCAAGGAGGTGGAAACGTGGGCTCTACTATGCCAAGACTGCTTGGTAGCTACAACAGGAAAACAATTAATTAGCAGGAGTGCGAAATAAGAAAGTATTTATTACTTAACTTTGCTGTAGTACATGATCAGTTAGTTGGCAATTATAGATGACCGGCTAGACAAAGCGTCTGTAGAATGACATAATTTACAAGTCACAAATCTTGCAGTGACGAATTAATCTCTCGTAATCTTGAATGTCGAATCCGGTGAAGTTGAAGACTAACTTGGAACGGAGCTACAAAGACTTGATGGCAGCAATGACTGAGCTACAGACGATGACTGACTAACATCGGCGCAGGCTGACCACCTAGCGCGGCTACGAAATGTAGACTGGCACAACTGCACTACTCTCCTGCTGCACATGAAGTGGCCTAGCGGCGCCTCGCGGCGAGCATAAGTACTGCGACTGGCTGTGTACTATTTGGCTAACACAGCCGTTCTTCTGTTCCGTTATCGAGAGAATCGCATCAGGCGGATCCATCTCTCAGGCGGCGGTGTAGTCTTACGACTGACGACATCACATCATCTTCATACAATAAGGCCTACAATTCGTTGTCTTCGAACTTCTTCGGTAGTTTCCAACGCTCGTCGCTCCTCATGTCAAAATCACCACTTTTGAATTTTTTGAACTACTCGAAACACTGTGTTTCCCCAAGAGCATGATCGCCGAAAGCATCGACAATGATTCCCTGCGATTCTGCAAACGTCTTCTTCAAATGATAACAAGAAACCAATGCTACCCATAAATCGTAGTTCCTAAGTACAAAACTCTAGATGCTTACGGGTCTGAAACAAATACCGATGTATGGAGCTTGGGTTACTGTGTGTTGACATTCGTCCTCAGCCGTTATAGGAAGCAGATGCCGCTGTAGACGCTGTCTCACGAGCCCTGCACTGACAGCTAGCAATATCTATAGGGAAATTCCAGTTTCTTACTCCTAAACCTGGTAAGCAGAATCGTCAGCATTACTCGTACAACTTCGAAACGTTTATTTTAGTAAAGGGCTTGGCCATCAGTTTTGAAGGTGTATTGTTGAAACAAGGACCCGGGAGTAGACATTCCACTACAACTACTGATAGCCTTGAGAGAGCCAGCCTGACAAAACTCTACCATCTAGTGAGCAAGATGTATGAGACAGGCGAAATACCCTCATACTTCAAGAATAATATAGTAATTCCAATCCCAAAGAAAGCAGTTGTTGACAGGTGTGAAAATTACCGAACAATCAGTTTAATAAGCCACTGCTGCAAAATACTAACACGAATTCTTTACAGACGAATGGAAAAACTGGTACAAGCCGACCTCGGGGAAGATCAGTTTGGATTCCGTAGAAATGTTGGAACACGTGAGGCAATACTGACCCTACGACTTATCTTAGAAAATAGCTTAAGGAAAGGCAAACCTACGTTTATAGCTTTTGTAGACTAAGAGAAAGCTTTTGACAATGTTGACTGGAATACTCTCTTTCAAATTCTGAAGGTGGCAGGGATAAAATACAGGGAGCGAAAAGCTATTTACAATTTGTACAGGAACCAGATGTCAGTAATAAGAGTCGAGGGGCATGAAAGGGAAGCAGTGGTTGGGAAGGTAGTGAGACAGGGTTGTAGCCTATCCCCGATGTTATTAAATCTGTATATTGAGCAAGCAGTAAAGGAAACAAAAGAAAAATTCGGAGTACGAATTAAAATCCATGGAGAACAAATAAAAACTTTGAGGTTTGCCGATGACATTGTAATTTTCAGAGACAGCAAAGGATTGGAAGAGCAGTTGAACGGAATGGACAGTGTCTTGAAAGGAGGATATAAGATGAACATCAACAGAAGAAAAACGAGGATAATGGAATGTAGTCGAGTTAACTCGGGTGATTCTGAGGGAATTACATTTGAAATGAGACAATTAAAGTAGTAGATGAGTTTTGCTATTTAGGGAGAAAAATAACTGATGATGGTCGAAGTAGAGAGAATATAAAATGTACACTGACAATGGCAAGGAAAACGTTTCGGAAGAAGAGAAATTTGTTAACATCGAGTATAGATTTAAGCGTCAGGAAGTCATTTCTGAAAGTATTTGTATGGAGAGTAGCCAAGTATGGAAGCGAAACATGGACGATAAATAGTTTGGACAAGAATAGAATAGAAGCTTTCGAAATATGGTGCTACAGAAGAATGCTGAAGATTAGATCGGTAGATCACATAACTAATGAGGAGATATTGAATAGAATTGGGGAGAAGAGAAATCTGTGGCACAACTTGACCAGAAGAAGTGATCGGTTGGTACGACATGTTATGAGGCATCAAGGGATCACCAATTTAGTATTGGAGGGCAGCGTGAAGGGTAAAAGTTGTAGAGGGAGACCAAGAATGAATACACTAAGCAGATTCAGAAGGATGTAGGTTGCAGTAGGTACTGGGAGATGAAGAAGCTTGCACAGGATAGAGTAGCACGGAAAGCTGCATCAAACCATTCTCTGGACTGAAGACCATAACAACAACAATTGTTGAATAATACGAACCCTAAAAACGCATTCGCAGTCAGAAATCCAGGATATAGCTCCAATTCAGTTAGCAGTAAGCCATTCGATCAACGTTTTCCACCTGCCGAGAAGTAAACGCTTTATCACGCACTATCTCATTAATAGTACCCGGGAACTCCTGCCTAGTGCGAAATTCAGCACTAGGTGCTACGAGAGGCAGATCGACCTGTATAAAAGGAGGTGGGCAGTACCGTGTTGTCAGCAGAGAATCAGCACGAGCAGAACGAGTTGGTCAGAGAGCCCAGGGGCTTCGATCGCGGACTATCCTTTCGATGTCACCTGAGCAATTGTTCCGTCAGGTACATTTCAACCCGTGTAATGCTGTGAAAGCTGATTTTTGACCACTTGAGTGTAAACTGGAAACGTGAAGGAACAACCACATACAAAAAGAGAATCACGCTGACCTCACGTGCTAACGGACGGGAACCGTCGAACATTGTGGGGGTTGGTTGTAAAAAGTCACAAGAAATCGTGACCCGCGAGTTCCAGAGTGCTACCACTAAAAAATCACAAGAAATCGTGACCCGCGAGTTCCAGAGTGCTACCACTAGCGTAGCTAGCACAGTGACTGAGTGTAGGGTGTTAAAAAAGGAGTATAAAGCAGCTTATAGCAATAAGCCACACGCTCTTTAAAAACACACATCAAAAAAAGTTTTGCATCACCCCAGTTCCCAGAACTCCTGAAAATAGACGTTGACTGTGTATATTGTATCACAGACACAGTCCCTTTGACTGCTCAGAGATGTCACTAAACCCGCCCAAAGATGTAAACAACCATGCATGAGCAGCGCCTATTAGACAGAGGGGGTCCGACAGCCGATCAGTTCCAGTCATTCCACAAGGAAAGAGGTACACGGCTCGTGTTGTCTGTAGTTCAACCATGCCTAGACGGTCAGTACCGCGGTTCGATCGCGTCCGCATTGTTACTTTCTGCCAGGAAGGGCTCTCAACAAGGGATGTGCCCAGGCGTCTCGGAGATAACCAAAGCGATGTTGTTCGGACATGGAGGAGATACAGAGAGACAGGAACTGTCTATGACATGCCTCACTCAGGCCGCCTAAGGTCTACTATTGCAGTGGATGACCGATACTACGGACTGTGGCTCGGAGGAACCCTGACAGCAACCCCACCATGTCGAATAATGCTTTTCCTGCAGCCACAGGACGTCGTGTTACGACTCAAACTGTGCGCAATAGGCTACATGATGCGCACCTTCACTCCCGACGTCCATGGCGAGGCCCATCTTTGCAACCACGACACCATGCAGAGCAGTACAGATGGGCCCAACAACATGTCGCATGGACCACTCAGGATTGGCATCACGTTCTCTTCACCGATGAGTGACGCATATGCCTTCAACCAGACAATCGTCGGAGACGTGTTTTGTGGCAACCCTGTCAGGCTGAACGCCTTAGACACACTGTCCAGCGAGTGCAGCATGGTGGAGGTTCCCTGCAGTTTTGGGGTGGCTTTATGTGGGGCCGACGTACGCCGCTGGTGGTCATGGAAGGCGGCGTAACGGCTGTACGATATGTGAACGCCATCCTCCGACAGATAGTGCAACCATATCGGCAGCTTATTGGCTAGGTACTCGTCTTCACGGACGACGATTTGCGACCCCCATCGTGCACATCTTGTGAATGACTTCCTTCAGGATAACAATATCGCTCGACTAGAGTGGCCTGGGATAGATTGAAAAGGGCTGTTTATGGACGACGTGATCCACCAACCACTCTGAGGGATCTACGCCGAATCGCCGTTGAGGAGTGGGACGATCTGTACCAACAGCGCCTTGATGAACTTGTGGGTAGTATGGCACGGCGAATACAGGCATTCACCAATGCAAGAAGATTTGCTACTGGGTATTAGAGGTATCAGTGTGTACAGCAATCTGGAACACCACATCTGAAGGTCTCGCTGTATGGTGGTACAACAAGCAATGTGTGGTTTCATGAGCAATAAAAAGGCCAGACATTATGTTGATCTCTATTCCAATTGTCTGTAGAGGTTCCGGGACTCAGAACCGAGGTTACGCAGAACATTTTGATGTGTGTATTTATTTTGTGTTCTGTTTTGCAGCTACAAAGTATATGAAACGCATGGTAATGACTGCCCACCCAAGAGCTGTTTCTTTTATTATTATTACTGGAAGAATTCGCATGTGTCTCCTATATATAAGAAGGGTAAAAGAACGAACCCGCAAAATTTCAGAACAATATCCTTAACATCAGTTTGTTACAGAATTCTGTAGCATATTCGATTGTAATAAATTTCCTAGAGACCAAAAAGCTGATCTTCATGAATTAGCACGGCTTTGGAAAGCATCGTTTGTACCAAACCCAGCTTGCTCTTTTCTCACATGATTCATTGCGAACTATGGATGAACGGCAAAAGGCAGATACCATATTTCTGGATTTCTGAAAAGCGTTCCACTCGGAACCCCACTTCAGACTTTTGACGAAGAAACGTGGATATGGAATAACCTCCCAGACATGTGACTGCCTTGAAGACTTCGTAACCCAATACGCTTCCTCGACTAACTAGTCAGTTGACAGTTGATGGTTGGAGAGAAAAAATCACAGATTCAGGTGCCTGCGTAAACCAGTAATGTTGATCACTGATGCATATGGATCGTGATAATCCATTCAGCATCAACTAAGGCCTTAAGCTGGTGCACTGAAGCACCGAAACTGGTAGCTACACAATAAATGACATCTTTAGGACGACTGTAGGTGTTTTATTTACTTACAGTAGTAAACGGCCATAGTCCCAAAGATCTCCAACTACAAGGATGGAAATACAAAAACTTCTAGTCGGTGTGATGAATAGCAGCTGGTTCTTAATGTAGAAAAATGTAAGTTAATGCGGATGAGTAGAAGAAACAAACCTGTAATGTTCGGATACAGCATTAGTAATGTCCTGCTTGACACAATCACGTCGTTTAAATATCTGTACGTAACGCTTCAAAGCGATATTAAATGGGATAAGAATGAGTACTCTGTTAGGGAAGGCGAATGAACGACTTCGGTTTATTGGGAGAATTTTAGGAAAGCGTGGTTCATCTGTGAAGATAATAGCATATGGGACGCTAGTGCGACCTATTCTTGAGTACTGCTCGAGTGTTCTGGATCCGCACCAGGTCACATCGAAGCAATTCAGAGGTGATCTGCTAGATATGTTACCGGTAGGTTCGATCACCATGCAGGTGTTACGGGTATGCTTCTGGCACTCAAGTGGGAATCCCTTCAGGGAAAAAAACATTCATTTCGAAGAGTACTACTGAGAAAGTTGGAGAAGCGGCATTTGTAACTGACTGCACAACGTTCCTACTGTCACCGGCATACATTTTGCGTAGGTACCACGAAGATAAGACAACAGAAATTAAGGCTCATATAGATAGTGGCTTTTCCGTCGCTCTAACTTCGACTGCAACAGGAAAGTAAACGACTAATTGTGGTACAGGGTACCCTCCGCCATCCACGGTACGACGGCTTGTGGAGTATGTACGTAGACGTAGATGTAGATTATCATTACAATGCATTCTACACATTTCTGTAGTCAACGCTAAGCGACTGTGTAGGTCTAAACAGCTACTCCATTGAATAATGGGTCAGTCTAAGCGAGTAATTTGGAGTGATGAATCACGATATACCACGCGGCAATTAGATGGAAGTGTTTGAGTGTGGAGAATACCTGAAGAATTTTACCTGACATCGTGTTTAGTACAAAAGTGGAGGAAGGAGGAGGTGATATTACAGTACGGGGGTGTTCTTCTTGATTAGGGTATGGTCTTCTTACTGTGCTTAAGAGGACGCTACATGCGGAAGGATATGAAACCATTTTACAGTATTGTTTACTTCGTGCAGCAGAGGAACAGTTGGGAGACGATGATTTTTGTATCAGCACGAGAATATAAGTCCTCATACAGTAGGATCTGTGGGGCAATTGTCTGTGGTCAACGAAATTCCTAAAACAGATTGGATTGCCGAGAGGCCCGTCGTGAACCCAATGGAACACCTTTGGGATGAGACAGAGCTTCGACTTCGCTCCAGCTTCTAGACTCGAATAAAGGGCTACCATTGGCCCACAGACATTCAAACACCTCACTGAAAGAGTGACAGCAGATTTCAAGCTGTCATACAAGCGAAGGCTGGACTCAATCAATATTAATGTCAACTAATAGTCATGAATTCTCTTCGCGCCAGCTCGGTATCTCAGTGTGTATAGTTAGAGGGTCAGCTGCGTTCTGTAATAAAGAAAACTGAGTGAATGGCTCAGCGATGAACTTGATCTTTTATAGAATATTTTCTGTAACAAATAGAAAGAATTCGGGCCCCATAAATCGGGGTATTTCAGAGGGTAGTCCTCTTTGAATATTTCAGAAAAAATTATTTTTCTTTTTTTGGCTTAATACTGAGCTGTGGTCAATTTACCTCAAGCTTTAGACACCTTACTTTGTGCATTGATTACATTACTCTACTAAAATTACTTACTTACTTAAATTAATCACAAGCACAACAAAATGACTTAATGCAAAAAACAAACTAATAGAAACACACAATTAATCAAGAAAGGGCCACAACGATTGGGCTTGGTAATGCACGCTACTTAAACAGACCACCCAGAGGAAATGAAATTTCAATTCAAAACTTCATTACATAAAGCATTTATAAAATTAATTAGAAATGGAAAGTCATGAAAATTAAATCATTACAGCACTGTATTCAACAATGATTCTAGTTGCGGAAACTACCAGCTAAAGGTCCTCACTGAATGCCAGCACCAGCCACCTGGGACCAGCTTTACACAGCAGTATGCAACGGTATGGGCAGGGATTTCTAAACACGATTAAAATAAAACAATTACCACATATGAAATATTTCAATAAATTACTGAGTTACTGTAAACCGCTCTTTAAAAGAATACCCACTCGAACTCAGGACCATATGTGACTTTTAACCAACAAATGGATAAATAATAATTACTCAAACGTGATTAAAACACATAGACTGCCCTAAAGTGCAGAGATGCGCGCGGCTTAAAAAAGTCATCTATGAAGCAAATGAAACTTTAAACCAAGCTAGCTAGAGCAGCAACTGAAATTAATGTCTCAGATCTAAACTTTTAAATAGCTACTCTAACTGTTACCCGCTCTGATCCCAAGAAGATTACGAGAAGGCACAGTTGTCAGTTCAGTAAGCCAGAATAAGCTTTAAATTAATAACTTACAAAGCTGCACGCTGCGTGCAACTGGTATTTTACAATTTAAAAATAACAATAAAAATTTCCAAAATCAGTAACACTGTACAAGCAGTTCAACAAAGTGACATAATACACTAGTGGCCATAAAAATTGCTACACCACGAAGATGACGTGCTACAGACACGAAATTTAACCGACAAGAAGAAGGTGTAATATGCAAATAATTAGCTTTTCAGAGCATTAGCAAGTGCTGACATGAGGAAAGTTTCCAACCGATTTCTCATACACAAACAGCAGTTGACCGGCGTAGTCTGGTGAAACGTTGTTGTGATGCCTCATGTAAGGAGGAAAAATGCGTACCGTAACGTTTCCGACTTTGATAAAGGTTGGATTATAGGCTATCGCGATTGCAGTATACCGTATCGCGACATTGCTGCTCGCGTTGGTCGAGATACAATGGCTGTTAGCAGAATATGGAATCGGTGGGTTCAGGAGGGTCGTGCTGGATCCCAACGGCCTCGTATCACTAGCAGTCGAGATGACAGGCATCTTATCCGCATGGCTGTAATGGATCGTGCAGCCGCGTCTCCATCCCTGAGTCAACAGATGGGGACGTATGCAAGACCCCAACCATTTGTACGAACAGTTCGACGACGTTTGCAGCAGCATGGACTATCAGCTCGGAGACCAAGGCTGCAGTTACCCTTGACGCTGCACCACAGACACGAGCGCTTGCGATGGTGTACTCAACGACGAACCTGGGTGCACGAATGGCAAAACGTCGTTTTTTCGGATGAATCCAGGTTCTGTTTACAGCATCATGATGGTCGCATCCGTGTTTGGCGACATCTCGGTGAACGCACATAGGAAGCGTGTATTCGTCATCGCCATACTGGCGTATCACCACGCGTGATGGTATGGGGTGCCATTGGTTACACGCCTCGGTCACCTCTTGTTCGCATTGACGGCACTTTGAACAGTGGACGTTACATTTCAGATATGTTACGACCCGTGGCTTTACCCTTCATTCGATCCCTGCGAAACCCTACATTTCAGCAGGATAATGCACGACCGCATGTTGCAGATCCTGTACGGGCCTTTCTGGATACAGAAACTGTTCGACTGTTGCCCTGGCCAGCACATTCTCCAGATCTCTCACCAACTGAAAACGTCTGGTCAATGGTGGCCGAGCAACTGGCTCGTAACAATACGGCAGTCACTACTCTTGATGAACTGTGGTATCGTGTTGAAGCTGCATGGGCAGCTGTACCTGTACACGCCATCCAAGCTCTGTTTGACTAAATACCCAAGCGTACTGATTTCTCGGGATCTATGCACCCTAATTGCGTGAAAATGTAATCACATGTCAGTGCTAGTATAATATATTTGTCCAATGAATACCCGTTTATCATCTGCATTTCTTCTTGGTGTAGCAATTTTAATGGCCAGACGGAATCAGCTCATTACAATTAAAGCGTCACAAAGACAACGTTAAAGGAGAGCACAAATTTCAGCTAGCTATCTCAAGGGCAAGGCAAAAAATAATTTACATGTATACTCGTCAGCTAGATATAAATCCGCCCAGGCGATATCAGCGTCACCTCACAAGGAATGACTTATAGTCAGACACATGTACGGTGCGTGTGGTATCCATGAGCGTGCTGTCCGTGTGAAGAACGGGGAAGGCGCGCTATCTATCTGAGTTTTGTCGAGAGTGTATTGTGACGGCCCGGAGGCTCGGCAAGAGCGTTTAGGAAACTGCGGAACTTGTCGGGTGTTTGAGGAGTGCTTTGCTGAGTGTCTTCAACGAGAGGTGAAACCGAGGTAAACCACGTCCACACATCGAGGCGTTCGGCGGCAACCGCTCATGACAGATGTCGACGTCGTACGTTTGGCACACTGGTAAAATAGGGCAGGCGGCGAACAGTGGCGGAACTAACATCACACTAACATCACAAGAGTGTCCAAACACACAGTGCACCGAAGACTCCTAATGATGGGCCTCCGCAGCCGTCGACCCAGGCATGTGCCTGTGTTAAGACAGCGACATCAGCAAGTACAAGTGAACTAGACACGTGACCATCGGCACTGGACATTGTCGAAGTGGCAGAGTGTTGCATGGTCTGATGAATACCGATACCTTCGCCGGGCGGGGTGGCCGAGCGGTTCTAAGCGCTACAGTCTGGAACCGCGTGACTGCTACGGTCGCAGTTTCGAATCCTGCCTCGGGCATGGATGTGTGTGATGTCCTTAGGTTAGTTAGGTTTAAGTACTTCTAAGTTCTAGGGGACTGATGACCTCATAAGTTAAGTCCCATAGTGCTCAGAGCTATTTTGAACCGATACCTTCTTCATCATACCGATGGTAGGGTGCAAATCAGTCATCTTCCAGGGGAACAGCTCCTTGGTACCCATACTCCAGGACGAAGACAAGCTGACAGCGGCTGCGTTATGCTCTAGGGGACTGTTCACGTGGGCATCCATGGTTCCGGTGGATCTCGTGCAGGGCACTATGATAGTCAAAGAGTGTCGTATGCTGATGCAGACCACCTACACCCTTTGACGGTCACGTTCTCCGACGGTAGTGCCATTTTTCAGCAAGACAATGCGCCATGCCATAAGGCCACGAGTGTGATGATGATGTTTGGTTTGTGGGGCGCTCAACTGCGTGGTTATCAGCGCCCGTACAATTACCCAATCTTTGCTCAGTTCCTGGATGATGATGAAATGATGAGGACAACACAAACACCCAGTCATCTCGAGGCAGGTGAAAATCCCTGACCCCGCCGGGAATCGAACCCGGGACCCCGTGCTCGGGAAGCGAGAACGCTACCGCGAGACCACGAGCGGCGGACAGGCCACGAGTGTGTTGGAGTGGTTCGGGGAACACAGTGGCGAGTTTCAGTTGATGTGCTGAGCCCCAGCTCGCCAGATCTAAACCCAATCGAACAGATCTGGGATGAGATTGAATGTAGCATCAGAGCTCATCACCCTTTCTCTGAAATTTACGAGAATTAGGTGGCTTGTGTATGGAAATGTGGTGCCAACTTCCTCTAGCGGCGTCACTGCTTCCATGCCATGACGCATCGCAGCTGTTAGGACGTACTGGCTACATCATAGGTGGCCATACTGTTCTGGCTGAGCAGTAAAATTGGCCGATGTTCACCGTTTTCTAAATGCAGCACTGTAGAGCCACCAGAAATAGGTTCCAGCAGCCAGAGTGTTTGACAGCCATGAAACAGGATCTAGCAGACGCCTCCTGCTGGCTTCTGTGGCCGAGCAGTTCTAGGCGCTTCAGTCTAGAACCGGGCTGCTGCTACGGTCGCAGGTTCGAATCCTGCCTCGGCCATGGATGTCTGTGATGTCCATAGGTTAGTTAGGTTTAAGTAGTTCTAAGTCTAGGGGACTGATGACCTCAGATGTACTTCCTCAAAATTAAAATTATTTCAAATTTGGTCTCCATCTTTAAATGCTGTGGCACAGATTTCTTATCTTCTAATAATGACAATAGAAACTGCTTGTTAACATCACCATCTACAGGCCTTTATGAATGTCTTTTGTTGGTGTTTGCTGCAGATATCTGAAACAATTTCTCCTCCTCTGTCATTCTTTGTCTCTTACGAAAGTTGGAGGTACCTCCATCCTGACCATCAGAATCCCTTGCCTCGTCAGTATGTGCAACAGAGTCTACCGGCTCTGCTAGTTTAGTGGCAATAAAATGAAATGTTGTGTGGCTATGACCTCCCGTCGGGTAGACCGGTCACCTGGTGTAAGTCTCTTTTTATTAGTTTGCTGTTGGTAGCAATCAGTGTTTCACCAGGTTTTAGCAGCTCATAATAGATTACACCCTTCTGATCCCACCAAACACAGGGCACTGTCTTCTTTCCAAAGCGATTTGATCTTGCAGTGGCTGTCGATGGTTTGCCTGGATTCACCTATAATTTACAACGCTTAGGATTCTCAAAATATATCCATTTTTCATCACCTGTCACTATTCGATGGAGAAACGACTTCTCTTGTATCTGGCGAGTAGCATTTCACAGGTGGGCTTTCGAATTGCTTGCTGTCTTTCATTCAGTTCATGCGGAACCCATTTTCCCACTTTCCAATAGCTTTCAACCAAAGAAAAACGGCTTTCTGCGTCATATTAAATTGTTCCGCGAGTTGAGTTTGCGTATCATCTGATGGCTCTCGATCTTCCACCATAATCGAGTCCATCAACATGAGGTGGCAAATATGAGGTAGCCAAGGAGGTGGAAACGTGGGCTCTACTATGCCAAGACTGCTTGGTAGCTACAACAGGAAAACAATTAATTAGCAGGAGTGCAAAATAAGAAAGTATTTATTACTTAACTTTGCTGTAGTCCATGATCAGTTAGTTGGCAATTATAGAAGACCGGCTAGACTAAGCGTCTGTAGAATGACATAATTTACAAGTCACAAATCTTGCAGTGACGAATTAATCTCTCGTAATCTTGAATGTCGAATACGGTGAAGTTGAAGACCAACTTGGAACGGAGCTACAAAGACTTGATGGCAGCAATGACTGAGCTACAGACGATGACTGACTAACATCGGCGCAGGCTGACCACCTAGCGCGGCTACGAAATGTAGACTGGCACAACTGCACTACTCTCCTGCTGCACATGAAGTGGCCTAGCGGCGCCTCGCGGCGAGCATAAGTACTGCGACTGGCTGTGTACTATTTGGCTAACACAGCCGTTCTTCTGTTCCGTTATCGAGAGAATCGCATCAGGCGGATCCATCTCTCAGGCGGCGGTGTGGTCTTATGACTGACGACATCACATCATCTTCATACAATAAGGCCTACAATTCGTTGTCTTCGAACTTCTTCGGTAGTTTCCAACGCTCGTCGCTCCTCATGTCAAAATCACCACTTTTGAATTTTTTGAACTACTCGAAACACTGTGTTTCCCCAAGAGCATAATCGCCGAAAGCATCGACAATGATTCCCTGCGATTCTGCAAACGTCTTCTTCAAATGATAACAAGAAACCAATGCTATCCATAAATCGTAGTTCCTAAGTACAAAACTCTACATGCTTACGGGTCTGAAACAAATACCGATGTATGGAACTTGGGTTACTGTGTGTTGACATTCGTCCTCAACCGTTATAGGAAGCAGATGCCGCTGTAGACGCTGTCTCACGAGCCCTGCACTGACAGCTAGCAATATCTATAGGGAAATTCCAGTTTCTTACTCCTAAACCTGGTAAGCAGAATCGTCAGCATTACTCGTACAACTTCGAAACGTTTATTTTAGTAAAGGGCTTGGCCATCAGTTTTGAAGGTGTATTGTTGAAACAAGGACCCTGGAGTAGACATTCCACTACAACTACTGATAGCCTTGAGAGAGCCAGCCCTGACAAAACTCTACCATCTAGTGAGCAAGATGTATGAGACAGGCGAAATACCCTCATACTTCAAGAATAATATAATAATTCCAATCCCAAAGAAAGCAGTTGTTGACAGGTGTGAAAATTACCGGACTATTAGTTTAATAAGTCACTGGTGCAAAATACTAACGCAAATTCTTTACAGACGAATGGAAAAACTGGTAGAAGCCGACCTCGGGGAAGATCAGTTTGGATTCCGTAGAAATGTTGGAACAAGTGAGGCAATACTGACCCTACGACTTATCTTAGAAAATAGCTCAAGGAAAGGCAAAACTACGTTTATAGCTTTTGTAGACTAAGAGAAAGGTTTTGACAATGTTGACTGGAATACTCTCTTTCAAATTCTGAAGGTGGCAGGGATAAAATACAGGGAGCGAAAAGCTATTTACAAGTTGTACAGGAACCAGATGTCAGTAATAAGAGTCGAGGGGCATGATAGGGAAGCAGTGGTTGGGAAGGGAGTGAGACAGGGTTGTAGCCTATCCCCGATGTTATTAAATCTGTATATTGAGCAAGCAGTAAAGGAAACAAAAGGAAAATTCGGAGTACGAATTAAAATCCATGGAGAACAAATAAAAACTTTGAGGTTTGCCGATGACATTGTAATTGTCAGAGACAGCAAAGGATTGGAAGAGCAGTTGAACGGAATGGACAGTGTCTTGAAAGGAGGATATAAGATGAACATCAACAGAAGAAAAACGAGGATAATGGAATGTAGTCGAGTTAACTCGGGTGATTCTGAGGGAATTACATTTGAAATGAGACAATTAAAGTAGTAGACGAGTTTTGCTATTTAGGGAGAAAAATAACTGATGATGGTCGAAGTAGAGAGAATATAAAATGTACACTGACAATGGCAAGGAAAACGTTTCGGAAGAAGAGAAATTTGTTAACATCGAGTATAGATTTAAGCGTCAGGAAGTCATTTCTGAAAGTATTTGTATGGAGAGTAGCCAAGTATGGAAGCGAAACATGGACGATAAATAGTTTGGACAAGAATAGAATAGAAGCTTTCGAAATATGGTGCTACAGAAGAATGCTGAAGATTAGATCGGTAGATCACATAACTAATGAGGAGATATTGAATAGAATTGGGGAGAAGAGAAATCTGTGGCACAACTTGACCAGAAGAAGTGATCGGTTGGTATGACATGTTATGAGGCATCAAGGGATCACCAATTTAGTATTGGAGGGCAGTGTGAAGGGTAAAAGTTGTAGAGGGAGATCAAGAATGAATACACTAAGCAGATTCAGAAGGATGTAGGTTGCAGTAGGTACTGGGAGATGAAGAAGCTTGCACAGGATAGAGTAGCACGGAAAGCTGCATCAAACCATTCTCTGGACTGAAGACCATAACAACAACAATTGTTGAATAATACGAATCCTAAAAACGCATTCGCAGTCAGAAATCCAGGATATAGCTCCAATTCAGTTAGCAGTAAGCACTGCAGATCGACGTCCCATGGCGAGATTACAGCAAGAAGATGGGACAGCACTGCCATTCGATCAACGTTTTCCACCTGCCGAGAAGTAAACGCTTTATCACGCACTATCTCATTAATTGTACCCGGGAACTCCTGCCTAGTGCGAAATTCACCACTAGGTGCTACGAGAGGCAGATCGACCTGTATAAAAGGAGGTGGGCAGTACCGTGTTGTCAGCAGAGAATCAGCACGGGCAGAACGAGTTGGTCAGAGAGCCCAGGGGCTTCGATCGCGGACTATCCTTTCGATGTCACCTGAGCAATTGTTCCGTCAGGTACATTTCAACCCGTGTAATGTTGTGAAACCTGATTTTTGACCACTTGAGTGTAAACTGGAAACGTGAAGGAACAACCACATACAAAAAGAGAATCACGCTGACCTCACGTGCTAACGGACGGGAACCGTCGAACATTGTGGGGGTTGGTTGTAAAATGTCACAAGAAATCGTGACCCGCGAGTTCCAGAGTGCTACCACTAAAAAATCACAAGAAATCGTGACCCGCGAGTTCCAGAGTGCTACCACTAGTGTAGCTAGCACAGTGACTGAGTGTAGGGTGTTAAAAAAGGAGTATAAAGCAGCTCATAGCAATAAGCCACACGCTCTTTAAAAACACACATCAAAAAAAGTTTTGCATCACCCCAGTTCCCAGAACTCCTGAAAATAGACGTTGACTGTGTATATTGTATCACAGACACAGTCCCTTTGACTGCTCAGAGATGTCACTAAACCCGCCCAAAGATGTAAACAACCATGCATGAGCAGCGCCTATTAGACAGAGGGGGTCCGACAGCCGATCAGTTCCAGTCATTCCACAAGGAAAGAGGTACACGGCTCGTGTTGTCTGTAGTTCAACCATGCCTAGACGGTCAATACCGCGGTTCGATCGCGTCCGCATTGTTACTTTCTGCCAGGAAGGGCTCTCAACAAGGGATGTGCCCAGGCGTCTCGGAGTTAACCAAAGCGATGTTGTTCGGACATGGAGGAGATACAGAGAGACAGGAACTGTCTATGACATGCCTCACTCAGGCCGCCCAAGGTCTACTACTGCAGTGGATGACCGATACTACGGACTGTGGCTCGGAGGAACCCTGACAGCAACCCCACCATGTCGAATAATGCTTTTCCTGCAGCCACAGGACGTCGTGTTACGACTCAAACTGTGCGCAATAGGCTACATGATGCGCACCTTCACTCCCGACGTCCATGGCGAGGCCCATCTTTGCAACCACGACACCATGCAGAGCAGTACAGATGGGCCCAACAACATGTCGCATGGACCACTCAGGATTGGCATCACGTTCTCTTCACCGATGAGTGACGCATATGCCTTCAACCAGACAATCGTCGGAGACGTGTTTTGTGGCAACCCTGTCAGGCTGAACGCCTTAGACACACTGTCCAGCGAGTGCAGCATGGTGGAGGTTCCCTGCAGTTTTGGGGTGGCTTTATGTGGGGCCGACGTACGCCGCTGGTGGTCATGGAAGGCGGCGTAACGGCTGTACGATATGTGAACGCCATCCTCCGACCGATAGTGCAACCATATCGGCAGCTTATTGGCGAGGCATTCGTCTTCACGGACGACGATTTGCGACCCCCATCGTGCACATCTTGTGAATGACTTCCTTCAGGATAACAATATCGCTCGACTAGAGTGGCCTGGGATAGATTGAAAAGGGCTGTTTATGGACGACGTGATCCACCAACCACTCTGAGGGATCTACGCCGAATCGCCGTTGAGGAGTGGGACGATCTGTACCAACAGCGCCTTGATGAACTTGTGGGTAGTATGGCACGGCGAATACAGGCATTCACCAATGCAAGAAGATTTGCTACTGGGTATTAGAGGTATCAGTGTGTACAGCAATCTGGAACACCACATCTGAAGGTCTCGCTGTATGGTGGTACAACAAGCAATGTGTGGTTTCATGAGCAATAAAAAGGCCAGACATTATGTTGATCTCTATTCCAATTGTCTGTAGAGGTTCCGGGACTCAGAACCGAGGTTACGCAGAACATTTTGATGTGTGTATTTATTTTGTGTTCTGTTTTGCAGCTACAAAGTATATGAAACGCATGGTAATGACTGCCCACCCAAGAGCTGTTTCTTTTATTATTATTACTGGAAGAATTCGCATGTGTCTCCTATATATAAGAAGGGTAAAAGAACGAACCCGCAAAATTTCAGAACAATATCCTTAACATCAGTTTGTTACAGAATTCTGTAGCATATTCGATTGTAATAAATTTCCTAGAGACCAAAAAGCTGATCTTCATGAATTAGCACGGCTTTGGAAAGCATCGTTTGTACCAAACCCAGCTTGCTCTTTTCTCACATGATTCATTGCGAACTATGGATGAACGGCAAAAGGCAGATACCATATTTCTGGATTTCTGAAAAGCGTTCCACTCGGAACCCCACTTCAGACTTTTGACGAAGAAACGTGGATATGGAATAACCTCCCAGACATGTGACTGCCTTGAAGACTTCGTAACCCAATACGCTTCCTCGACTAACTAGTCAGTTGACAGTTGATGGTTGGAGAGAAAAAATCACAGATTCAGGTGCCTGCGTAAACCAGTAATGTTGATCACTGATGCATATGGATCGTGATAATCCATTCAGCATCAACTAAGGCCTTAAGCTGGTGCACTGAAGCACCGAAACTGGTAGCTACACAATAAATGACATCTTTAGGACGACTGTAGGTGTTTTATTTACTTACAGTAGTAAACGGCCATAGTCCCAAAGATCTCCAACTACAAGGATGGAAATACAAAAACTTCTAGTCGGTGTGATGAATAGCAGCTGGTTCTTAATGTAGAAAAATGTAAGTTAATGCGGATGAGTAGAAGAAACAAACCTGTAATGTTCGGATACAGCATTAGTAATGTCCTGCTTGACACAATCACGTCGTTTAAATATCTGTACGTAACGCTTCAAAGCGATATTAAATGGGATAAGAATGAGTACTCTGTTAGGGAAGGCGAATGAACGACTTCGGTTTATTGGGAGAATTTTAGGAAAGCGTGGTTCATCTGTGAAGATAATAGCATATGGGACGCTAGTGCGACCTATTCTTGAGTACTGCTCGAGTGTTCTGGATCCGCACCAGGTCACATCGAAGCAATTCAGAGGTGATCTGCTAGATATGTTACCGGTAGGTTCGATCACCATGCAGGTGTTACGGGTATGCTTCTGGCACTCAAGTGGGAATCCCTTCAGGGAAAAAAACATTCATTTCGAAGAGTACTACTGAGAAAGTTGGAGAAGCGGCATTTGTAACTGACTGCACAACGTTCCTACTGTCACCGGCATACATTTTGCGTAGGTACCACGAAGATAAGACAACAGAAATTAAGGCTCATATAGATAGTGGCTTTTCCGTCGCTCTAACTTCGACTGCAACAGGAAAGTAAACGACTAATTGTGGTACAGGGTACCCTCCGCCATCCACGGTACGACGGCTTGTGGAGTATGTACGTAGACGTAGATGTAGATTATCATTACAATGCATTCTACACATTTCTGTAGTCAACGCTAAGCGACTGTGTAGGTCTAAACAGCTACTCCATTGAATAATGGGTCAGTCTAAGCGAGTAATTTGGAGTGATGAATCACGATATACCACGCGGCAATTAGATGGAAGTGTTTGAGTGTGGAGAATACCTGAAGAATTTTACCTGACATCGTGTTTAGTACAAAAGTGGAGGAAGGAGGAGGTGATATTACAGTACGGGGGTGTTCTTCTTGATTAGGGTATGGTCTTCTTACTGTGCTTAAGAGGACGCTACATGCGGAAGGATATGAAACCATTTTACAGTATTGTTTACTTCGTGCAGCAGAGGAACAGTTGGGAGACGATGATTTTTGTATCAGCACGAGAATATAAGTCCTCATACAGTATGATCTGTGGGGCAATTGTCTGTGGTCAACGAAATTCCTAAAACAGATTGGATTGCCGAGAGGCCCGTCGTGAACCCAATGGAACACCTTTGGGATGAGACAGAGCTTCGACTTCGCTCCAGCTTCTAGACTCGAATAAAGGGCTACCATTGGCCCACAGACATTCAAACACCTCACTGAAAGAGTGACAGCAGATTTCAAGCTGTCATACAAGCGAAGGCTGGACTCAATCAATATTAATGTCAACTAATAGTCATGAATTCTCTTCGCGCCAGCTCGGTATCTCAGTGTGTATAGTTAGAGGGTCAGCTGCGTTCTGTAATAAAGAAAACTGAGTGAATGGCTCAGCGATGAACTTGATCTTTTATAGAATATTTTCTGTAACAAATAGAAAGAATTCGGGCCCCATAAATCGGGGTATTTCAGAGGGTAGTCCTCTTTGAATATTTCAGAAAAAATTATTTTTCTTTTTTTGGCTTAATACTGAGCTGTGGTCAATTTACCTCAAGCTTTAGACACCTTACTTTGTGCATTGATTACATTACTCTACTAAAATTACTTACTTACTTAAATTAATCACAAGCACAACAAAATGACTTAATGCAAAAAACAAACTAATAGAAACACACAATTAATCAAGAAAGGGCCACAACGATTGGGCTTGGTAATGCACGCTACTTAAACAGACCACCCAGAGGAAATGAAATTTCAATTCAAAACTTCATTACATAAAGCATTTATAAAATTAATTAGAAATGGAAAGTCATGAAAATTAAATCATTACAGCACTGTATTCAACAATGATTCTAGTTGCGGAAACTACCAGCTAAAGGTCCTCACTGAATGCCAGCACCAGCCACCTGGGACCAGCTTTACACAGCAGTATGCAACGGTATGGGCAGGGATTTCTAAACACGATTAAAATAAAACAATTACCACATATGAAATATTTCAATAAATTACTGAGTTACTGTAAACCGCTCTTTAAAAGAATACCCACTCGAACTCAGGACCATATGTGACTTTTAACCAACAAATGGATAAATAATAATTACTCAAACGTGATTAAAACACATAGACTGCCCTAAAGTGCAGAGATGCGCGCGGCTTAAAAAAGTCATCTATGAAGCAAATGAAACTTTAAACCAAGCTAGCTAGAGCAGCAACTGAAATTAATGTCTCAGATCTAAACTTTTAAATAGCTACTCTAACTGTTACCCGCTCTGATCCCAAGAAGATTACGAGAAGGCACAGTTGTCAGTTCAGTAAGCCAGAATAAGCTTTAAATTAATAACTTACAAAGCTGCACGCTGCGTGCAACTGGTATTTTACAATTTAAAAATAACAATAAAAATTTCCAAAATCAGTAACACTGTACAAGCAGTTCAACAAAGTGACATAATACACTAGTGGCCATAAAAATTGCTACACCACGAAGATGACGTGCTACAGACACGAAATTTAACCGACAAGAAGAAGGTGTAATATGCAAATAATTAGCTTTTCAGAGCATTAGCACAAGGTTGGCGCCGGTGCCGACACCTACAAAGTGCTGACATGAGGAAAGTTTCCAACCGATTTCTCATACACAAACAGCAGTTGACCGGCGTAGTCTGGTGAAACGTTGTTGTGATGCCTCATGTAAGGAGGAAAAATGCGTACCGTAACGTTTCCGACTTTGATAAAGGTTGGATTATAGGCTATCGCGATTGCAGTATACCGTATCGCGACATTGCTGCTCGCGTTGGTCGAGATACAATGGCTGTTAGCAGAATATGGAATCGGTGGGTTCAGGAGGGTCGTGCTGGATCCCAACGGCCTCGTATCACTAGCAGTCGAGATGACAGGCATCTTATCCGCATGGCTGTAATGGATCGTGCAACCGCGTCTCCATCCCTGAGTCAACAGATGGGGACGTTTGCAAGACCCCAACCATTTGTACGAACAGTTCGACGACGTTTGCAGCAGCATGGACTATCAGCTCGGAGACCAAGGCTGCAGTTACCCTTGACGCTGCACCACAGACACGAGCGCTTGCGATGGTGTACTCAACGACGAACCTGGGTGCACGAATGGCAAAACGTCGTTTTTTCGGATGAATCCAGGTTCTGTTTACAGCATCATGATGGTCGCATCCGTGTTTGGCGACATCTCGGTGAACGCACATAGGAAGCGTGTATTCGTCATCGCCATACTGGCGTATCACCACGCGTGATGGTATGGGGTGCCATTGGTTACACGCCTCGGTCACCTCTTGTTCGCATTGACGGCACTTTGAAGAGTGGACGTTACATTTCAGATATGTTACGACCCGTGGCTTTACCCTTCATTCGATCCCTGCGAAACCCTACATTTCAGCAGGATAATGCACGACCGCATGTTGCAGATCCTGTACGGGCCTTTCTGGATACAGAAACTGTTCGACTGTTGCCCTGGCCAGCACATTCTCCAGATCTCTCACCAACTGAAAACGTCTGGTCAATGGTGGCCGAGCAACTGGCTCGTAACAATACGGCAGTCACTACTCTTGATGAACTGTGGTATCGTGTTGAAGCTGCATGGGCAGCTGTACCTGTACACGCCATCCAAGCTCTGTTTGACTAAATACCCAAGCGTACTGATTTCTCGGGATCTATGCACCCTAATTGCGTGAAAATGTAATCACATGTCAGTGCTAGTATAATATATTTGTCCAATGAATACCCGTTTATCATCTGCATTTCTTCTTGGTGTAGCAATTTTAATGGCCAGACGGAATCAGCTCATTACAATTAAAGCGTCACAAAGACAACGTTAAAGGAGAGCACAAATTTCAGCTAGCTATCTCAAGGGCAAGGCAAAAAATAATTTACATGTATACTCGTCAGCTAGATATAAATCCGCCCAGGCGATATCAGCGTCACCTCACAAGGAATGACTTATAGTCAGACACATGTACGGTGCGTGTGGTATCCATGAGCGTGCTGTCCGTGTGAAGAACGGGGAAGGCGCGCTATCTATCTGAGTTTTGTCGAGAGTGTATTGTGACGGCCCGGAGGCTCGGCAAGAGCGTTTAGGAAACTGCGGAACTTGTCGGGTGTTTGAGGAGTGCTTTGCTGAGTGTCTTCAACGAGAGGTGAAACCGAGGTAAACCACGTCCACACATCGAGGCGTTCGGCGGCAACCGCTCATGACAGATGTCGACGTCGTACGTTTGGCACACTGGTAAAATAGGGCAGGCGGCGAACAGTGGCGGAACTAACATCACACTAACATCACAAGAGTGTCCAAACACACAGTGCACCGAAGACTCCTAATGATGGGCCTCCGCAGCCGTCGACCCAGGCATGTGCCTGTGTTAAGACAGCGACATCAGCAAGTACAAGTGAACTAGACACGTGACCATCGGCACTGGACATTGTCGAAGTGGCAGAGTGTTGCATGGTCTGATGAATACCGATACCTTCGCCGGGCGGGGTGGCCGAGCGGTTCTAAGCGCTACAGTCTGGAACCGCGTGACTGCTACGGTCGCAGTTTCGAATCCTGCCTCGGGCATGGATGTGTGTGATGTCCTTAGGTTAGTTAGGTTTAAGTACTTCTAAGTTCTAGGGGACTGATGACCTCATAAGTTAAGTCCCATAGTGCTCAGAGCTATTTTGAACCGATACCTTCTTCATCATACCGATGGTAGGGTGCAAATCAGTCATCTTCCAGGGGAACAGCTCCTTGGTACCCATACTCCAGGACGAAGACAAGCTGACAGCGGCTGCGTTATGCTCTAGGGGACTGTTCACGTGGGCATCCATGGTTCCGGTGGATCTCGTGCAGGGCACTATGATAGTCAAAGAGTGTCGTATGCTGATGCAGACCACCTACACCCTTTGACGGTCACGTTCTCCGACGGTAGTGCCATTTTTCAGCAAGACAATGCGCCATGCCATAAGGCCACGAGTGTGATGATGATGTTTGGTTTGTGGGGCGCTCAACTGCGTGGTTATCAGCGCCCGTACAATTACCCAATCTTTGCTCAGTTCCTGGATGATGATGAAATGATGAGGACAACACAAACACCCAGTCATCTCGAGGCAGGTGAAAATCCCTGACCCCGCCGGGAATCGAACCCGGGACCCCGTGCTCGGGAAGCGAGAACGCTACCGCGAGACCACGAGCGGCGGACAGGCCACGAGTGTGTTGGAGTGGTTCGGGGAACACAGTGGCGAGTTTCAGTTGATGTGCTGAGCCCCAGCTCGCCAGATCTAAACCCAATCGAACAGATCTGGGATGAGATTGAATGTAGCATCAGAGCTCATCACCCTTTCTCTGAAATTTACGAGAATTAGGTGGCTTGTGTATGGAAATGTGGTGCCAACTTCCTCTAGCGGCGTCACTGCTTCCATGCCATGACGCATCGCAGCTGTTAGGACGTACTGGCTACATCATAGGTGGCCATACTGTTCTGGCTGAGCAGTAAAATTGGCCGATGTTCACCGTTTTCTAAATGCAGCACTGTAGAGCCACCAGAAATAGGTTCCAGCAGCCAGAGTGTTTGACAGCCATGAAACAGGATCTAGCAGACGCCTCCTGCTGGCCTCTGTGGCCGAGCAGTTCTAGGCGCTTCAGTCTAGAACCGGGCTGCTGCTACGGTCGCAGGTTCGAATCCTGCCTCGGCCATGGATGTCTGTGATGTCCATAGGTTAGTTAGGTTTAAGTAGTTCTAAGTCTAGGGGACTGATGACCTCAGATGTTAAGTCCCATAGTGCTTCGAGCCACAAGAAAATGACGCCTCCATTTATTCAAAGTCAATCCACCGAACGCCACTGCTCACCGGTGCCATACCGTGGTTCAATGTGACAATGGATACAATGTACAGGACCCACATGACAACTGGCCTGGTTCAACTTCGTCCACTCAAAACGAAACCACTCACGACTGGCTAACACTTCAACTATGGCACAAGCCAGAGCGCGTCGACAGACAGTCTCCGGGTCAACCCGCGTACCAACGTGAATATGGCCGTTTACACAATGGCGATTTGGTCGCGCGACTTGCCAGCGCGTTCTTCATTTGACTCGCAGTTCCCATAATGCGCCTTACATACTGGTGATTTCATCGCGTTACTCGCTGTGAACCCGCCGTTCGCCGCGATTCAGCAGCGTTTGACCCTTTCATACGTGGCGATTTGGCAGTGCAGCTTCACAGAGCGGGGGTAAACAGTTTTCGTCTCGCGTGGTTGTGCTGAACTTGTCGTCTGTTAGCGCTTTGTGATCGTTCGATCACATGCATTTTTTGTGTTGTTTTATGGTATTTTTGTACTTCTTCCTGCTTCAAAAATAACGTTCGATGCTGAAGTTATCATCATTGAAGTAGAACGTCGTCCTGTAAATTCAGACTCAAGAAATGGTGCTGCTTTAAGATCGAAAACGTAATACCTGGGATGAGACGTGTAAAAAATTTGTTCCTGATTTCGAAACTAAACGAATTATTTCTAACTAAAGTTTTATCCAGCTTGAATCCATCTCTCTTGCGAAGGGATCTGTTTAGAACGCAAAAAAATGGTTCAAATGACTCTGAGCACTATGGGACTTAACTGCTGAGGTCATCAGTCACCTAGAACTTAGAACTACTTAAACCTAACTAACCTAATGACATCACACACATCCATGCCCGAGGCAGGATTCGAACCTGCGACCGTAGCGGTCGCGCGGTTCCAGCCTGTAGCGCCTAGAACCGCTCGACCTCAACGGTCGGCTTTAGAACGTAACAGGCTCCAATTATGACTGCACACAGGCCCTCCTTCACATTTAAAGGGCAATATATTCGCTAACTTTTGGATAGGATTGCTAAAGTGCAGTCTGTGTAGCGGGGCGCACTCGATAACCTGTAATTATACAGTTTTCTTTTGTTTGTCAAATTTCTTTTCCGCTGTACGAACGCTGTACACTGAACCGCCAAAGAAACTGGTATAGGCATGCGTGTTCAAATACAGAGATATGTAAACTGACAGAATACGCACTGCGGTCGGCAACGCCTATATAAGACAACAAGTGTCTGGCGCAGCCGTTAGATTGGTACTGTTGCTACAATGGCAGGTTATCAACATTTAAGTGAGATTGAACGTGGTATTAAAGCGGGCGCACGAACGATGGGACACAGCATCTCCGAGGTAACGATGAAGTGGGACTTTCCCGTACGATCGAGTGTACCGTGAATATCAGGAATCTGGTAAAACATCAGATCTCCGACATCACTGCGGCCGGAAAAAGATCCTGGAAGAACGGGACCAACAACGACTGAAGAGGATCGTTCACCGTGGCGGAAGCGCAACCCTTCGCAAATTGCTGCAGATTCCAATGCTGAACCATCAACAATTGTCAGCGTGCGAACCATTTAACGAAACATTATCGATATGGGCTTTCAGAGCCGAAGGCCCACTCGTGTACCCTTGATGACCGCACGACACAAAGCTTTACGCCTCACGTGGGCCCATCAACACTAACATTGAACTGTTGATGACTGGAAACATGTTGCCCTGTCGGACGAATCTCGTTTCAAATTGTATCGAGCAGATGGACGTGTACGGCTATGAAGACAACCTCATGAATCCATGGATCCGGCAGGGGACTGTTCAAGCTGGTCGAAGCTCTGTAATAGAGTTTGCAGTTGGAGCTGGATGGGGCCCCTAATACGTCTCGATATAATTGACATATAACACGTACGTAAGCATCCTGTCTGACCACCTGCATCCATTCATGTCCATTGTGCATTCCGACAAACTTGGGCAATTCCAGCAATACAATGCGTCACCCAACACATCCAGAATTGCTACAGAGTGGCTTCAGGAACACTCTTGTCAGTTTAAGTACTTCCGCTGGCCACAAAACTCCCCAGACACGAACATTATTGAGCATATCTGGTATGCCTTGCAAAGTGCTGCTCAGAAGAGACGGATTTATGGACAGCCGTACACGATTCATGGTGTCAATTCCCTCCAACACTTCTTCAGACATTAGTCGAGTCCATGCCTCGTCGTGTTGCGGCACCTATGCATGCTCGCGTGCGCCATACACGATATTAGGCAGGTGTACCAGTTTCTTTGGCTGCTCAGTGTACGTTGTCTTCAAGAGGAAATGCTTCATCCCCGTAAAAGCAGAATGGACGAGGCTTACCTGAATCAGACAAGGGTCATGGCTTTGGCATATTTAACTCAACAAGAGGAAGGCGTCAATAAGTGACCCTCCTACTGAAGCAAACGAAAAACAGGTGTATTTGGATATGCTACATTTCCTATCCTGTAACTGCCACTAATGTCCACCCCGATAGCTGAGTGGTTACGTGCGACGGAATGTCATGTAAAGGGGCCCGGGTTCGATTCCCAGCTGGGTCGGAGATTTTCTCCACTCAGGGGTTGCGTGGTGCGTAGTCTGCATCATCATCATCTGATCCCCATT
Organism: Schistocerca cancellata; assembly: GCF_023864275.1. NCBI lineage: Eukaryota > Metazoa > Arthropoda > Insecta > Orthoptera > Acrididae > Schistocerca > Schistocerca cancellata. Next base: position 296,583,266 of record NC_064632.1, read on the forward strand.
GACGCTCAAGTCGTCGAAGTGGGGTCAACTAATAAAAAGAGACTTACACCAGGTGACCGGTCTACCCGACGGGAGGTCATAGCCACACAACATTTCATTTTATTGCCACTAAACTAGCAGAGCCGGTAGACTCTGTTGCACATACTGACGAGGCAAGGGATTCTGATGGTCAGGATGGAGGTACCTCCAACTTTCGTAAGAGACAAAGAATGACAGAGGAGGAGAAATTGTTTCAGATATCTGCAGCAAACACCAACAAAAGACATTCATAAAGGCCTGTAGATGGTGATGTTAACAAGCAGTTTCTATTGTCATTATTAGAAGATAAGAAATCTGTGCCACAGCATTTAAAGATGGAGACCAAATTTGAAATAATTTTAATTTTGAGGAAGTACATCAGGTCTTACAGTTCACTACACAACTGTAATTCTCAGTTCACTCCACACACACCATTATTTGTATATTAAAACCTACCTATAATTCTTCTTGCAGTCAATCCAACCCCAAATACATGAAATCGTGATGCCCTGCTTTCACCTATATCATCTGATTCATCAGTAGTCATTGACTTATTAAAGAGTTCGTTCACTGTATTTTAATATTATGCATCCGAAAAAATTACTGTTAAACCTACATTACTTGACGTAACCATTAGTCTTTTGTCTGGCGAGATACTATTCCTCATTTACGTGGTTTTATTTCTTAGATTAGCCGTCAGCACAGCGTATAATGTAACTCACCAACTACATCACAGGCATCCTGAAACAGTTACAGATTTTTGCGGTGTTTTTTCTCAATTCCTAATAAACTGTAAAAACAAATTCCATGTTTCCCTCCAGTAGTTAAAATAGGATGAATCCAGTGCCTGCGTTGACATCGGTGTCGTCCGTATTTTCCTTCCAATAACAAAGCGAAAAGCAACACTTCGTCGTCACAATCCATTTCGTAAGTGGTTCGCACAAGCACACAGACAGCTGTTGCCACAGAGCTTCTGCTGCATGGTTCAGTCGCGTGGTTGGCGACTCAACCGCACGTCCCGAAGGCTGCTTTCACAGTGACGACAGCGTTGCGGCGATTCAGCCACACAGTTCAGTAGCTGCAATGGATGACTATCATGCGTTTGAGCTGCACGGTTGAATCACCAGTCCTGCGACTGAACCGCGTGTCAGAAGCTCTGTGGCGAGAGCTGTCTGTGTATTTGTACGAGCCATGGATTCTGATCAGAAAATGTTCCTTTTTACTTTGTTGTTGGAAAAAAAAGACGTAAGTGATGTCAACGTAAGTTCATGTGACCTACTAGAGATAAACCACGGCATTACTTTACAAATGACAAGAAATTGAGAGAAAACTGAGCAAAATTCTTTAACTACTTCAAAATCCCTGCCACATCTTTTGGTGAGTTATGTGCTGTGCTGAGGGCTAATCTGACAAAGAAAAGTAAGAAGTGAGGAATAGTATATTGCCAGAGAAAAGGCTAATGATTGCTCTAAGGTAAGCAAATTGCTTGTTTTATATACACATTCATTTTTAAGGTAGGTTTGATAGTAATTTGTTCTGATGTATAATACTAAAATGCAATGAACCCTCTTTTTAATATTTACGCTACCCAGAGAATAAGACAGTGACCACTGATGAATTAGATGACGTAGGTGGAAGTGAAGCACCGCGATTTGCCGTACTTGGACATGGATTGGATGCAAGAACAGTTATAAGTGAGTTTCAATATACAGATGCTGGTATCTGTGAAGTGATCTGAAAACTACAGTTTTCTAGAGAACTGTAAGACCTGCTGTACTTCCTCAAACTGAATCTATTTCAAATTTAGCGTTTATCTTCAAATACCATAGCACAGATGTTAAATGATAATGACAAAGAAAATGCTTATCAGAGTCATCTTTTTCAGTGTTTGATGAACTTTTTTCCTTTATGCTTGTTGCAAGTACCTGAAACTACTTCTTCCACCGTTTCTCTTACGAGAACTGGAGGTAACTCCATGCTGCACACCAGAAGTAGCTGCCACATTAGTATGAGCAACAAAAGTTTGAAACGCACGCCGATTTACCAAACGGTCTTGGCGCAGTTCGTGGAAAGCGTGTAAAAATTGTTAAACTTGAAGATAGTGGCTCTTTATACCACAACAACGAACACTTTTTTTCGGTGGTGTTACCAGCAGTTTGTGAAGATAACTATTACTTTACATTCGTAGACGTAGTTTCATATAGAAAAAGTGGAGACTCACAAATTTATGAAAACAGTGACCTTCATTAAAAAAAATGAAAGGTAATAATTTACATTTGACAAATCCTCGACCTTTGTCTGACTCAGGTGAGCCTCTGGCATTTTCGTTTTTAAAGCATTTGCTCTTGGAGACAACTTGCAACGTTCCTACTGTGGAAAAATTTAGCAAAGAAAAGTTTATAATTACGGGTTACAGAGGAAGCGCGCCACTATATAGAGGGCACATTTGGAATCCTATCCACCAAATGGTGAATATTTCATTGCCCTTTAAATCTCAAGGAGGACTACCGTGCAGTAATAATTAGAGCATGTTGCGTTCTGTACAACTTTGATCGCAAATGAGATGGATTCACGGCGGATAAAACTACCGAAAAACACTATGTGATTAAAAGTATCTGGCCATCTGGCTGAAAGTAACTTACAAGTTCGTAGCGCCCTCCGTCGATAATGCTGGATTTCAGTATGGTGTTGGCTCACCCTTAGCCTTGATGAAGCTTCCATTCTCGCAGACATACGTGCACGCAGGTGCTGGAAGGTTTCTTGGGGAATGGCAGCCCAATATCTTTGTCTCTCTCTCTCTCTTGCACAGTCACAACAAGTTACGCTGCTTGAAACATCATATATGCCCCTCTTGTGGACGAACGTTTTTGGGCAAAAACAAATGCGAGCGTTCACACGACACTATATCGGTGATTGTTTATGATGCTGTATTAATGTCCACTAGAGTATTAATGTCCACTATATTTCTTATGATATTCTGATATTATTGAATGACTGTCAAAATGGAAATTATAGATTTGGGTGCATCTACTGCTGACAAAGCCTCTGCTGCTTGAAGATTACTGGTGCAGCTTATGTGCATTGCTTACTTGCTTGCTTTTATTCATTTGTCGAGGATGGCATGAGATGTGATCAGAAACCTTTTTCATCATCACTCAAAGCTTCTGTCACACGCCTTGGAATGTCTCAAACGGGTAATCTAGCCATTCGGGCAAGCCCCACAAAGGAAAACCAAGGAAAACCTCGGGGTAGATTTACCATTCTCGTATTTCTCATTTGCAAAGAAAATTAATTGAATTACAATGGGAAAAAATATTTACAATATGTGTCTTTTTTTAATGAATTTCAACACTGTTCACAAAAGAAACACAAAACTGTTAATCTTCTGTGTCTAGAGGTGAACGGTCGACGCGTTGAGAATGAGATTTTCACTCTGCAGCGGAGTGTGCGCTGATATGAAACTTCCTGCCAGATTAAAACTGTATGCCGGATCGAGACTCGATCTCGGAACCTACCAACTGAGCTTGGAAGGTAGGAGACGAGGTACTGGCAGAAGTAAAGTTGTGAGGACAGGGCGTGAGTCGTGCTTGGGTAGCTCAGTTGGTAGAGCACTTGCCCGCGAAAGGCAAAAGTCCCGAGTTCGAGTCTCGGTCAGGTACATAGTTTTAATCTGCCAGGAAGTTTCAGGTCGACGTGTTGGTTCACATCCATCTAGGATTCCCTTCTATCTGTCATCTCCGGGTAACTGTTTGAATTCTATTCCCATTTCACCGTATACTCGTGGGTATTATGGTTTTCCGCTTATGGTTAACATGAAAATAAGAGTCAGTGTAAGTTCCGCTGAAAAGGTGTTTGATCTATGCTGAGCTGAAATAGAACCTAATCTAAAGTTCTTTCTAATTCTCCGTCTTGAATTCGAAATATTCGGAAGTCGTAAGGTGTTTTTCATTTCTATCAACAACCATAGAATGCACTATACACTAATTCAACTGGTGATGCCGTCTCAACTTATACTCGTCATCTTTCAGATGGCCTTCAACACTTGATGATGTGCTTGTAACTGATCGGCATTCGCTCAGTTGGTAACTTCGCGAGCAACAATTGACATAACATAATTTACATACACAGGTATGTTACACGAATAGTACAATTACAAAGACAATGTCAATCACAAAAAATTGAAACAAAGTAATAGGCGACTTTTTTTTACTGACAAAGGGTTATCCCTTCCGAACAGCATGACTTCAGCTCAGCGAGAAAAAAAAAAATACAAACATACACTGATATTGTCAAATTGACATAAGAAAAAAATATCTTGCCAAAGACCAGATTCATTTGAGTCACTAACCCATGGTCATTATGCATTTTGAAACCTGACGGTAGCGTTCTCGCTTCCCACGCCCGGGTTCCCGGGTTCGATTCCCGGCGGGGTCAGGGATTTTCTCTGCCTCGTGATGGCTGGGTGTTGTGTGTTGTCCTTAGGTTAGTTAGGTTTAAGTAGTTCTAAGTTCTAGGGGACTGATGACCATAGATGTTAAGTCCCATAGTGCTCAGAGCCATTTGAACCAGCCGTGAAACCTGATTGAAGTTACTATCAACTAAATAAAAATTATTAAAAGAAATCATTCGTACCATAGCTAAATTCTCTGCATACTGAAAAGAAAACTAATCTTTACAGTGGAAAACAAATACATAATGTCAGCAGATCTCTCGTACATTATGCCTGAAAAGAAAAACTAACTACTAAATTGCGAAAAGAAAGAAACTATCCTAAATATGATTCATAGGTACAATGAAAATTGTCTAATCAATATTATTTGATAAGAATAGTATCTTCAATCTTCAGAATCTTCAGTTATCATGAAATTCCTTTAACAAGTGATGAGGATACATTCCTTTCACCTTTCCGTTCTTCACATCCTCCAAAACATAAGTACCTGGATGGGGTATTTTGGTAATCACAAATGGTCCTTGATACAATAGTTGCCATTTTGTGTTCATCTGTATAAGTGAAGCCTTAGGATCAGTTTCCACTAAAACTTGGTCTTTCACTTTATATGAATTTATTTTCCAAGCCGATTGTCGAAATAAATTTTCCTTTTCCTAGCCTTGTCCATTATATTGAGTAAGGATTGTTGTACTTTATTTTGTAGGTCTATTTTGTTAATAGCTACTTTAGGAATTGGTCGAATCCAGTCATTCTGTTCCTGTTTTCCAAACATCAGTTAGTATGGGGTGTATTCTGTCGTAGTATGTGGCATATTGTTTACAATTTCCTGATAATCGTCAAGATAATCGATCCTTTTGGGTTGCTGGTTGTGGCAATATGTTCTCATGAACCGGGTTATTCACGAAAAATTCGTTCCACGGGATTCGCCGAAGGGTGGTACACTGATGTTAGAATTTGTTTTATACCACAACTGGTTAATGTTTGCCTCCAACGAAATCCAGTGAACATTGACCCATTGTCAGAAAGAATAGCCTCTGGTTTGCCTACCTTGACTATATAATCCTTGATCAGCTTCTTGCCTATGGATGCACCAGCTGCTAATTTTAACGGACGATGTTTGACATACTTAGTGAATATATCAAGAAAAGCCACAATATATTTGCATCCTGCCCTTGATGATGGTAGAGGACCACAGACGTCGACCGAAATAATTGACAGCGGTTTAGTGGGTATAATAGGATGTAGGAAATCTTTCACGCAAAAACTTCCTGGTTTGGCTAGCTGACAAATTTTACATTTCCATAACTGTCTGTGTACTTTCCTGCGAATATTTGGGAAGTAGCAATATGCTTGAATCTTCCGAGCACACTTTAATACTCCATAATGTCCCCAAGTCATGTGCGTGTACTAAATTAAGTCATTCTCATTCTTCTCGGGAATACACATCTTCCAATTATCTGAATCAAGATGCCGTTTTAAAAATAAGACGTCGTCCTCAACTTTGTACAGTCTCTTCAGATCAACGTTTCCAGGCTTTGCTAAAGTTTCCTTTATTGAATGCCAACGAGGATCTTCATTCTGTACTTTTGTGGTCATAGTATACTGTTGTCATCGCTCCGTATAAGTAATAGTAAAATTTATAAAATGACCAGACTACGGTCAATGCTTCATTTTTGGTAGTCGTATATGTTCTTTCACAAGCAGTTAAGAGTTGGCTAGCAAAAGTTGTTGAACAGAAAGTTGGTTTACTGTCTATCATCTTCACTTGGAAGAGGCATGAACCTATTCCAATTTCCGATGTATCTGCCATCAAACCGAATTCTTGGCTCATATCTGGATGATATAATATTTGTGAATTGACTAAGGCATGTTTCATTGCTTCAAATGCATTCTGGCATTGTTGCGCCCACATCCACCGAGAATTTTTGGGCAACCAGCTCTGCAACGATTCTCCATTAATAGAGTGGTCGTGAATGAAACGCCTGAAAAAAGAGACAACCCCGAGGAAGCCCTTTAATTGTCTTTTTGTTGTTGGAACAGCAAAGTTTTTGATTGCCTTTAGTTTCTCAGAGTCCGGTAAGATGCCTTTTCCATTTATAAGATGACCCAGAAATTTGATTTTATCTCGATCAAAATGGGACGTTTGCAGATTTGCGGTTACGCCTGCTTCCCTTAAACTTTCTAACACTCTTCTCAATAAATCAACGCGCTCCTTCCATGTGTTCGTAGCTATGAGCATGTCGTCCACAAAGTTAAATTGCTTCGAAGTGCAGGTCCCAATGCGTTATCTAGAGCATTTATAAAAACTCCTAAGCTCACGTTTACCCCGAAAGGTAAAACCTTAAATTGATAGCTTCTACCTGCATGTACAAACGCGGTGTATTTTTTTGATGGTTCGTCTAGTGCCACCTGCCAAAATGAACTTTTCAGATCAATATTTGTTAAGTGTTTTATCCCCTCGAACTTTTGAATTAACTCATTATTTATCAGCGTGCGTCTAGCACGAGACGAACTTTTGCTACTTTTTTCGGAACAACACGATGCGGACTACAGTATGGACTCGTCGAAGGTTCGATCAGATCCCATCAATCATCTGTTGGTTTCCCACATCAAATGCCTTTCGTTGGTGCCACGGTACTGAATAAAATATACGGCAGAAAACTTGGTGTGGAATCACATCTAAATGGCATGTGTATCCCTTGATTTCAACAGGTTTTTGTCTTGAAAGACTTCATGATATTCCCGAAGAAGATCATATAATTGCTAAAAGAAATAAATGACAAGAATACTGAAAAATTCCAAAGTTTGGATTCAAAGCAGGGTCACTTTATTGCCAGTCAGACACAACTCATAGTTACACAAGAACAACAGTATCAGGAATTAACAACAAACTACAAAGACATCTTATGTCATCAAGATACACTAAATCATCAAGTGCAAGAAGTTATTCATGTACAGAACACTACTGCGCAGGACGTGAATACAATTAAGCACGATAACAAGCAAGCTGTCATCGAGCTTACTCGGAGGATAGATACTCTAAGTCTCGAAGGCGAGAAAGACATAGAGAAACTTTCCTATGAACATAAGATCGCATTCTCTAAGGACATTGAATATTGGGCGAAGGAGCAACCCGAGACAGTGCGAAATTATGTTGACTAAACCTTGAAAGAAACGGTTTCTAGCGTGCAAGTTAACAACGAAACTGCACAAGAACAACTTAAAGCAGAAGTTAAAGAGATTAAGGAGAATATAGGAGATGAATTTCCTGTTTGGAAAGCAAAGATAGAAAATAAATTAAAAGCATGCCAGCATAGTCTTGTTAATACTAGAGGGGCACACACTACTTGCAGTTTATCAAAAGAAGACATTATTCCTGATGAAACCAGTGAAACCGAATCCATGCAACATTATCCATGTATTGGTGCATATTCACGTACTCAACCAGAAACAAATTATCAAGATTATCATTCACCGTGAAGTAGCCTCCAGAATACACCTGTGACTATGAATGAAGAAAAAATGCTTGAATATGGTCAATTCCAGATATTTATTCCCGAAAGGAAGTCAATCAGTCCCGTGGTATTTATCAAGCAATTTAGAGGGATATTGCCACCAATGTGGACTCAGCAACAAAAAATTACGTACGTTGCATGATTCATACATGGAGATGGATCGATGTGGGCGTCAGAAGCATCCGATTGGTGTCAAGATTATGACCAATTTGAACACACAAATACTGGAATAAGGGAGTACAAGGAAGACTACGTAAGGATGTGTTTGACCCACAACCTTTTTCTTTTGTGGGACGGCGGGTGGAATAATTGGTTAATGTTCCTATTATTTATTTAATGCTGTTGTTTGCCATTCTCAACACTGGCTCTCTAACTACAATATTGGCAACCAGAAAGTGATTAGCAAAACGTGAAGCCTGTAATTAGAATTCCTAGTGCCCACTTCATCTGAGCAATACATTTATGGCTACAGCTTATAGATCTGAGGAATTAGGAGATTGTCTGGGATTCATAATCAAAAACCATTCTCTCTAAAATGTTCACTACATTCTAAAAGTCACAGACCAAAAAGAATCCACACAATCCAACTACCAGAGCAGTTCAGAGTCTAATGCGCTCATGCAACTATAACTGTTCAAATTAAATGTTTAAGTGAATGTTCGCCATAATTTGATGATAATGTTCATCAAACGCCACGCTAATAATGGTAGAATGTCTGTCCTGCAGTGGCACGTGAAAATACGACATACGCAAACTAAAGATAGATCATTAACGTCATCCCAAAATTAACACTTCACTCGAAAACGATTTCATGGTTACGCGTATCCCGAGTAACTTATTACTGCATCTGAGGCTGTTTATATCAACGATACCGACGCGACGCAACTCCCGGCACAGGTGGTGCGCTAATCAGCATCTGGAGAGAACTGGGGCCTTCTTTTTTTCGCACAGCGTTCTTACATATAAAGCCGCGGTGTGGACGGCTAAGGGAACGCCTGATCAAATCTGCTCTCCCAACTAGCTGCTGGGCTAGTATTGCACCACTTTAAGTTATCGAATAAATCATTGCTTCCTTTACTGATGGCCGATGAAGCTTTCAATTTAATTGTGGAATCAGCACACAAGTAAGTAATCATAATAAAAGTCTGACGTGGCTAAGTCAAATATTTTGGGCGAGAGACTTAATTTAATTACACTACACTCAGTAGACGAGCTCTGAACTTGCTCTTTGGAGATACGCTATAGCTATAGTTTTATAGTTATTCTGTTGAAACTTCTCAAATTTTTATGATGATAGCGGATCTCTCTTCCACTTAAATTTAAACATCCTAGCTTTATTTATTCGCCTACTTAATCTATCTTGCTTCCTTAATTTCTAAGACAAAAACCAGAAAATCATGAATTTCAACTAAAATTTTAATTTGTGAGATCCAGAATACTGTTTCTACTAAATTATTATGCAAAAGGAATCTAAATATAAATTTTTAAGTTTCTAGCTGTTTTGTATTGCGTCAATGATTTTTACAGAATAATGTCCAAATTTCGAAAATGGTAAAAGTTATTGAACTGATATTCAACACATATTGATTTAGTATTACTCCTGACATGCTAGAAACGTTTCAGGTTATTTACTTGATTTTTGAAGTATTGCGCAACATTTATGACTTCAGAGCTAGTTACAGCGGACTGGCTGGCACACAATGGAAAGACTGATGTAAATTTTATAAGGCGTGAGTAGGCTGCTTCCCTACATCAGCCTCTACTTAATTTTTTTGAATGTAAATGAAAAAAAAATTAATTACAAAAAGGGATGTAAGAGTACAGCTTAACTCCCTATGAAAATTAAAATTGAAATGTATACACATGGAAATATTAAAAGAAAACTTATTACCTACATCAATTATTTAAGTTGCTGGCATGTTCACTGCCTCTTAAGCAACATTATCACTCAAAATTTAAGCAAAATCAATGAAACACTTTGGCATACATATTGCCTTAGACAGACAAACACATAAAAATATGTAAAATTATGAAAATCTTAACTCCATTAAATTGTCTGTAAATATTTTTACATACACAAATTCAAAGAAAATAACACAGTTATTCATGATACATAAACAGATAATTATATGTTAGCAGTCTTTTCTAAACCTGAAAAAAAATTTAACAAATCATGACAATTTCATTTTTACGCACGTGGTTGTAGCCGCTTTGGCTGGCGTTCTACACTTCCATTCAGAAGGGTAGAGGAGGGGAAGTTGCTATGGTGTGCGTCCTTCACGTCCACTCCAAATTACATGGGGAAAGGGGAGGGGTTACTATGAGTGGTGTCCAAGTCACTCCACGCTTTCATGCAACTACCAGGCTGCCATTATCTGGTTTGTCCTGTAGAACAAACAAAAAGAGTGCCTCAGACTCTGTTAATTTAAAATATAAGGGTGGGTGACAATGAAATGGGGATATATATACATTTTATCTTTCAATATGTTGCTGGAACAAAGTTAACAGAACTTTTTCAATTTTACTCTCGCAGTTACTTAACTGTCATAAAATCGGTAAACAAATGGCTCAAAACGCCGTTAGTCACGCACTAGAGAAAATTTATGCTCAAGGCATACAATCATGAATCCTATTTAATCTCAATTTATTATTTCTGGGCCAGAACACTGAACCAATGCTCGGTACATTCTTGATACATTTGTATTTTATTTACTTAGGTGACTCATCTTCGATTGCCTTATTCTTAGAGGTAGTATGAGTATATTTGATTATAGTTTTCTTCTCAGCTTCTTTGTACATGTGAGTAACTTGTGGTAATAGTACAGTTCTGAGTTTTCAAAACACGCTACGTTTAGTTGACTACTAAATCCACTTATTGGTCTTCTGCTGCTGTGTCAGTTCCACATCTGCAATTATGTACTTACTTAGTTTGCTAGTGTATGAACTTAAGTAATACTCACTCCATTAAAATTTAAAGCATAGGATAGTACATTTATTTCATATCTATAGTGTATTGCAGCTGATCAGTTTGCTCATGTGGCAATCCATTTCCACTCGATCGGACGCTGAAACCACAGGTAGTCTCTCTCGACCTACCACTAAAGTGCATTAAGTAATTATGGACGAGCGTAATGCTAAATTCATTTAACCTATAGGACGCCATGAGCTGCTCTGTCTCATCTAACATAAGGGTACCTATGGTCGCATTCACGCCTCCAACTCATAACCTCAATACATGTAGGTGTGTCACCACACACCCAACACCAAAATAATGGCCAGCTCGAACCTTATAAATACTTCAGGGACGTGTCCTTCACGTCTCAACCACAAACACTACTCAATTCTATTACACTGCCATTCCTTGCTACACAAGGTGAGTTAATTTTTACAACTTATCTGTCTATTTTGCATAACACTAAGCACTCTCTCTTACTATTTATTAGTTAGCTCTAATGCATACACTAGGTCTCATTGCCACTTCAGATCCTGCTTATAAACGAACTTGTATATCTTTTTCAAATATTATTGTGGGGCAATTTCCAATAAAACAACACTTTGTACTTACAATATTACCAGGGTTCTATACATACTTGTTACTCAAATTGTATCTTATCTCAAATTTGTATCTTAATTACGTCATACTTCTCTGTTGTTTATATCACTGTTAGGTTTGTCACATTAGGTATTTTCTTCACTAATCGGTGGATAAAATGGTTACAGAACTCATGGCTTGATATCCATGACAGAAAAATTTAGTATTACAAAGAAGGAGTCGAAACTTTGGTAGATAGGAACGATGAAGATAGAGTGAGACCTGAAATGGGAAAGAAGATCTCACGCAGCTGGGACTGCACAGCTGCCACACTGTTCAGAGGTTACAGAACAACCTCCTCCCTACAGAATTCATTAGCTTAATGCTGGCTTGATAGTCATACCGGAAGATTTTAGTATTTGAGAGTAAGAGCCGAAATTTTGGTGGATAGGAAAGATGAAGAATGAGTGAGACCTGAAATGGGAAAGAAGATCTCACCCAGCTGGGACTGCACAGCTGCCACACTGTGTAGAGGTTACAGAACAACCTCCTCCCTACAGAATTCATTGGTTTCAGAAAATTTTCGTATTGGAAGGAAGGGAGAGTGAGATCTGAAATGTGAAAGAAGATCTCACATAGCTGGGACTGCACAGCTGCCACACTGTGTAGAGGTTACAGAACAACCTCCTCCCTACAGAATTTATTAGCTTGATAGTCATACCGGAAGATTTTAGTATTTGAGAGTAGAGCCGAAACTTTGGTGGATAGGAAAGATGAAGAATGAGCGAGACCTGAAAAGGAAAGAAGATCTCACACAGCTGGGACTGCACAGCCGCCACCCTGTGTAGAGGTTACAGAACAACCTCCTCCCTACAGAATTCATTCACTACCTATGAACTTCTTTAGGTCGACCACGTTCCTGAGACCGAATAGCTTTTTACTCTTAGGGTGCTCTAGCCTATATGCATTGGCATGTCGTTTTCCTATGATCCTGAAAGGTCCTTGGTATACGAACATTAATTTCTTTGTTTCTGCATTTATTTTCTTTGACTTTTTCTTGGTTTTGACAAGGACTAACTGACCTATTTCAAAACTGGTGGGTACAGCTTTTGCGTCATGACGCTACTTTCTTTCTAATGTTCTTTTCCTTATATTTGCCCTAGCCCTTAACTTCTTTTCGTCTGTGGATATTTGCGTTAGAATAGGAAATTCTACCATATCTGCAATCACATTGTGTGGTTCTTTGCCAAACATCAATTCGCCAGGAGCAAAACCAGTTGCATCATGCCTTAAGTTGTTAATTACATTCTCAAAATACTTCATGTGCTCTGCCCAACTTGAGTGTTTCCGAGCACAATAAGTCCTGCAAAGCCTATTCAATTCTCTCATAATACGTTCACTCATATTTCCTTGGGGGAAATACGCAGATATTTTCAGATGTTTCACTCCGGCCTTATCCAGACATTCTTTAAATCTATCAGAAGTAAATTGAGGCCCATTGTCTGACAGCAAATTCTTCGGAACGCCAACGTTCACGAAGAAATCTTTTTCCAACTTTTCTACCAACATTTTTGCATTTGCTCTTTTAATTGGCTATAGCTTAACATATTTACTAAATCCATCCGCAACAACAAAAACTTGGGTGCACCCACCACTCGAAGCAGGAAGAGGGCCAAACAAATCACAAGCCAGTAATTCTAGGGTTTCAGTTGGCTCTACTGAATGAATATCCCCTTGTATTCTGGTGTTAGCAGCACGGACTTTCTGGCACACTACACAAGATGCTAGACGCTTGGCAACACGGCGGTACATGTTGTCAAACACAACCTCTCTTTTGATTTGGCAATGCACTTCTTTGCACCGTAGTGCCCATACCTCAGGTGTACATAGTCGATTAGTAAGTCTACATGTTGTGAGGGAAAGCACAGCTTCCTCTCTGAAACTCCTACATATTTCCTTCTAAACAGAATACCTTTATGCAGACAATAGTATTGCGAAACCTTAGGATAGTTCGCATTTTCTAAATAGCTCTTCACTAATTTCATCTGGTCATCTGCATTCTGCTCACGTCTCAAGTTCTTAATCACCCTCTTTAATGCACTTTCTTCCTTTACTTCGTTCAACGCAAACATTCGTACTTCACTTAGGTCAGTTGCTATAATTCCCGCGTCATCACATAGCTCCGCACTTCTAGATAACCCATCAGCTACCAGATTGTCTTTCCCTTGAATATATCTAACCTCAAGGTCAAACTGCTGGAGATACAATGACCATCTTACTAAACGAGCATTCCTGAACTTACAGGTCTTTAAAAAGGTCAACGCCTTATGGTCACTGTAAACAATTATCTTGTGACCTAATAGATACTGCTCAAATTTCTGTACCCTACATACAATTGCCAATGCTTCCAGTTCTGAGATGCCATAATTTCTCCCTGCTGCCTGTAAAGATCTACTTGCGAAAGCTATAGTCTTGTGCACTTCTTGTTCGTTCTCTATTTCTACTTGGAATATCTCCACAGCTATACCATAGCCTCTAGCATCAACAGACATACAGAATGGTTTTTCAAAATCAGGATGATGAAAATAGGACTATTAATTAAAGATTGTTTAAGCACCTCGAACGCCTGTTGGCATTCTGCTGTCCAAACCCAAGGGGTATTCTTTTTCAGTAGGAGGTGAAGACAGGGCCCATTAAAAGCCTGATCACTAACAAAACGCCTATAGAAGCCGAAAAGACCGAACATCGATCTCAACTGCTTCTTGTTTCTGGGAGCCTCAAATTTTTCAATGATTGCTAGCTTGCCTGGGTCAGGCAGAATACCTTTTCCACTTATCATATATCCCAAGAAACCTATTTCCTCTTTAATGCACTCTGTCTTTTCAATCTTTAGTTTCATGCCACCTCTCTCAATAGCCTCTAACACTTCCTCTAATAAAACTATGTGTTCTTCCCAGGTAGGAGTTGCTATTAACAGATCATCTACGTAGACTGTGATTTTATTAATTAAGGCTGGTCCTAAAACATGGCACATCACACGTACGAAGGCACAAACAGAGATATTAAGTCCGAAAGGTACCACACGGTATTGGTAACAAACTCCTTCGCACAAGAAAGCTGTGTACTTCCTTGAACTTTCCGCCAGTGGCAAATTCCAATATCCACAAGTGATGTCCACAGAAGTTAAGAATTTTAATCCCCGGAACTTTTGCAATAACTCGTCCATGTTCTGCGGTCTATCACTTTCCCTAACCACTATTTCATTCAACCAACGAGCGTCCAAGACCAATCTGACACTCCCGTCTCTTTTTGGTACAACAACAAGAGGATTATTGTAGTCACTGACCGCTTTTTCAATCACACCCCACTCTAGCATTCTCTGTATCTCCTTTCGAACCGCATCCTTCCTAACTACATGTATTTGGTATGGCTTCCTGAATAACACTTGACCAGGTTTCACCTTTAATTGACTTTCATAACCTTTGACCACGCCAGGTCGATTTGAAAATACACTCCTGGAAATGGAAAAAAGAACACATTGACACCGGTGTGTCAGACCCACCATACTTGCTCCAGACACTGCGAGAGGGCTGTACAAGCAATGATCACACGCACGGCACAGCGGACACACCAGGAACCGCGGTGTTGGCCGTCGAATGGCGCTAGCTGCGCAGCATTTGTGCACCGCCGCCGTCAGTGTCAGCCAGTTTGCCGTGGCATACGGAGCTCCATCGCAGTCTTTAACACTGGTAGCATGCCGCGACAGCGTGGACGTGAACCGTATGTGCAGTTGACGTACTTTGAGCTAGGGCGTATAGTGGGCATTCGGGAGGCCGGGTGGACGTACCGCCGAATTGCTCAACACGTGGGGCGTGAGGTCTCCACAGTACATCGATGTTGTCGCCAGTGGTCGGCGGAAGGTGCACGTGCCCGTCGACCTGGGACCGGACCGCAGCGACGCACGGATGCACGCCAAGACCGTAGGATCCTACGCAGTGCCGTAGGGGACCGCACCGCCACTTCCCAGCAAATTAGGGACACTGTTGCTCCTGGGGTATCGGCGAGGACCATTCGCAACCGTCTCCATGAAGCTGGGCTACGGTCCCGCACACCGTTAGGCCGTCTTCCGCTCACGCCCCAACATCGTGCAGCCCGCCTCCAGTGGTGTCGCGACAGGCGTGAATGGAGGGACGAATGGAGACGTGTCGTCTTCAGCGATGAGAGTCGCTTCTGCCTTGGTGCCAATGATGGTCGTATGCGTATTTGGCGCCGTGCAGGTGAGCGCCACAATCAGGACTGCATACGACCGAGGCACACAGGGCCAACACCCGGCATCATGGTGTGGGGAGCGATCTCCTACACTGGCCGTACACCACTGGTGATCGTCGAGGGGACACTGAATAGTGCACGGTACATCCAAACCGTCATCGAACCCATCGTTCTACCATTCCTAGACCGGCAAGGGAACTTGCTGTTCCAACAGGACAATGCACGTCCGCATGTATCCCGTGCCACCCAACGTGCTCTAGAAGGTGTAAGTCAACTACCCTGGCCAGCAAGATCTCCGGATCTGTCCCCCCATTGAGCATGTTTGGGACTGGATGAAGCGTCGTCTCACGCGGTCTGCACATCCAGCACGAACGCTGGTCCAACTGAGGCGCCAGGTGGAAATGGCATGGCAAGCCGTTCCACAGGACTACATCCAGCATCTCTACGATCGTCTCCATGGGAGAATAGCAGCCTGCATTGCTGCGAAAGGTGGATATACACTGTACTAGTGCCGACATTGTGCATGCTCTGTTGTCTGTGTCTATGTACCTGTGGTTCTGTCAGTGTGATCATGTGATGTATCTGACCCCAGGAATGTGTCAATAAAGTTTCCCCTTCCTGGGACAATGAATTCACGGTGTTCTTATTTCAGTTTCCAGGAGTGTACTTTATGATGCCTTTTTAAAACCTGTCTCAGTTCTTCCTTCTGATTAGCTGAAATTTTATTGATTTCCTGCAATTTAGCTTCTATCTTGTCCAAAATAATTGCTTCTTCTTCTGTGTTTAGCTTACTTTTACTAAGATTAACACCTTCGTCTCAATATCTCCTATTTTTCAGAACTCGTATAGGCAGCTCCCAAGTTTCATCATTAGTTACTACATGTTTATCAATAAAAGGTACCGTAATTACTCCGGTTATCGGCAAGACCATTTTTAACTGGCTTCTTTCAAAGTCAACAACACTCTGATATTTTGACAAGAAATCTATGCAATTAAAACCTCAATACTGAGATTATTTACAATTAAGCACGGATGAACAATTAAATTACCATTAATGTTAAAGGGCAGCAAAGCTTCTTGTTTTACCGTTTTTGACGCCTTGCCAGTAGCACCAATTATTCTTAGTCCTGATACCCTCATTACGGTAAGCTTGTCTTTACTAGGTAATGCATCGAAGAAGGACTGAGATATCGCACTCACCTCACTTCCACTGTTTAAGAGACAACGTACATTGATACCCAACATATTCACTATTATTATAGGGTGGCTTATTCTAGGTTGTGCAGGTGGTTCCTCAAATTCATCCAGTAGTTTCTTTTGGATTTGTCTCCAACTAAAGTGATCGACATCTGTCTTCATTACATTTAGGTCAAAGTGTGTAAGGGTTTCCTGAATTACATTTTCAGCTGCCTTTTCCAGTCGGTCTATTAATTTTAAATCGAAACACCGTACGACTTCATTACATTTAGTTTGCTGAACATGACCCAAATTACTGTAGTCTGAGCGATTCTGCGCCTCCAGACCGGGCATAACACTAGTTACAGCTACTTTCACTATTATCGTCGGATTCCTTCTCAAGTGACAACTGGTCACAGCTACTGGGTTCATCGACCCACAACAGGCTATCCTCTACATTCTCACTTACCTCCTGTCCTAAATCTATTAGTACAATATCAACATCCTGCACAGGCACTTTAGATAAGAGCAAATCATCCATATCGTAAATATAATTATGAATTTCTTCTTCTTCTTCTTCACCTAACAATTCAGTATTTTGTAGCTCTTCCCTACCGTTACACTGCTGCGCCTCCTCTTTCTCTTCCCACTTAGAAAGCGTCTCTAACCTGGTATCTATTAAATACTGTGAGTGATCTAATATTTCTGCTGTATCCTTAGATGCTACCGACCCCTCATCCACATGTTCAGTTTTAGTATTCTGATCTGTCTTACCAATTACTGTAATTACTGGCTTAGGAAAAGTAACTGCCTGGTGAGCGCCAGTGTCCTCATAGACGGGAACTAGTTTTCCTGCCTCGGCCTACTACTGTTTCCTTTATTTCCATTATAGTTAACTGGCACAGCATTGCTTTCAACACTGTTGTTTACTTGCACATTTTTGTTAGGAACAAAATTACTATCATTTGGTTGCCATTGTTGGTTCTGTAACTATTTCTCCAATTCCTACCTGTCTTAGGATGGCAAACACCTACTGTTCTGATCTTTACATTGCCATTCTGCTCTTTCTTAAAATTACTACTAGTGTTATTAGCATTTCTGTTATTACGTGCTTGCTCCTCATTGGCAGCCACACCCTCTACACGTTCCAAATATTCAATGAAACGATCCAGATTGTCTCTAGGGGCAGATATAATTCTAGTTTGCCAATACCATGGCAGTTTAGCTTCAAGACCTAGTATTATCATTTCAGGTTTCAGCTTTTCCGCCAAATGTGACAAACGTGAAATCCATGACCTAGCAAACTCTTTAATAGATTCATTGCCTGTATTGAAGCGTTTTCCACTCCAAAATTCTCTCAACACCTCATTTTGCTCTTTTTTAGACCAATACACATTAATGAAAGCTGTTTTAAATTCCGCTAATGTTTTACACTTAAACATAACATCAGCTGACCAACGCATCGCGTCACCCGCTAAATGGCTTGTAATAAATGAGATTTTCTCTCGTTCAGACCAAGTTGGTGGAATCACATCTTCAAAATCGCTCCAGAAATCTAGCGGGTGGATATTTTTATCTGGATCGGACCGCAAGAACTGCCGACACCCGATAAAAGCGGCGTTTGCAGCTACAACTTGTTGCATACTACCATTACCAGAAATTACTGAAGCTACTTTACTCTCAATGTTAGCAATGTTAGTACTAATATTTTCTACTCTCATTTCAACATTATCTACTCTTTGCACAATATGAGTAGTATCAGTTTTGATTGCATCTACTTCTGCTTGACATATGTTTACTTTTATATTAACATCTTTAAACCTATCTGCGCACAGTTCAGATTCCGCCTCGATCTTTTCTGTTAACTTGTGCTCCAGCTTCGCATCTTCCATTTGGAACTCTTTGCGAACCTCAGAAACTTCGGATTTTACTGTTTTATACATTTCAGAAAATTGTTGAGCAACCTTTTTCTTAATATCCTCATGATTGTAATCAATTTTATAATTCAAACTGTCCAGATCATCTTTCAACTTATTGCAACCAGCCTTGAAGGTATTGTCCATTACCTCCAATCGTTTATTAAAATTAGTTTGGCTGGCCACAATCTCATACTTTAATTCAGCATTACTGCTTTTGACCTCAGTTATTTCAGACTTTAATTCAGCTGTCATTTTAGCATTACTGGTAGCTATTGCTTGTAACATAACATTTAAATCAATAGCCCCAGTATCTTTGGGTTGCTCACTAGCTGGTTTTTTATCACACTCAGGTGACAAAAAACTAGCTCCAATACCAGAATCATCAAAACGAAATGAAACATCTGATTGATCAGTCATATCTAACTTATACTTTTTAAACTCTACCACCTCTGATGACTGTTTCGTTTTTAACTCAACAGATAAACTATCATCCAATAAATTAACAATTTCTGATTTCTGCTTTACTACAGGGGTCTCTATTATTGAATCATTGCCCATTTTCACACTACTGTAAGGAGACAATACTTCATATTTCACTATAACATTACTATTTTCATGCATATTTACACTTGAACCGTTGTCTGGATTTACAGTTCCCTCAACAGACATAGGTTCTGATTTAATTATAACCTCAGTTTCTTCTGGCGGTTCCATCGCCGACAGTCTTTTAGTGCAGGTTAGTAAAAATTTTAACAGCTTTTCACTTAACTTAGTTCCTTCTGCACAACGTATGGCGTTGCCGGCGCGGCGTACCAGGATTACTGATGCGACGCGGGGCGTTGAACTGCAGACGGCACTTCGACGGCTGCTATGTGTTTGCATGGCTCGCAACTGCAGGCGCGGCTCCGGTTGCTCCAGCAGACGACTGCAATGAGGCGAAACTGGCTTCTCGCGAAGCCAGCAGCGCCGCTAGACTCAGTGCCAGCTACGACAATCCAGATGCGTTGTTAATCCAATTGCGTCGTCCACATGCATACATAACACTATCATTGTTCTATTACTCCTTTGCGTGTCGCATTTCACTCCCGAATTTAAAAATCACTTTCACTTTTACTCAGTTCCTTTCCCGGTCGATTGGCACCATATGTGGGGCGGCGGGTGGAGTAATTGTTAATGTTCCAATTATTTATTTAATGCTGTTGTTTGCCGTTGTCAACACTGGCTCTCTAACTACAATATTGGCAACCAGAAAGTGATTAGCAAAATGTGAAGCCTGTAATTAGAATTCCTAGTGCCCACTTCATCTGAGAAATACATTTGTAGCTACAGCTTATAGCTCTGAGGAATTAGGAGATTGTCTGGGATTCATAATCAAAAACCATTCTCTCTAAAATGTTCACTACATTCTAAAAATCACAGACCAAAAAGAATCCACACAATCCAACTACCAGAGCAGTTCAGAGTCTAATGCGCTCATGCAACTATAACTGTTCAAATTAAATGTTTAAGTGAATGCTCGCCATAATTTGATGATAATGTTCATCAAACGCCACGCTAATAATGGTAGAATGTCTGTCCTGCGGTGGCACGTGAAAATACAACATACGCAAACTAAAGATAGATCATTAACGTCATCCCAAAATTAACACTTCACTCGAAAACGATTTCATGGTTACGCGTATCCCGAGTAACTTATTACTGCATCTGAGGCTGTTTATATCAACGATACCGACGCGACGCAACTCCCGGCACAGGTGGTGCGCTAATCAGCATCTGGAGAGAACTGGGGCCTTCTTTTTTTCGCACAGCGTTCTTACATATAAAGCCGCGGTGTGGACGGCTAAGGGAACGCCTGATCAAATCTGCTCTCCCGACTAGGTGCTGGGCTAGTATTGCACCACTTTATGTTATCGAATAAATTATTGCTTCCTTTGCTGATGGCCGATGAAGCTTTCAATTTAATTATGGAATCAGCACACAAGTAAGTAATCATAATAAAAGTCTGACGTGGCTAAGTCAAATATTTTGGGCGAGAGACTTAATTTAATTACACTACACGCAGTAGACGAGCTCTGAACTTGCTCTTTGGAGATACGCTATAGCTATAGTTTTATAGTTATTCTGTTGAAACTTCTCACATTTTTATGATTATAGCGGATCTCCCTTGTACTTAAATTTAAATATCCTAGCTTTATTTATTCGCCTACTTAATCTATCTTGCTTCCTTAATTTCTAAGACAAAAACCAGAAAATCATGAATTTCAACTAAAATTTTAATTTGTGAGATCCAGAATACTGTTTCTACTAAATTATTATGCAAAAGGAAACTAAATATAAATTTTTAAGTTTCTAGCTCTTTTCTGTTGCGCCAATGATTTTTACAGAAAAACGCCCAAATTTCGAAAATGGTAAAAGTTATTGAACTTATATTCAACACATATTGATTTAGCATTAATCCTGACATGCTAGAAACGTTTCAGGTTATTTACTTGATTTTTAAAGTATTGCGCAACATTTATGACGTCAGAGCTAGTTACAGCGGACTGGCTGGTACACAATGGAATGACTGATGTAAATTTTATAAGGCGTGAGTAAGCTGCTTTCCTACTCTTTCAAAAATGGATCTTTAAGAAAGTATTTCTAGAAGTATATAATCAAATGCAAATACTGGAATGAACCAATCCCGACACAGGATATCATTCGAATATTAAAGGGCAAACTTCCACTTAAAGTTAAGGAAAAACTTCTACATGTGCCTGAACAACATGTGGAAGATTTTCTAGCCACATTGGATTCAATAGCTATTCTGTTCGAAGAATCACGTGTAAGCTAAAACCAACCAAGTTACCAACCTAACGAATACAATAGTAACAACAAACAGTATGGAAACAAACCTTTTGCACACAATTTACCAAACCCACAGGTGAATTATTTCCAGAAAAACGTGAAATTTGGTAACGAAAATCCCGACCAGTGTATTCATGACCAACAATGTGAACAAACATATAAACGAAAATGCAGGAAGAATAATAAGAAGAGGAAAGGATACTATAAAGAAGGGAATTGTCAGCAAAAACGTCGATGTCAGCAACCAACCCAAGAATATCATAACCAACCAAAAACTTCAGGTTGCGTACCAGATGCTAATGCAAATGAATGGAGTAATCAACCACCAATAATAACTGACGTAACAGAGCAGACATCTACTAATAATGGACAATCGTCAAACTAAACTCGACTGTCAGAAGCCCCGACGGTGCAGTCGAGGAAGTTTTGAGGGGCGAAAATTCAAGCGTCAATTTTTTCGGTACAATGATGGCAGATTATTAATAGAAGAACTTCAGTAGGATATAATGCCTTCTCAAGAGGAACATATCCCTGAAGCTGTTGCGAAAATTCAGGCGGCAATTGAAGGCTTTACTGTGCAAGTTACTTCAGATACAGAAGCAGCAGTAAATGTCGTTTCTGAGAAGTTATTTCAAAGAATACTTCAGAAAGCAAATCCACCGATTTTTCCGGTTCAGTGTTGTAGAATTGTAGGCCCAACTTGCACGTTAGCAACGGTGTCTGTCAAGGTTTGGTCAACATAATTTCGCACTGTCTCGGGTTGCTCTTTCGGCCAATATTCAATGTCCTTAGAGAATGCGATCTTATGTTCATTGGAAAGTTTCTCTGTGTCTTTCTCGCATTCGAGACTTAGAGTCTCTATCCTCCGAGTAAGCTCGATGACAGCTTGCTTGTTATCGTGCTTAATTGTATTCACGTCCAGCACAAAAGTGTTCTGTACATGAATAACTTCTTGCACTTGATGATTCAGTGTATCTTGACGACATAAGATGTCTTTGTATTTTGTTGTTAATTCCTGATACTGTTGTTCTTGTGTAACCATGAGTTGTGTCTGACTGGCAATAAAGTGACTCTGCTTTGAATCCAAACTTTGGAATTTTTCAGTATTCTTGTCATTTATTTCTTTTAGCAATTATATGATCTTCTACGGGAATATCATGAAGTCTTTCAAGAAAAACCTGGTGAAATCAAGGGATACACATGCCATTTAGATGTGATTCCACACCAAGATTTCTGCTGTATATTTTATTCAGTACCGTGGCACCAACGAAAGGCAGTTGATGCGGAAATCCAATAGATGCTTGATGGGATCTGATCGAACCTTCGACGAGTCCATACTGTAACCCGCATCGTGTTGTTCCGAAAAAAGGAGGAAAAGTTCGTCTCGTGCTAGACGCGCGCAGATAAATAAAATTCTCGTGCCCGTGCGAACTCATCCGGAAAATATCGATGAGTTAATTTAAAAGTTCGAGGGGATAAAATACTTAACAAATATTGGTCTGCAAAGTTCATTTTGGCAGTTGGCACTAGACGAACCATCAAAAAAGTACACCGCATTTGTACATGCAGTTAGAAGGTATCAATTTAAGGTTTTACCTTTCGGGCTAAACGTGAGCTCAGGAGATTACGCATTGGGACCTGCACTTCGAAGCAATTTAACTTTGTTTGTGGACGACATGCTCATGGCTACGACCACATGGAAGGAGAACGTTGATTTATTGAGAAGAGTGTTAGGACGTTTCAAGGAAGCAGGCATAACCGCAAATCTGCAAACGTCCCATTTCGATCGAGATAATATTACATTTCTGGGTCATATTATAAATGAAAAAGGCATCTTACCGGACTCCGAGAAACTAAAGGCAAACAAAAACTTTACAGTTCCAACAACAAAAAGCCAATTAAAGGGTTTCCTCGGAGTTGTCTCTTTTTTCAGGCGTTTCATTCACGACCACTCTATTAATGTAGAACCGTTGTACAGCTTGTTGCGCAAAAATACTCCGTGGGTGTGGACGCAACAATGCCAGACTGCATTTGAAGCAATAAAACATGCCTTAGCCAATTCACAAATATTATATAATCAAGATATGATCCAAGAATTCGGTTTAATGACAGATGCTTCGGAAACTGGAATACGCTCATGCCTCTTCCAAGTAAACATGATAGACAGAAAATCTACTTTCTGTCCAATAGCTTTTGCTAGCCGACTCTTAACTCCTTGTGAAAGAACATATACGACTACCGAAAGGGCAGCATTGGCTGTAGTCTGGTCATTTAAGAAATTTTCTATTACTTATATGGAGCGAAGACAACAGTGTACTGTGACCATATAAAAATGGTTCAAATGTCTCTGAGCACTATGGCACTTAACATCTGAGGTCATCCGTCCCCTAGAACTTAGAACTACTTAAACCTAACTAACCTAATGACATCACACACATCCATGCCCGCGGCAGGATTAGAACCTGCGACCGTAGCGGTCGCGCGGTTCCAGACTGAAGCGCATAGAACCGCTCGGCCACATCGGCCGGCTGACCACAAAGTGTTAAGATTTTTTTTGCAAACATGTAAATTATTACATCCAAGACCAGCAAGATGGACGCTCTCACTACAAGAGTTTCAGTTTGAAGTCAAATACATAAGCGGACAGGATAATTTCATCGCTGATGCACTGTCTAGAATGCCAGATGGAGATTTGTCAACTATAAACATCACGGACAATCCGTCCGAATTTAATGTTCTTATAATGACTGATAGAACATAGGAAACATTTTCTTGACATGTGTAAGAACGTGGGAAAACTGCAGAATGTAGATTCTCGTTGGCATTCAATAAAGGAAACTTTTGCAAAGCCTGGAAACGATGATCTGAAGAGACTGTACAAAGTTGAGGACGACGTCTTATTTTTCAAAGGGCATCTTGATTCAGATAATTGGAAGTTGTGTACTCCCAAGAAGAATGAGAATGACTTAATTTAGTACACGCACATCACTTGGGGACATTTTGGAATATTGAAGTGTGCTCGGAAGATTCAAGCATATTGCTACTTCCCAAATATTCGTAGGAAAGTACACAGACAATTAAGGAAATGTAAAATTTGTTACCTAGCCAAACCAGGAAGTATTTGTGTGAAAGATTTTCTACATCCTATTATACCCACTAAACCGCTGTCAATCATTTCGGTCGACGTCTGTGGTCCTCTACCATCATCAAGGGCAGGATGCAAATATATTGTAGCATTTCTTGATATATTCGCTAAGCATGTCAAACCTTATCCGCAGCCAAGAAGCTGGTCAAGGATTATATAGTCAAGGTACGCAAACCAGAGGCTATTCTTTCTGACAATGGGTCAATGTTCATTGGATTTCGTTGGAGATTAACGAGTTGTGATATAAAACAAATTCTAACATCAGTGTGCCACCCTTCGGCGAATCCCGTGGAACGAATTTTTCGTGAATTAAACCGATTCATGAGAACATATTGCCACAACCAGCAGCCCAAAAGGATCGATTATCTTGACGATTTTCAGGAAATTGTAAACAATATGCCACATACTACGACAGAATACATCCCATACGAACTGATGTTTGGAAAACAGGAACAGAATGACTGGATTCGGCCAATTCCTGAAGTAGCTATTAACGAAATAGACCTACAATGTAAAGTACAACAATCCGTACTCAATATAATGGACAAGGCAAGGAAATGGAAAATTTATTTCGACAATCAACTTGGAAAATAAAAGCATATAAAGTGAAAGACCAAGTTTTAGTAAAAACTCATCCTAATGCTTCACATATACAGAGGAAGAACACAAAATGGCAATTATTGTATCAAGGACCATTTGTGATTACCAAAATACCCCATCCAGGAACTTACGTTTTGAAGGATGTGAAGAACGGAAAGCTGAAAGGAATGTATCCTCATCACCTGTTAATGGAATTTCATGATAACTGAAGATTCTGAAGATACTATTCTTATCAAATAATATTGATTAGACAATTTTCATTGTACCTATGAATCATACTTAGGATAGTTTCTTTCTTTTCGCAATTTAGGAGTTAGTTTTTCTTTTCAGGCATAATGTACGAGAGATCTGCAGACATTATGTATCTGTTTTCCACTGTGAAGATAAGTTTTCTTTTCAGTATGCAGAGAATTTAGTTATAGTATGAATGATTTCTTACAAAAAATTTTACTTAGTTGATAGTAACTTCAATCAGGTTTCACAATGCGTAATGACCATGGGTTAGTGACTTAAATGAATCTGGTCTATGGCAAGATATTTTTTTCTTGTGTCAATTTGACAATATCAGTGTATGTTTGTATTTTTTTCTCGCTGAGCTGAAGTCATGCTGTTCAGAAGGGATAACCCGTTCTCAGTTTTAAAAAAAAAAACGCCTATTACTTTGTTTCAATCTTTTGTGATGGACATTGTCTTGATAATTGTACTATTGTTGTGACATACCTGTGTATGTACATTATGTTATGTCAATTGTAGCTCGCGAAGTTACCTACTGAGTGAATGCCGATCAGTTACAAGCACATCAACAAGTGTGAAAGTCCATCTGAAAGATGACAAGCATAAGTTGAGACGGCATCACCAGTTGGATTAGTGTATAGTATTGTTGATAGAAATGAAGAACACCTTATGACTTCCGAATATTTCGAATTCAAGAAGGAGAATTAGAAAGAACTTTAGATTAGATTCTATTTCAGCTCAGCATAGATTTAACACCTTTTCCACGGAACTCACACTGACTCTTATTCTCATGTTAACGATATGCGGAAAACCATAATGCCCACGAGTATACGGTGAAATGCGAATAGAATTCAATCAGTTACCCGGAGATGACAGATGGAAGGGAACTCTAGATGGACGTAAACCAACGAGTCGACCTGAAACTTCCTGGCAGATTACAACTGTGTGCCGGACAGAGACTCGAACTCGGGACCTTTGCCTTTCGCGGGCAAGTGCTCTGCCAACTGAGCTACCCAAGCACGACTCACGCCCCGTCCTCACAACTTTACTTCTGCCAGTATCTCGGCTCCTATCTTCCAAACTCAGTTGGTAGAGCACTTGCACACGAAAGGCAAAGGTCCCGAGTTCGAGTCTCAGTCCGGCATACAGTTTTAATGTGCCAGGAAGTTTCATATCAGCGCACACTCCGCTGCAGATTGAAAATCTCATTCTCAACGCGTCGATCGTTCGCCTCAAGACACAGAAGATTAACAGTGTTGTGTTTCTTTTGTGAACAGTGTTTAAATTCATTAAAAAAAATAACCATATTGTAAATATTTTTTCCCATTGTAATTCAATTAATTTTCTTTGCAAATGAGAAATACGAGAATGGTAAATCTACCTCGAGGTTTTCCTTGGTTTTCCTTTGTGCGGCTTGGCCGTATGGTTAGATTACCCGTTTGAGACATCCCAAGGCGTGTGACAGAAGCTTTGAGTGATGATGAAAAAGGTTTCTGACCATATCTCATGCCATCCTCGACAAATGAATAAAAGCAAGCAAGTAAGCTATGTATATAAGCTGCATCAGTAATTTTCCAGCAGCAGAGGCTTTGTCAGCAGTATATGCACCCAAATCTATAATTTCCTTTTTGACAGTCATTCA
Source organism: Schistocerca cancellata (assembly GCF_023864275.1). Lineage (NCBI taxonomy): Eukaryota > Metazoa > Arthropoda > Insecta > Orthoptera > Acrididae > Schistocerca > Schistocerca cancellata. Next base: position 296,610,613 of record NC_064632.1, read on the forward strand.
CTAATATCAAAATATCATAAGAAATACAGTGGACATTAATAATCTAGTGGACATTAATACAGCGTCATAAACAATCACCGATATAGTGTTGTGTGAACGTTCGTGTTTATTTTTGCCCAAAAACGTTCGTCCACAAGAGTGGCATATATGATGTATCAAGCAGCGTAACTTGCTGTGACAGTGCGAGAGAGATAGAGACAAAGGTATTGTTTTTTACTCTGTGGCGGTTAGGGCTCACATAATTATTCTGAGGATATATAAGCTTTTGTTCTTGTTAAGAGTAATTTTACAACAAGAGAGCCATTCTTCTGATGTAAAAATCTACGCCATTGCGAGTTTTTGATTCACATTGTAAAATATATGTATATATGGAAGGAAATCAGTTAATAGAACAATAAAATATTGTTCATTTCAAGTGTTATTCTACAACCAGCGTATACTTCTATTGTGATTTAATAATAAATACCAGCTTGAAACAGTTCCGACGGGAGCGTTCAGTGCTAGTGAAATAGTTCGATGCTTTCTTCGGAAAAGAAGTCACTTCATGGATCATTCAAATCCACGATTGTACCTGGACATTTCTCAGAACTGAAAGTAATCTGATTGCTATGCAACATAGCCCTGAAGAATATTTCTCCGTACTTTGGTTACCACTTTCAGCTCAACACGGTATCTGCAGCAGCTGGAGCAGATTTCTACAACAGCGGAAGCTTGTAATTGCTATCAGTTTCACACATCGCCCTGTATACGCTGTATGTATTTACCCACAACAGTGAACATACAGTTACCACACACATAGAAAGACAATACAAGGTGGTGTGGGAAACATTTCAGTATAAAGGTCCTGTAGAACTTATCAGTAATTAGCCTAGTAGTAGTAGTAAACATTTTTTTTTCAAAGGAGCCTTTATAGTATCCGGACACCTGGCTGAAAGTAACTTACAAGTTCGTAGCGCCCTCCATCGATAATGCTGGAATTCAGTATGGTGTTGGCTCACCCTTAGCCTTGATGAAGCTTCAATTCTCGCAGACATACGTTCGCTCAGGTGCTGGAAGGTTTCTTGGGGAATGACAGCCCATTCTTCAAGGAGTGCTGCACTGAGTAGAGGTATCGATATCAGTCGATGAGGCCTGGCACGAGGTCGGCGTTCCAAAACGTCCCCAAGGAGTTCTATGGGTTTCAGGTCAGGACTCCGTGCAGGCCAGTCCATTACAGCCGTGTAACCACTTCGCCACAGGCCGTGCATTATCGTGTTTAAAGATTCAATAGCCATCCCCAAATTGATCTTCAACAGTGGGAAGTGAAAAGGTGCCTCAAACATCAATGTAGATCTGTGCTGTAATAGTGCCACGCAAATCAATAAGGGTTGCAAGCCCCCTCCATGAAAAACACGACCACACCATAATACCACCACCTCCGGATTTTACTGTTGGCACTACACACGCTGGCAGATGAATTCACCCGGCATTCGCCATACCCACATCCTGCCATCGGATCGCCACATTGTGTACCGTGATTCGTCACTCCACACAAAGTTTTTCCACTTTGCAATCGTCCAATGTTTATACTCCTTACACCAAGCGAAGCGTCGTTTGACATTTACCGGCGTGATGTGTGGCTCGACCGTGTAATCCAAGTTTTCTCACCTCCCGACTAACTGTCATAGTACTTGCAGTGGATCGTGATGCAGTTTGGAATTCCTGTGTGATGGTCTTGATAGATGTCAGCCTATTACACATTACGAACCTCTTCAACTGTCAGTCAACAGACGAGGTTTGCCTGTACGCTTTTGTACTGTACGTGTCCCTTCACGTTTCCACTTCACCATCACATCGGAAACAGAGGACCTAGGGATGTTTAGGAGTGTGGAAATCTCGAGTACTGGTGTATGACACAAGTGGCACCCCATCACCTGACCACGTTCGAAGTCCATGAGTTCCACGGAGCGTCCCATTCTCCTCTCTCACGATGTCTAAGGACTAGTGAGGTCGCTGATATGGATTACCTGGCAGTAGGTGGCAGCACAATGCAGCTAATATGCAAAGTATATATTTTTGGGGGAATCCGGATACTTTTCATCACGTAGTGTAATTGGTTCAGAAGACGTACGGGGCACCATGCCTATAAGTATCCGATATGATGTGAATGTACGAGACAGGTTCCAAATTATTTTTTTAGCACTGAAGGTTCTGTTCATTGACACAAATGAACAAGATATGAAATGTATTCTACTAAGAAATAAACAAAATAGTACACACCACATTCGTTTCTTCGGGTACAGTTTTATTTTCGAAGTCAGAAACAATTTTTTTACACATCTCTTCCCAAACATTAGGTTTCTCCATCTTGTTGCTGTAATCCTAATTTCCTGAATCTCAGATTACACGACGACGTAGTACTTTAGTGATAAAAAGTTACACGTTCGATGTCATTTTTGCAGCTGAAAAGAGGACAAAATTCTTTAACACGACACAGAAAATGCCCTTGAGTCAACAATCACAAAGCGCTAACAAACGACGAACGCAGAAGGACGGCGCTAAGCGGCTACTGTTAACCCTCTGTAGCCGCACTGGCAGATTTCCACGTGTGAAACTGTCAAACGCAGCTGAATTGTTGCGTGTGCACAGCCGGTCGTGCTATCAAATCGTCAGTGCGTTGCGGGTCTTTGGGAACTGCGTGTTACATGAAGAATGCGGCCCACCAACGCGGGAAAGTAGCGCGACCAAATCTCCAGGGTGTGAGGCCAAACGTGCGATAGTCGCTCGTTGCAGTGATTGAACCACGCGGCTGAATCGCCGCGATGAAGTCGGCAGTGTCAGAGCAACATATTTAACTATCGATTATATGACTCGTCCGTGTGTCAGTGGGCAGCGATACCATGCAACCACGAGGTGGACGCAAATCTTTGGGATCGGTTGCAGACTGGCTCAAAAATGTTCACTGGGATGTCTCCTTTATTGTAGTGTTCGTCCCAAGTTCTCCAGAAACTGCGTTATCGAGTTACAAGACGCAGCCATTGACAGAAGCTTCCAGAGACACCCGCAAGACCACAAGGCCACGAAGAAGATGGAAGACGACCTCCATTCCGAACTAGAAGGATTGCTGTATGGTCCAGGAATCGCTGACTAAAGGCGTCTTTAACTTAAGAACTGAATACGTAACCCAAAGCTTTAAACACATTTTCCTCGAAACCGCATTTTTCAAATTGGCGGAAACGTAACTTGAGGACGACACATACGATTCCGATCAGTATTTGATGCCGCAAATCTAAATTGAATTCTGTATCAGCATACGTACCCGTTTTGCAATATTTTCGAAAGTCTGTATTCGGTGCACCCTTTGTATTGGTACGTAGGAAAAGCCAAGGATACCCGCTGTAAGCGCCCACAAAATATGTATTTTGGTACGCCGGAAGGCGTTCTCGTAAAGAGTAGGTCGTGTTTAGATATGAGATGGGTGTAGTAGCTTTCACGGTATCTGAATAATAATTTCTCTCAGTGCAAAAATATGAGACCTTTTTATTTTCCTCCGCACACCACGAAAAGGTCATGTCACACCTGCTGCATGTATATGAGGAAGAAGTCCGATAAATGAAAATTACATTACGTACACGGTCAAGAAGGAAAAGTTTTGCGGCGTCGGAAGAAGCAGCACCTAATAGAAGTGTGTAGATTTCGACAACATGGAAGTAAGTTCAACTTAATACGGACTCAAAGGAGAGAAGATACAAAGTTTCAGAGTTTGGTAATTAATTGAAAAATAAAATAATTGACCTTTGGTTACAAAAAAATTGACTTCCTTATTTAGGCATTTTTGTTATTACTAAAAAGAAAAAAATTTGCACACCTTTATCTCGATTTTCTTTCAACACGTCACCAGTTTGATAGAACTTGATATTTTTCAATTGTCCTGTGTACACTGAGATGACAGACGTCATGGGATACCTCCTAATATCGTGTCGGACCTCGTTTTGCCCACCGTAGTGCAGGAATTCGACATGGTATGGATTCAACAAATGACTGAAACTCTCCTGCAGAGATATTCAGCCAAGCTGCTTCTGTATCCTCCCATAATTGCGAAACTGTTGCCGGTGCAACATTTTGCACACGAAGTGACCTCTCTATTATGTCTTATAAATGTTCGATGGGGTTCATAACGAGATATCTGCGTGGGCAAATCATTCTCTCGAATTGTCCAGAATATTTTTCAAACCAATTGAGAACAATTGTGGTCTGGTGACATGGTGCATTGCCATCCATAAAAATTCCGTCTTTATATGGGAACATGAGCTCCATGAATGGCTGAAAATGGTGTCCAAGTAGCCGAACATAGCCATTTCTAGTCAGTTTTCGGTTGAGTTTGGCCATAGGAACCAGCCCATTCCATGTAAACACAGCCCATATGGGGCGACCACCAGCTTGCGCAGTCACTTGTTGACAGCTTGGTTCCAGGGCTTCGTGGGATGTATGCTACACTCGAATCCTACCATCAGGTCTTACCAGTTGGGACTCATCTGATCGTGCCGCGTTTCTCCAGTCGTCTAGGGTCCAACCAATATGTTCACGAGCCCACGAGAGGCGCTGCAGGCAATGTCGTGCTGTTAAGAAAGGCACTCGCGTCGTTCGTCTGCTGCCATAACCTGTTAACGTCACATTTCGGCGCACTGTACTAACGGACAGGTTCGTCGTACGTCCTGCGTTGATATCTGCGCTCCAAATGATAGAGCACAGTAATCAGTCGTCCTCTTCTTGCACGTTTTATTCGGCAAATCTACATTTCGGCTAGTGCCTAGCCATAATCAGTGTACCATGGCTTGCATAATGGCTAGGCACTACGAGAAATCTAGATTTGCTGATATCATTTGAAAGTCATATCAAAGTCACTGAGTGCACCCACGGTCCTAATAGAAGGTAACCTGATTTCTGAGGTTATTTCACGCTGTGTTACTTGTCTTTTAGCACTGACAACTTTATTCAAAAACATCGCTGCTTTCGGTCGTTAAGTGGAGGACTGTGTTGTTCAAAAATGGTTCAAATGGCTCTGAGCACTATGGGACTTAACACTGGAGGTCATCAGTCCCCTAGAATTTAGAACTACTCAAACCTAACTCACCTAAGGACACCACACACATCCATGCCCGAGGCAGAATTCGAACCTGCGACCGTATAAGTCGCGCGGTTCCAGACTGAAGCGCCTAGAACCGCTCGGCCACACCGGCCGGCGACTGTGTTGTCCGTGATGAAAGATGATGACTGAATTTAGTACTCTCAGCACACTCGTGACACTGTGGACTTCCGAAAATTGAATTTCCTAACCATTTCCGAAATGGAATCTCTATGTGTCTAGCTCCAACTACCATTCCGCATTTATAGTCTTAATTCTTGCAACTATCGGCCGAACTTCCCTGATTAGGAGCCTCCCGGCCAACGTTGCCATACGCTCATTTCATTTCCATTTACCTGAGTACGATAGACAACTGTGCCAATGATGCAAATGGTTCAAATGGCTCTGAGCACTATGGCACTTAACATCTGTGGTCATCAGTCCCCTACAACTTAGAACTACTTAAACCTAACTAACCTAAGGACATCACACACATCCATGCCCGAGGCAGGATTCGAACCTGCGACCGTAGCAGTCGCGCGGTTCCGGACTGAGCGCCTGAGCGGTTGCTAGACCACCGCGGCCGGCTAACTGTGCCAATGCACGGCCCTTTTATACCTCGTGTACGCGATACTACCGTCATCTGTATATGTACATATCGCTATCCCATGACTTTCGTTACCTCATTGTATACTGATGGAAAACATATTGAAAAAAAAATACAATATTATATTGTCACAGGTCCGGTAGCAGGGCTTCTGGCTTTCCCGCTGGCGACCAGTGTTCCGGTTGCAATAGGTCCTTCCAACTGGTGCAGCGGTCACAGGGAGGAACCCATGTGGGCATAAAAATTATTCCTCAAAGAAAGAAGTGTAAGAAATAAACCTGTATCATTAGATTTAGCATTACGTTTTATTTTACTTAAATAAAAAGTTATGAATATCACCTATTTTTCATAATCCAAAGAGGGCAACTCCCTTGAGGGTAACAGTAAGATGCAAAATGAAACGTGACGATCATGCAAGGCTTAGGCTTAGGTTTGCTGGAAGGCTTAGGTTTGCTGGAAGGACTCTGTAAAAATGCAGTGCCTCCGTAAGGGAAATGACGTAAATGCGACTAGTTGTAGATTGTTGTTGCAGTGTTTGGAGTTCAGTGCCGAATTCAGGCACGTAACAGGTGCGTTAACCCCGCACAAAAGTTTAACGGAAACAGTCATAAAGCTCAAATGGGTGTCTTTGGAAGAAAGGCGACGGAGTTGTCCCATGGTGTTGGGTAAATTTAGAGAACCTGTAGTCGAAGAAGACTTTGTAACCATTATACTGATACCGTCGTACACGTAGCATAGGGACCAAGAGACTAACTGAAGAGCGTTTAGGACTCGTACAGAGGAATATAGACATTAATTTTTCCCTCGTGAATGAAATAGGAAAGAAACTCGATAAAACTTGTACCATATACGTTTGACCCTCCACTCCACAGTGACGTGTGGCGTATGTAGTAAATTAGATGTAAAAGTAGACTGCAAATTTTTATCGGTTGGGTGGAACATTGCATCTCGAGTTCGTTTAAAGAACCGGAGACGGCGTTAAGCGACTTGGGCGCTTGCGGCTGTATTTACTTTGGCATCTGCCCCACTCATTAATTTGGCGCAGTCCGGGGGAGGGAGAGGGTAGGGGCTACTTACGTGGCCCTGAGCCGGCTTTGACTTACCCGATCCTTTTTTCTCCAGCGGCGGCGAGGGAAAGTGCTAGAGCCCGGCCTTACAGGAGTATTCCGCCCCACATACACTGCGTTCCAAAATTTCCGTTGCACTCTTCCGGAGCTTGTAAAAGATACAGAGTAGTTACAGTTTTATACGAGAACACATTTGCGGAAATATTTTCCGTGTTATATGGAATATGTATTGATTCATGTTTTTAAATCTTGAGCTAATATACATGTTTCATACGTAGTGTGATATAATTGCCATTGCTTACTGAGTTCCAAGCATAAAAGAACTACGGCGTAGGTAGCGTCAGTACCTGATTCTTGCAGACTGCGACGTCTTTGGCTCATAGCTACATTTACGTAATACTATAATTCAATGTCGACTCCACACAACGTATAGTTCTGTCATTGAACTTATTTTGCTTGTTATTTTCTGCTTTGCCACAATACCAAACACATAGATACATGTACTTGCGTTGCTGTCTATGAAAGAGTCTCTTATACACTTCCAACTCAGTTTTCTGTAAATGCCATAGTATCCTAATATTTATTTCAAAACAGGAAGACACGAACTCCACAGTTACATTACAGGTTTGTAGGAGACTGCCTCATTAAAGTGATCCATGCTATTCGGTATGTGGTGATGTAGGTAGGTAGTGTTGCATAACTTTGAATACTTCACATGTCACGGTGATTGTGATATTGCAGTCAGGCAGTCAGGCAGTAGTAGCCGACCGAGACAGACGCAGCAACAGGGTAGTAACCGCTTTTGCGACATTTACGAGTTCCTAACCAGGAGCGAATTTTATTATATTAGCTGTGTGCTTTAGTAGCTTAGTTTCTTGAGTTTCTGCGTGTAAATTTAATATCTAATAGCCACAGTTCACGCGTTTTCGTTTGCGTCGGAAAGTAAACCGATTTTGTGAAATATTACAAGTCCTTATTTAGTTTCATCTGAGTGCTTCGGTAGTTAGGTTTTTGAATATCTGTGTATTATTAGACACAGTTCCTGGATTTTCGTCAGAGTCTACAGCAGAGTTGCGCAGCACATGCCGATAGTCCGTTTATCTGCATAGTTTAGTTTTCCCCGATCTTTAGTATGGACAGGGACTGCGATTGTTGTGTGCGGATGCGAGCCGAGATGGTGACACTTCGCTCTCAGCTTCAGGCTGTGATGGCTTCAGTTACACAGCTTGAGGCTGCAGTGGAAGGGCACCACTGTTGTGGGCCAGGTGTGGGGATCCAACGGACGTCCAGCAATCCGAGTCCTCCGGTGGGTCTTCACCGGTGGCCAACCCAGTTACTGCTCGCACTGAGGCTGACCCCTCACCTGTGGTCGAATGGGAGGTCGCTCCGAGGCGAAGCAAGCGGCGAAAGACTTCCCAGGCGGCCGCACATAAGGCCTCCCTGGTTTGTCTGACAAACAGGTTCCAGGTGCTGTCTGTGGCTGACACTGTAGCTCAGCCAGATGCTGTCGCCTGTACTGTTTCAGAGGAAACCACTCAGCCTGCAAGATCCGGGCAGTCGCAGAGGGTGGGATTATTGGTAGTTGGGAGCTCCAACGTTAGGCGCGTTATGGGGCCCCTTAGGGACTTGGCTGACAAGAAGGGAAAGAAAACAATGTGCACTCCGTGTGCATACCTGGTGGAGTTATTCCAGATGTGGAAAGGGTCCTCCTGGACGCCATGAAGAGCACAGGGTGCCGCCAACTGCAGCTGGATGCTCACGTCAGTACCAATGGTGTGTGTCACTTTGGATCAGAAGAGATTGTCTATGGGTTCGAGCGGCTAACAGAAGTGGTAAAGGCTGCCAGTCTTGCTTGCAAGATGAAAGCAGAGCTGACCATTTGCAATATAGTCGATAGGATTGATTGCGGACCTCTGGTACAGAGTCGAGTTGGGGGTCTGCAGAGGCTCAGACGGTTCTGCGACCGTGTATGCTGCAGATTCCTCGACTTGTGCCAAAGGATGGTTGGGTTTCGGATTCCGCTGAATAGGTCAGGTGTCCACTATACCCAGGAGGCGACTACACGGGTAGCAGGGGCTGAGTGGCGTGGACAGGGCGCTTTTTTAGGTTAGATGGTCTCGGGAAAACACAAGAAGGGCTTCAATCCCAAAAGGTACAGTCCGGACACAGGAAGAATGTAGATACTGGAACCATCGGTATAACAGTTGTAAATTGTCGTAGCTGTGTTGGGAAAGTACCAGAGCTCCAAGCGCTAATAGAAATAACTGATGCTCAAATCGTTACAGGCACTGAAAGCTGGCTAAAGCCAGATATAAGCTCAGCTGAAATTTTTGCGAAGAACCTAAGGATGTTCCGAAAGGATAGGCTAAACACGGTTGGCGGTGGCGTGTTTGTTGCTGCTACAAGTAGCTTATCTTGTCGCGAAATCGAAGTAGGTAGTTCCTGTGAGTTAGTATGGGCAGAGGTCATTATTGGCAACCAGAATAAAATAATAATTAGATTCTTTTACTGACCTCCCAATTCAGATTGCTCAAAGGTTCAAAGAAAACTTGATTTTCATTTCAAACGCGTACCCGACTCATACGATTATAGTTGGGGGTGACTTTAATTTACCATCGATATGTTGGCGAAAATACATGGTTAATTCCGGAGGTACGCATAAAATATCATCCGATATTGTGCTAAACGTATTCTCTCAAATTTATTTTGAGCAGTTAGTTCATGAACCCACGCGAATAGTAAACGGTTGTGAAAACACACTTGAATTCTTAGCAACAAATAGTCCTGAGTTAATAACGAGCATCAAAACCGATACAGGGATTAGTGAACACAAGGTTGTCGTAGCGAGATTGAATATTGTAATCCCCAAATCCTCCAAAAATAAGCGAAACATATACCTATTCAAAAAAGAAGACAAAAATTCACTTGACGCCTTCCTGAGAGACAATCTCCACTCATTCCTGAGCCGTGATAAAAATTGCTGTTTTGAGGAGCGCGCCGCAGCGCGTAGTGTGAAGCAGTCGCCCTCCGTTTCTGGCGGTGGCGCCGCTGTGGCAGTCGCTGCTTTGGTGTCTCCCTCTGTTGGGAAAGGGGAAAGGTTGCATGTTCACGTGCATTTAAGGGGCGCTATGAGCTCGCCAGTGGGTCAGTCTGGGTCAGTCTCTTGTCCCCAGCTTGCTAGTCTGTCTGTCGTCCGCATTTGTTAGGCAGTTAGTGTCTGTCTGTCCTTCGGAGTGCTAGTATGTTTGTCGTTTGGATCAACCTTTAAAGCTGGCAAACTGAGAGTCCTTCTACTCCGCCAGTAAGAGAACTCAGCGAGTGGTCGCATGGTCGGGGCTTAGTTCCTGCATTTGAGTCTCCGCATTAGGCCGTCAGTCTGCTCGAGATGCTCAGGCAATGGTCATTGGGGGTTGGATCGATCGGTTGGTCGGTCGCGCACGAAGACACAAGATGACTTGTCCGTCTTGAGCGTCGGCGCATGTAAGGTCGCCACGTGAGTCCAGTGGGCCGCATCGTATAGCGAGGGGTAGTGACTTCGCGGTCGACACGAGAGCAACAGGAGTCAACCCACGACATCAGTCTGGCCGGTATGAGCTGCAACGCCTTGAGACAGGAGATCGGCGCGCCTTCCTGCGCCCGTTGAAGCGGCTGGCGGCGGACGGTTCGGGAGAGCGATTAGAGGGTGCTGCGCCAGGTCTTCTCGTGAAATCGCAGTTTATTAGAAGTTAAGTGATTGGTGATATCTTGTTTGATTTACTCTTGTTAAAGTCTACTTGTTTTCTTGGTGAGGTCACCAGCCGTTTTGCTTTGGCGTCGTCCCACCATTCTTCTCCGTTTACCCACCCACGGGATGGTGGTTGTTTATAAATTGGGTGGTCCGTTTTTCCCTTGTGGAGTAGGGGTTGGTTAGAGCAACCTGCGGTTCGGGTTGTTCTGTAATCTCCCTATCAATCAATCGTACGTTAGTAGCTGCCTCTGTCATGTTTGTCGGGTCTGGTGTGTTAACGAATTTATTGCTTGGAGTGTAACGGCCTAATACCTGAAATATGTTTTGATCTTTGGAAACTTTGATATTATTGCCTATGATCTTGAGAGGCGGTATCTGTGTACTGTACTATTGTTTGGCCAACCTTGTAGAATTTTATATAAGATTGCATTTCATGGGCTTTTATTTAAATGATCATTTTAGTATATAAAGTTGCCACCCTTTCACCGTAAGACTTTTCTTAGAAGTTAAAATCAAGTTGCACCTTCGTTGGCAAGGTTAATATTTTAATTGTTAGTGTTTTGTACCATTTCCATCCCTCCCATGGGGGGGGGGGGGGTGCATAGTTTGTGTGCTTGTGTAAATTGTTAAAACTCTTAGTTTAAAGTTATCTGGTGTGTTGCAGATTTGCGCCAGTGTAGTCTTTCAGAGGCTGTTGTGAGCGGTCGTAACTACGGCCGTGTCAAAAGGGAGCGGCAAGGTTCTCTGCCCGGAAGCTCATACAGTCAAAACTTGTTTCTTTCTGCCTCTAAATAAATTGTAACTTTGATAATTAGAGGGTGCTTTCTGATTATAATTTTAAATCTGTTTCTTTTAAAAAATGCTTTTAGGCACTATTAAAGTGAATAAAATTCCCATTTGTTAAAAGGAATTTGGTTATGAATTCATCAGTTACTCCCTGGCAAATACTTCCATGCTTACATAGTGTTATTAAATATGTTAATGTTCTTGATTAATCGCTAGTAAATAAAATAAATTCTTAAGAATATTCTTTGAAAATAAATCACGGTTCAGTTCCAAATTAATAATATAAATGTGGACCAGATGAGGCTTGAATTCAAAGAAATAGTATCAGCAGCAATTGAGAGATTTATACCAAGTAAATTAACAAACGATAGAGCTGATCCTCCTTGGTACACAAAACGGGTTAGAACACTGCTGCAGAAACAACAAAACAAACATGCCAAATTTAAACAGACGCAAAATTCCCAAGGTTGGCGATCTTTTATAGAAGCTCGAAATTTAGCGCGGACTTGAATGCGAGATGCCTATAACAGTTTCCACAACAAAACTTTGTCTCTAAACTTGGCAGAAAATCCAAAGACATTCTGGCCGTATGCGAAGTATGTTAGCGGCAAGAAACAATCAATGCCTTCTCTGCGCCATGGCAATGGAGATACTATCGAAGGCAGTTCTGCCAGAGCAGAGTTAGTAAACACAGCCTTCCGAAATACCTTCACAAAAGAAGACGAAGTAAATATTCGAGAATTCGAATCGAGGACAGCTGCCAACATGAGTAACTTAGAAGTAAATATCTTCGGAGTAGTGAAGCAACTTAAATCACTTAATAAAAGCAAGTCTTCTGGTCCAGACTGTATACAAAATAGGTTCCTTTCAGAGTATGCCGATGCATTAGCTCAATACTTAACAATCATAGACAATCGTTCGCTCGACGAAAGATCCGTACCCAAAGACTGGAAAGTTGTGCAGGAAAGGTAGTAGTAGTAATCCACTAAACTATAGGCCCATATCGTTAACGTCGATATGCAGCAGGATTTTGGAACATATATTACCTCGAAGAAAACTGTCTATTGACACACAGTCAACATGGGTTTAGAAAACATCGTTCCTGTGAAACACAACTAGCTCTTTATTCACATGGAGTGTTGAGTGCTATTTGACAAGGGATTTCAGATCGATTCCATATTTCTGGATTTCCGGAAGGCTTTTGCCATTGTACCACACAAGCGGCTTGTAGTGAAATTGCGTGCTTATAAAATGTCTTCTCAGTTATGTGACTGGATTTGTGATTTCCTTTCAGAGAATTCACAGTTCGTAGTAACTGCCGGAAACTCATCGAGTAAGACAGAAGTGATTTCTAGCGTTCCCCAAGGTAGTGTTATAGGCCCTTTGCTGTTTCGTATCTGTATAAACGATTTGGGAGACAATCTGAGCAGCCGTCTTAGGCTGTTTGCAGATGACGCTGTCGTTTATCGACTAAGAAAGTCATCAGAAGATCAAAACAAATTGCAAAAGGATTTAGAAAAGATATCTGAATGGTGCGAAAATTGGCAGTTGACCCTAAATAACGAAAAGTGTGAGGTCATCCACATGAATGCTAAGAGGAATTCGTTAAACTTCGGTTTCACGATAAATCAGTCAAATTTAAAGGCCTTAAATTCAACTAAATACCTAGGAATGACAATTACGAACAACTTAAATTGGAAGGAACCCATAGAAAATGTTGTGGGAAAGGCTAACCAAAGACTGCTTTTTATTGGCAGGACACTTAGCAAATTTAACAGATCTACTAAGGAGACCACCTACACTACGCTTGCCCGTGCTCTTTTAAAATACTGCTGCGCTCTGTGGGATCCTTACCAGATAGGAATGACGGAGTACATCGAAATAGTTCAAAGAAAGGCAGCACGTTTTGTATTATCGTGAAATATGGGAGAGAGTGTCACAGAAATGATACAGGATTTGGGCTGGAGATCATTAAAAGAAAAACGTTTTTCCTTGCGACGGAATCTTCTCACGAAATTCCAGTCACCAACTTTAACCTCTGAACGCAAAAATACTTTGTTGACACCGATCTACATAGGGAGGAACGATCACCACGATAAAATAAGGGAAATCAGACCTCGTACGGAAAGATATAGGTGTTCATTATTTCCGCGCGCTGTACGTAACTGGAATAATAGAGAATTGTGAAGGTGGTTCGATTAACCCTCTGCCAGGCACTTAAATATGATTTGCAGAGTATCCATGTAGATGTAGATGTGGATGTAGACGACTCTGACTGAAAGACAGGCAGCTGAATGCTACTAAAAGGAAATATTTTAAACAATATCGGCACCTTGAAACATTAATCATCACACTAATAATCACCATAACAAAGTTCCAAGGCCACAAGCAACATATCTAGAAGCCTAGCTTTGCTCATAGATAGACCTCGAAACTAGAAAAGCCATTCCCATCAACAATGACTCCGGCCCATCTTGCTTTCACACAATGCCGGTCCACCATGGACAATCTAATCACACGTGGAATCCTGATCTATTCCCGCAGACGGAACGATGAATATTCGAAGTTTAATCCCCCATTTCTCCAGAGGCCATAAATGCCCTCATATGTAACGACACGTAATCGAAGAATACAAAAGCCCTCTCATCTGCCTCCATTATAAATCCATCCTATAACACAAAAAACATCCAAACGTTCCCTCCAGTCTTGCAGTTAACACCTGCAGCAACATCGTCCAATAGCTTCTCGAAGTGAAGTCCGCACAAGACAAACCGGAGCTCGTAGTTCCTGTCATACGTATCGAAAGCCCTCTTCATCCTAACTACTGCCTCCATACACCTCCACATTGCTGAAGACATCGTAAGATTCCTGACCACCGGTCTTCAAAAATCCAGCCATTCCAAATGTCGCCGATTCTGTATTTCATGTCAACAATCAATCTACCTACTCCTGCAACCAAGTTTATTTAGTTTCCATCGCCTCTTACAAACCTCACCCACCCCAGGCCCCTCCTGCAACCTGTATAGTGGTATAGCATTATAACGAGACATAAAAGAATTAATGATATTTAGCTGCTAGTGGATATTGATTTACATCAGTGAGGAAGTTGAAAATTTGCTCTGGATCAGGATACGAACCCGGTCTCGTGCTCAGTAGGCAGATGCTCTGACCACTAAGCCATCCGGACACAGCGGTCATAGCAACTGCATGGACTACGCAGCACACCTCCCGTCAGACATAAATTCTCAACTAATCCACACACTAATTACGTAGTGCCCCTGCCCATTATCCTCATTACTCGCGGCATTTCGCCGATGTCTCTAAGAATCAGAGGGTTGTGTGCATCTGCAGCCTCGCTTAAATTATATCTATGGGATGTCTGTTCTTTGGGAACAGTCGCCACATATATATCACTACAACATTCTATACAGAATATCCTTTCCCCATCAAGAAACGAGCCTTTAATAATTTCTTTATTTAAATTTCTGTCACAGCTGCATTTAACTTATACCGGTGACTAGTTTCAAACACAGCGCTGATTTTCAAACCAGACCTACACCTCACTGCAGTAGTAAAACACATGCAATGAAAATAATATTAACATGATAAAACGTACACAGTTTTAACAGTGAAATTGCGTTTCTTTTTATTTCAACATACCTGCACTGAAAGCATTTATCATAGCAAAATGTTAGAACTTCATAAAAAAGTCTTGATTTATGCATACCTTCCCCCAAAGTCAAATCCATGCTTTTATCCTCTAAGGAAATATCCTTCTACCTTATCACAACATTTAAACTTCCCCTACGGAATACACTATACCCTTTGATCCAAATGCCATGGTGCTTGGCGGATTTGCTGTTCGTTATTGGAAGAACATCATTCTCACTCCACTATCTGCGTACAACACTACCGCCAAGCATCTGATCCTGACCTAACTTTTCCAAATTTTAACCATTAGCAGTGTCATTACTTATGTATGACCTCAACATCCCCATCCCCTATTATTCTTCCTTCCGTACTGTACACAATTCTTCCACCTATATTATTATCGCACACCAAAACACTTAGAGCTGAACCTCTGAAGAACTCCAGCGGTGGCGTGTGTAAACTGGCATCTTCGAAACTGCCAGACTAACGACTCTATGGTATAATCCACAGAACACTGTTGCAGAAACAACGGAAACACCAAGAGAAATTTAAACGAATTCAAAATCCCCGTCCACAGCTCGTGGTCGTGTGGTAGCGTTCTCGCTTCCCACGCCCGGGTTTCCGGGTTCGATTCCCGGCGGGGTCAGGGATTTTCTCTGCCTCGTGATGACTGGGTGTTGTGTGCTGTCCTTAGGTTAGTTAGGTTTTAGTAGTTCTGAGTTCTAGGGGACTGATGACCATAGATGTTAAGTCCCGTAGTGCTCAGATCCATTTGAACCATCAAAATCCCCAACATTGGCCATCTTTTACAGAAGATCGAAATTTAGCGCGGACTTCAATGCGAGATGCTTATAATACGAGGGTTGGAACTTTAATAGTGGCAACTATTTATTTACAGCTCGTACAAAATAGACGTGTTTCAAAGTTTTACTGACCTTCAAAGTAACCAGCATTGTGCATAACCCGTTGCCAGCGATGTGGAAGTCGTAGGATACTCTTAGCAGTGCCAGTTGTGTTGACAGTTCGAGCAGCGCGGTCTATTGCCCGACGAATTTCTAGCAATTCTGAAGGGTATGCCCTGAATTGTTTCCTTCAGTTTAGAAATAGAGCTGAACTTACGAGGGCGTAAGTCAGGGGAGTGCAGTAGCTGGTAAGCACTTTGCAGCCCCATCAGTCAAACAAATCAGTAACAGCTTGCACCGTACGTGCTTGAGAATTGTCCTGCAAGATGATGGTCAAGTCCTGCAGAAAGTGTCATCACTTCTGTCTCTATGCTGTTCATTTTTGAAACCCAACCTACGACCAGCTTAGAGACAGAAGCGATGACAATTTCTGTAGAACCTGACCATCATCTTGCAGGACAATTCTCAAGCACGTACGGTGCAAGCTGTAACTGACTTGTTGGACTGATGGGGCTGCTAAGTCCTATGCCTCCTACTCGACTCCCCTGGCTTAAGCCCTCGTGAGTTCAGCTCGATTTCTAAACTGAAGGAAACACTTCACGGCATTCGCTTCAGAACTGCTACAAATTCGTCGGGCAATAGACCCCGCCGGTCGAAGTGTCAACACAACTGTCACTGCTAAGAGTATCCTACGGCTTCCGCATCGCTGGCAGCGGGTTATACACAATGCTGGTGACTACTTTGAAGGTCAGTAAAACTTTGAAACACGTATCAATTTTGTACGAGCTGAACATAAACACTATTAAAGTTCCAACCCTCGTAGTTTCCAGAACGAATCTTTGTCTCGATACCTGGCAGAAAATCCAAAGAGATTCTGGTCGTATGTAAAGTATGCTAGCTGCAAGACACAATCAGTGCCTCCTCAGCGCGATAGCAATGGAAATACTATTGACGACAGCGCTACCAAAGCAGAGTTACTAAACACAGCCGTCCCAAATTCCTTCAGCAAAGAAGACGAAGTAAATATTCCAGAAATCGAATCAAGAACAGCTGCCAATATGAGTAACTTAGCAGTGGATACCCTCGGTTAGTGAACATCTTAAATCACTTAATACAAGAAAATCTTCCGGTCCAGAATGTATACGGGTTAGGTTCCTTTCAGAGTAAGGTGATGCAATAGCTCCATACTTAACAATCATATGCAACTGCTTACTCGACGAAAGAGCCGTACCAAAAGACTGGAATGATGCAAAGGTCAAATCAATGTTCAAAAAGAGTGTGTAACGTTCCCTGGCAGCACACATACTATCAATAAAATGAAATGACATTTAATTGTACTATGTACGCCGCTATTAAGCAATTCGTATGTACTGTAACTGTTTAACAAAAAATATTACTTAATTTTGTATAAAGGACGTTGGTTATTATTCTAATATTTTCTGTAATAATATTCTCGATGTATTTACGATTGTAATATTTCTATACTCATAATGTAATTACGAAATATGTTAGTATCTGCGATGAAAAAAATGTAGAATATAGCCACAGAGGAAAATAATGTTGTAAGATTACAAGGAGATATTAAAAATCAGCAGTAGTATAAAAAGCACTACATAATGTGCATTCTTTGTCGTCTTCCTCGAGAGCTGAGAGAGAGAGGAACCTGTGACGTAGCATTATATGAATGAGTAGACTTCTTTTGTCTGTATCTATCTTTAGCCGCCATTAGAGGAGAAATTATAAAGGTGTGCAATTTTAATTATTGTTATGGTATAAATACATTATAATTTATCAAAATTGTGTATTACTAGTGTAAATTAGCTTGCCCATGTCATCTATAATATTTCTATAAAGAATTTTCAGCATTTTTAGCGATTATCGTTGGTGTTTCTGGGATGTGCCGCGACCGAACGATTTGCAGCGGCGGCACATTTAAAAAATTGTTCCGCTATAAAATTAACCAAACCTGTAAATCGGGAGCAGGTAAAATTAGCAGTGAATTACGAAATATTTTTCTTTTACAGCGATCCTGAGGCTGACGGAATTTATTACTGGTTTTACATTTGTGCATTCATAGGCGGATAATTAACGTTGACGTCGTTAATCTGTTGGTTCTTTCAATTTATAAAGCAAATAACTTAAACGTATAGTGAAGTGTGTTTTGTCAATGATAATTAAACGTTCAGGTCGGCTTGGCAATATTTAACCATTTTATGCTAACAGAGACAGTCTTGTGTTCCATAGCTAACGCCTGGAAAGAATTCAATAAATATTTAAAAAACCACTGCATTTAGAAAATGTGTGCCAAGGCCGAAATACGTAAAAAATTTAATTTATACAATTTTCTAAGTCATAAATGTTATTAATCAGTTAGTATGAATTTATCAGCATGAGAGGGTTGCTAAGGTTCACGTAATTTTAAATGTGCTTAATTCTGTCTAAATGAATTTTTATTACCACACGTAAATAAGGGGTTCTACAACAAAGTTCGTGCTGAAAGAGTAAATAACAAAAATATTTAAAGCCATTTCTTCCCCATTTTCATCCATTCATTTTTACATATATAATAAGTATATATATTTTTTTCATTAAAAGTAGTAGGAATAATCAACTAATTTACAGGTCCCTATCATTAACGTCGATATGCAGCAGTATTTTGGAATATATATTGTGATAGAACGTTGTGAATTATCTCGAAAAGGACGGTCTATCAACACACAGTCAACACAGATTTAGAAAACATCGTTCTTCTGAAACACAACTACCTCTTTACTCACACGAAGCGTTGAATGCTATTGACAAGGGATTTCAAATTGATTGCGTTTTTCTAGATTTCCAGAAGGCTTTTGACACTGTACCCCACAAGCAGTTTGTAATAAAATTGTGTGCTTATGGAATATCGTCTCAGTTATGCGATTGGATTCGTAATTTCATCTACACCTACATCTACATAGATACTCCGAAAGCTTTCGTACCATGTGTGGCGGAGGGTACCCTGTACCATTACTTCTCATTTCCTTTCCCGTTTCACTCGAAAATAGAGGAAGGGAAAAACGACTATCTATATGCCTCCGTATTAGCCCCAATTTTCGTACCTTATCTTCGCGGTCCTTACGCGCAATGTATGTTGGCAGCACTAGAATCGTTCAGCAGTCAGCTTCAAATGCCGGTTGTCTAGATTTTGTATATGGAGTTTGTCGAAAAGAACGTCACCTCCCCTCCAGGCATTCCCATTTGAGCTCCCGAAGCATTTCCGTAACACATACGTGTTGATCATACCTACCGGTAACAAATCTAGCAGCCCTCCTCTGAATTGCTTCGGTGTCTTCTTTCAATCAGACCTGGTACGGATCTCAAACACTCGAGCAGTATTCAAAAATAGATCGCATCAGCGTTCTATAGGCTATGTGGTCTCCTTTACAGGTGAACCACTCGTTCCTCAAATTCTCCCCATAAGCCGAAGTCGACTATTTGTCTTCCCTCCCACAGTTCTCACATGCTCGTTCCATCTCATATCGCTTTGCAACGTTATGCACAGATATTTAAACGACTTGACTGTGTCAAGCAGGACGCTAATAATACTGTATCCGAACATCGAAGGTTTGTTCTTCCTACTCATCCACATTAACTTACATTTTTCCCCATTTAGGGATGGCTGCCATTTATTATACCAACTGGAAGTTTTGTGTAACTCTCCTCTTGTGTCTTCCTAGAGTTCACACCTTACCGTACAGCACGGCGTCATCAGCAAACAACCGCAAATTGTTGCCCACCCTGTCCGCCAAAGCCGGCCGTTGTGGCCGAGCGGTTCTAGGCGCTTCAGTCCGGAATCACGAGACCGCTACGGTCGCAGGTTCGAATCCTGCCTCTGGCATAGATGTGTGTGAAGTCCTTAGGTTAGTTGGGTTTAAGTAGTTGTAAGTTCTAGGGGACTGATGACCACAGAAATTAAGACCCATAGTGCACATAGCCATTTGAACCAGGGCTCGAGTAAATTCTGAGTAAAAATCGTCATCGATGGCGGCTGAAGACTTTCGGCATAAGAAATCTCCCTCGTTCTACTAACGGCGTTATCAAAGAGGGTGGAGGAGAGTACGCGGCAGGCGATGGAAACCACTGCACTAAAGACACATAATGTGCATCCACAGGACATGTAGCCAGTAAGTAAACAAGTGTCATGAAGATATCTCCCTTGGAAATGAGGTTGCGGAATAGTCCGCGATTCGGATCTCCCAGACAGAAGGAGGGCAGAAAATGAGTTAGTGTAAACAGTTCAGTGACAGGGTTATTGTCATCAGATTCGACAGGAAACCAGAGCCGACAACAGTAGTTCAGGCATACACACAGAAGCCGAAAGCAGAAGATGAGGAGATAGAGAAAGTATATGAGGACACTAAATGGGTTGATTCAGTAAGTAAAGGGAGATGAAAATCTAATAATCGGGTGTGACTGGAACACAGTTGTACGGGAACGAATAGAATAAAGGGTTAAGGGAGAATACGGGCTTAGTAGTACGAGTGGGAGAGGAGAAAGTCTAATTGAGATACGCAGTAAATTTCAACTGGTAATAGGGAATACTCTGTTCAAGAATCAGGAGGAGGTGGTATACTTGTAAAAGACCCTGAGACACGGGAAGATCACAGCTGGATTACATCATGGTCAGACAGACATTTCGAAATCAGATATTGTTTTGTAAGGCGGACGCCCGAGCGCACTTAGACACCGATCACAATTTGGTAATGATAAAGAGTAGACTGAAGCTTAAGAGAATCATCCAGAAGAATCAATGTGGTAAGAAGTGAGATACTGAAGTACTGGCGACTGATGAGACCCGTTTAAAGTTCGGTAAGGCTGTGAATTCCTTGGGTAATAGAAGAAATACTTCAGTTGATCGACGAAAGAAGGAAGTACAAAAATATTGAGGGAAATGCATGAACATATCAATATAATTCCCTTAGGAATAAATTAAATAGGAAGAGCAGGGCAGCCAAGGTGAAATGGCTGCTGGAAAGATGTGAAGGAATCGAAAAAGGAATGGCTTTTTGAAGGACTGACACAGCATATAGAACAGTAAAAACAACGTCCGGTGGAGTAAAATGCAAGGATGGTAACATTAAGAGTGCAGTGGTGGTCCCACTGTTAAGCTGAGAGGAGAGTGGATGGATAGAACTTGTCTGATGACGTAATAGAATAAAAATTGGGAGTCGATAGGGAAGACATAATGGAGTTGGGATTTAAAAGGGCCTGGAAGACGCGAGATCAAATAAGGCAGAAGGGGCCGTTAACTTTACAAAGGAATACGTAAAATCATTGATGGACATGGTAATAAAACCACTATTCAAGTTGGTGTATGATGATGATGTTTGGTTTGTGGGGCGCTCAACTGCGTGGTTATCAGCGCCCGTACAATTACCCAATCTTTTGCTCAGTCCAATTTCGCCACTTTCCTGGATGATGATGAAATGATGAGGACAACACAAACACCCAGTCATCTCGAGGCAGGTGAAAATCTCTGACCCCGCCGGGAATTCAAGTTGGTGTACAGAATCTATGAAACCAGTGATGTCCCATCATACGTTCGGAAAAATATCATCCACGCAATTCCGCGATGAATGCAAATATTATCGCACACACAGATTAACAGCTCATGCATCCAAGTTACTGACAAGAATAAAACACAGAAAAATTGAAATGAAAAGTGACGATCTGTTAGATGAGAATCAGTTTGGCTTTAGGAAAGGTAAATGAACCAGAGAGGTAGTTCGGACTTTGCGCTTGATAGTGAAAGCAAGTCTGAAGAAAAATCAAGACACGTTCATCAGATTTGTAGACGTGGGAAAAGCGTTATACATTGGAAAATGGTGCAAGATATTCAGAATTCTGAGAAAAATAGGGGTAAGCTATAGGGAAAAATGGGTGATGTACAATATGTACAAGAAGCAAGAAGTGCCAGTAAGAATGGAAGACCAAGAACGAAGTGCTCGGATTAAAATAGGTGTAAGACAGGGATGTATTCTTTCGCCCCTTCTGTTCAATCTATACATCATAAAAGCAATGACAGAAATAAAGATTTAAGAGTGGGATTAAAATTCAAGGCGAACGGGTATCAATGATAAGATGCAATGATTGCTATTCTCAGTGAAAGTGAAGAAGAATTTCAGGATTTGCTGAATGGAATGAACAGTCTAACGAGTAAAGAAGATTGACAGTAAATCGGAGAAAGACGAAAGTAATGAGAAGTAGCAGAAATGAGAACAGCCAGAATCTTAACATCAGGGTTAGTGATTATAAAGTAGATGAAGTTAAGAAATTCTGCTACCTAGAGAGCAAACTAATCCATGGCGAACGGAGCAAGGAGGACATCAAAAGCAGACTAGCTCTGGCAAAAAGGGCTTTCCTGGGCAAGGGAAGTTTATTGGTATCAAGCAAAGGCCTTAATTTGAGGAAACATTTTCTGAGGATGTACGTTTGGAGCACAGCATGATATGGAAGTGAAACATGGACTGTGGGAAAGAATAGAATTGAAGCATTTGAGATATGTAATACAGCAGAAAATTAGGTAGACTGAAAAGATAAAGAATGAAGAGGTTCTCCGCAGAATCGGCAAGGATAAGAAAATATGGAAAATACTGACAAGAAGAAGGGAATGAATGATAGGACATCTGTTAAGACGTCAGGGAATAACATCCATGGTACTAGATGGAGCTATGTCGGGTAAAAACTGTAGAGAAAGACAGACATTGTAATACAATATAGCCAGCAAATAATTAAGGACGTAGGTTACAAGTACTACTCTGAAATGAGGAGGTTGAGGCAGGAGAGGAATTCTTGGCGAGCCATCAAATCAGTCTGAGGACTGATGATGCAAACAATAAATAAATTAACCCCCAACAGCTTCTGACGTAAATGGACAGAATCGGGAAGTTGTGGTGCCGCCCACGAGTCCTTCCCCTTACTCCTTACACCCACCCTCTACCCCTGCCTGCAGACTACCACCCTTGATCTGACAAAAGCGGCTTTTGTCAGTCACACACACAGTGCTTTCAGGGTCTGGAGATCGGTATTTGAATTTTCCACCGTGCGATTTCTTGAAGGTCTGTGACTAGATACCATGAAGCACCCAAGAGACGAGATGGAATACCTGTGTAGTTTCGTGCACGTACATACCACCGCGGAGTATGTGAAAGATTACATACTCTGTACCATACTCCGGAAGCCGCCTAATTGTGTGTGGCGAAGGGTACTTTTTGTACCACTAACCGTGCTCTCAAACACAGTTCTACTCGCGAATAGCGCTTGGGAAGAATGATTGACGGTAAGCCTCTATATTGGTCCTAATTTCTCCAATTTTTTCCTCATGGTCATTACGCGAGACGTATGTAGGGGGAAGTAATATGTTGTCCGACTCTTCCTTGAAAGTTCTGTCTCGAAATTTCTATAGTAAATCTCTCCACGGTGCACGTCTCTCTTGTAACAATTGTCAATGGAGTTTGTTGAGCATCTCCTTAACGTTCTCATGCCGACCAAACGGTCCCGTGACGAAATGTGCAGCTCTTCGTTGGATCTTCTACTTTTTTATCGGTCCTACCTGGTAGTGATTCCAGAGAGATGAACAATATCAAGAATCGGTCTAACAACCGTCTTGTAAGCCACTTCCTTCGTAGATGAGTTACATTTCCTTAAGGTCCTTCCTATGAATCTGCGTGCTGCATCCGCTTTTCCCACTATTTGTTTTATTTGGTCATTCCATTTAAGTCCGCTGTAGGTAGTTACTGCTAGATATTTAACGACAGATACTGTTTCCAGCGGTTTGAAATCAACAGTGTACTTGTACAGTAGTGGATTTCTATGTACACACAATATGTTACATTTATTTACGTTCAGGTTCAACTGTCAAAACAGCAAAAAAAATGGTTCAAATGGCTCTGAGCACTATGGGACTTAACATCTGAGGTCATCAGTCCCCTAGAACTTGGAACTACTTAAACCTAACTAACCTAAGGACATCACACACATCCATGACCGAGCATGACCGAGGCAGAATTCGAGCTTGCGACCATAGTAGTAGCGCGGTTCTGGACTGAAACGCCTAGAACCGCTCGGCCACCGTGGCCGGCGTCAAAACAGCACCATTCATCAATTCTCTGTAGGTCATTCTGCACATCGTTACTGTTTTCCGGCGTTGCTACTTTGTTATAGAGAACCGCATCATCTGCTAACAGCCTTAGAGGGCATTCGATGGTTTCCACTATGTATATATGGTGTGCTTTATTTGAGAAACGAGGAAGCCACTTGCATGTTGAAAATAGTATGGTCTGGGGCCGAACTGGAACACTACGAGACTCCAAAATACCTAGGACTGACACACGACAGATCTCTCACTTTCAAAAAGCACTTCACGAAATACAAGTCGAAAGTTTCCACCAGGAACAATCTCCTACGGAAACCTGAAACAATCCGAACATGTGCAATGGCGCTATGCTATTCTGCGGCACAGTATGCCTGCCCCGTTTGTATTATTCAACTCATGCTAAACAGGTGGATGTAGCTCTCAACGAAACCTGCACAGTTATAACAGGTTGCTTGAAAACCACTCCAGTCGACGTGGCTTTGCCACCTCGCAGGAATAGCACCACCACCTGTTCGAAGAGAGATAGCTGCGAGCATGGAAAGAAAGTCAGTGGAACAGGAAATTACCCATCCTCTGTATGCGCATGAACCGCATCCACAACGACTGAAGCCAAGGAAGAGCTTCCTTCTGACATCAAAGGAACTTAGAACATCTGCTGAAAGAGCTAGGTTACAACTATGGATGGCTGCGACCTACCTTACCCCTGGCTGGAAAAGAGTTGTTGACGCTTTACGTTCAGGCCGTGGCGGGGAATGGACAACTTGGGAGTCCCTAAATAGACTGAGATCCGGAGTTGGAAGATCAAAATTAACTTGGCAAGATCCAAATGATTTTCGGTGTGACTGTGGAGAAGAACAGGCAGTTCGACACATGCTTCGGTGTCGATTGTGCTTAGTCTCCTATACAGAAGATGATCTTCAAGAAGCAACAGAAAATGCACTGGAAGTGGCCAAGGCTTGGTCAAAAGTAATTTAATCACAACTGAGTAAAATATATGTTTCAGACACGAGATTAATAATAAGTGATGGTTCTATCGCATTTCCTTGGGGTACTCCGGAAATGCATCTGTCGATTTTGTTCCGTTAAGAGCGACGGGCTGAGTTCCGTCTGCAAGGGAGTCTTGAATCCAGTCGAAAAACTGCTCCGACACTCGTTAAGCTCGTATTTTTTCACTAAACGGCAGTGCGGTACTGTGTCTAATGCCTTCCTGAAGTCAAGGAACACGGCATCAACCTGAGCGCCATTGTCTACGGCTCTGTGGATCTAATGGAGGAACAGAGGGAGCTGAGTTTCTCAGGAGCTGTTTGTAATTCTCTGTAACAGACAGTATTACCGTCAGAGGGCATTAGTATCGTTCCTCTTTAGTCTTGTTAACGCGCCTGGTATGGCATATAAGGGGGGACCAGCGTAATATGTTGAGCGGTCCACAACAAAAGACACGGAGATGCTGCGTGATCGTAAGGGGTAGTGTTGTCAGCTCCTGAGAGAGGTGGGAGTCAAATTGTCGGTCACCATTTGACCAGCTGTTCGCTCCTGCAGACTCCGGACTTGCGAGGCAATCATGTGTGACAGCGACCCGATATTCGCCTGCGTGGAACGAGAAAGCAGGTGTACACTCGACACCAAGGATCCAGTCGCCGCGTTGTACATAAAGCGCATCGTAACGCCTTCACGTCTGCGCCTCCCGTTCGAGAATAAGTAATGTAATCCCTGCCACATTCTACGTCATCCCGCATCATTAGTCGGAAATTAGCAGTAGCTTGACTGGCGAATTACTGTCCCAAGCTTAGGCCGCTCATAACACCGGCACGCATCTCGTGGTCGTGCGGTAGCGTTCTCGTTTCCCACGCCCCGATTCCCGGGTTTGATTCACGGTGGGGTCATGGATTTTCTCTGCCTCGTGATGGCTGGGTGTTGTGTGATGTCCTTAGGTTAGTTAGGTTTAAGTAGTTCTAAGTTCTAGGGGACTGATGACCTAAGATGATAAGTCCCATAGTGCTCAGAGCCATCTGAACCATTTGAACCATAACACCGAAATACGAAAGGCTGCTTTTGGAACATCAATACTCAAAAAGGGAAATACGAGTAATCCGCTTAATTACAGGCCCATATCACTAACGTCGATTTGCAGTAGGATTTTGGAACATATACTGTATTCGAACACTATGAAGTACCTCGGAGAAAACGATTTATTGACACACAGTCAGCACGGATTCAGAAAATTTCGTTCCTGCCAAACACAACTATCTGTTTATACTCATGAAATAATGAGTACTATCGACAGGGGATGTCAAATTGATTCCATATTTTTAGATTTCCAGAAGGCTTTCGACACAGTTCCTCACAAGCGTCTTCTTACCAAACTGTGTGCCTATCGAATATCGCCTCAGTTTTGCGACTGGATTCGTGACTTCCTGTCAGAGAGGTCACATTTCGTAGTAATAGACGGAAAATCTTCGAGTAAAACAGAAATAATATCCGGCGTTCCCTAACGAAGTGTTATAGGCCCTCTATTGTTCCTGATCTATATGTCTTAACGACGTAGGAGACAATCTGAGTAGCCCTCTTAGATCGTTTGCAGATTATGCTGTCAGTTATCGTTTTGTAAAGTCATCAGATGACAGATGACCAAAACCAATTGCAAAATGATTTAGATACGATATCTGTATGGCGAGAAAACTGGAAATTGACGCGGAATAAAGAAAAGTGTGAAATTATTCACTTGAGTACTAAAAGAAATCCGCTAAATTTCGATTACGCGATAAGTCACACAAATCTGAAGACTGTAAATTCAGCTAAATACTTAGGGATTACAATTACAATTAACCTAAATTGGAACGATCACATAGATAATGTTGTTGGTAGAGCAAACCAAAGACTGTGATTCATTGGCAGAACACTTAGAACGTGCAACAAGTCTACTAAGGAGACTGCTTACACCACGCTTGTCCGCCCTATTCTGGAGTAATGCTGTGCGGTGTGGGATCCGCATCAGATGAGACTGAATGACGACATCGGAAAAGTTCAAAGAAGGGCGGGTTGTTTTGTACTATCATGAAATAGGGGAGATAGTGCCACAGACATGATACGTGAATTGGCAATCATAAAACAAAGGCGTGATTACTCTGCTATTCACAATAAAGTGCCTGGCAGAGGATTCAATGAACCACATTCAAACTGTCTCTCTACCGTTCCACTCTAGAACGGTCCGCGGAAGAAACGAGCACTTAAATTTTTCTCAGCGAGCCCTGATTGCTCTTATTTTGTCGTGATGATCATTTCTCCGTATGTAGGTGGGTGTCAACAAAACGATTTCGCAGTCGGAGGAGAAAACTGGTAATTGAAATTTCATGAGAAGATCCCCTCGCAACGGAAAACGCCTTTCTCTTAATGATTGCCACTCCAATTAATAGTTTAGTCCGATAGTCAGGTATAACCTCTACCCATACTATTTCGCACGAACTATCTACTTCAATTTCACTACAAGGCAAACTGCTTCTGACAGCAATAAATACTCCAACAACAATAGTATTTAATCCACACACTGGATGTGACAGTCTAGGTCTTACATTTTCTTTGCTTCTGAGCGCCATGTGTTGTTTGCGTCCAAGGTAACGCGACTAATTTCTCATCTGAAACGGCCTCCATGATGTTCACATTAAGTGACTCCGTTATCTCATTTGTGCTATTCATCAATACTTTCGTCTTTCTTTGCTTTACTTTCAGTCAATATTCTGCGCCCAGTAGACGCTTTATTCTAAACAAAATGTCGGGTTAACTCTTCCTCACTTTTACAGAAGATAGCAATGTCATTGACGAATCTTATCATTGACATCTTTTCACACTGAATTTTAGTGCCACTCCAGAAACACTCCTTTATTTTCCTCATTTCATCGTCGACGTACATGTTGAACAGTAGATCGGATGAAAATTTTCCTGAATTACGCCATTTTTATTCCAGTCTTCAACTCTTATTGTTGGCTCTCGGTTCTCGAACAAATTGGATATTGCTCTTGTCTCGCTGTAATATAAAAGATCCTCGAGAAGATCTACGCTGGCCATTAAAAAAACTGCAGAGACGGATTCCTAACTGGAAATGGAGGAGAAAAGGCCCAATGATCCTGTGTCTGCAAGTAGACAGGTGCCTGTGACGACAACAAAAAAATGGTTCAAATGGCTCTGAGCACTACGGGACTCGACTGCTGTGGTTATCAGTCCCCTAGAACTTAGAACTACTTAATCCTAACTAACCTGAGGACATCACACACACCAATGCCCGAGGCAGGATTCGAACCTGCGACCGCAGCAGCAGCGCGGCTCCGAACTGGAGCGCCTAGAACCGCACGGCTACCACGGCCGGCGCGACGACAACAGATCGTCCCCGTACACAGTACACAGCTGCATCGCATCCACGTCACAAAAGACGTTAAAAGCGGCCACCATGGAATGCAATGCACAGGTTTAAACGCCGCATCATGGACTGCCGCAAGCTTTCGCACGTTCCGGCCCGTCTCCGAACAGCATCAGAGGCGCCGTGAACACGCTATTGAAGCGCCTGCACATTAGGAACTAGTTCAGCGTACAAAACGCTTTTCAGATGCCCCCAGAGGTAAACGTCCAGGGGTTTCAAGTATGCTACAGGACCTCCGCGTCCTCCCAGCGTTCGATGTTGATGAGGTGTCGGCGAGCTGTAAAGCCTAAATGGTGTAGTGCCGCGTCATGCAGAAACTACATAACCTATTGTACTGCCAAAGGCACAGTCTCCAGCAGCCCAGGCAGAGTACTGTGCAGGAAGTCCAGGTACTTTCGTCCATCGAGGCGTTGTGGAATAATTACCGGTCCAAGTACGTGGTCGTCAAGAATCCCTGCCTAAACATTGGTGCTGAACCGATGCTGATGAGACCCCTCAACCATTCGCCGAGCATTGTCTGTAGCCCACAGATGACGATTATACAGATTGATGACGCCAGTTCTGGCAAAGGTTGCTTCGTCGGTAACGGGGGCTGATGACAGAAATACCATAATTATGATGGTCTGGTGCAAAACCATCGACAAAATCATATCGGCTATTTTCTGAAAGTCCACAAAATAACTGCCTCTTATCTGAACTACTTTAAATGGTTGCTTATGGCGAGTTCTTGCTGTGGTGTACATTGTATCATTAGGAGCAAAATGCTTCCTTACCTTTGCTCTGTTTTCAGGTAACTGACGTCTTCTAGAAGTACCAGTTTTTCTGTTACTTTCCTTTGCTGAATTATTCATATTGTTTACAGTACCCATTGTACTGCCGATGAAGACACGCAAAAGACAGGCTACAGAACTGCAGAAGCAAGCAAAAGTGTATAATCTCTATGCTTACTCATGTAACATATTCTACACTTACCATAGTTGGCATGAAGAAGTCATAGGAGTTACCTCTCATGCCATCGACTGACTTTCGTAGCACTACACCAGTCATCATTCGAGATAGCTCTTTAAGTATGTAAAAGCCCTTTTAACGTACTACTTAATGAAGTAAATAATACAAATTATGCAAAATTGGCTCTTAGCGTTTTCAACGTGATAACCTTTCAATTATTATTACTGTTATTTTTTGATGTGCACAACTGATACACAACGCCTGTTAAAATCCTTGGTCTCCTGAACAGATCTTCACAAGCTCCACAACTACTTTTAGTTGTAACTCTTATGGTCTTTTACTGCATTTGGAAAATTGTGTCCTTTTATCTGCATTTGTTCCCCAGAAAAGACTGCTATAGCTAAGAAACACGTATACGTATGAATAGTATGCAAGACACTGGCTGTTACACTGATAACAGCGCTGTAAGGGTATGACAGTTGATGAAATTTTGTTTACAACTATCTATGAGTGTTCACACCACTTCAGCTGAGAATGAATATGCATGGCTGTAAATTTGATACAAGTTACACAGTCTATGGAGATGACATCTACATTTAATTTAACAGTATCATTTTCCCTTTTCAAACAGGAATTAAAGGCATTAGTTTTCTTTATGTTCAGCGTCACTTTCTTGTTTGTTGACCAATTCTAAACAACTTTGAGGCCTTCATGTCGCATGCAGCCGGCCGCTGTGGCCGAGCGGTTCTAGGCGCTTCAGTCCGGAACCGCACTGCTGCTACGGTCGCAGGTTCGAATCCTGCCTCAGGCATGGTTGTGTGTGATGTCGTTAGGTTAGTTAGGTTTCAATAGTTCTAAGTCTAGGGGACTGAAACCCTTAGCAATTAAGTCCCATAGTGCCTAGAGCCATTTGAACCATGTCGCATGCACACCACTGCAGTACGCTGCGGCTTGTACGAGGGCTATTTGAAAATTAAGGAGCGATCGGTTGTGAAAATTCTATGATGGTTTGTACAGATGTGTTAGGTAGTGTCTCTAGTATGACCGTAGGTGGCGTTATGTCGCTTTTTTCAGTTCTGAGCTCATACTGAGCGCATAGAGACGCCTAGAAAATAGTGTTTTCCGCCAAGTATGGGTGCCACTTTGAGATTTCGCCGGATATCATGCAACCCCACACACCGTAACTGTCGGACATTTCCTTCTTAGATTAGATTACATTAATTATTCATTCCATAGACCCATAAAGGAGGGAATCCTCCTGGGTGTGGAATATGTCAGATAAACACATTACAAAATTGTAATTAGAAAAACTTGAGTTTCATTAATTTTAATGATCCTCAGTCAATAAAGAGTAAAATTATGTACATGAATTAAATTTAAACTTCTCATATTTACAGGTTTAATACTTACATCTGCTTTCATTAAATCCATCATTCAGACATTTGCTAGTTTCTTGGCTATTACAACCAAGTATCGTCAAAAATTAAAGTAAATTATTCATTTCAGTGATCCTCAGTTAAGGTCAGATTATGTACAAGATTTAAAATTAAACTTCCACTATTTACAGACTTAGGACTTACATCTGCTTTCCATACATCCATCATTCACACAGTAGGCAGTTCTCGGCCGCACACTGAGGGGCAGTAAGGACGCTCCTGCAACGTTTTAGATGGAAAGTGTTTGATCACCCACCACACAGAAAGGAATTGGCACACTCTGTCATGACTGCTCAAATGAACCGCTGTAGATGGGGACAACGAGCTGCAGTCCACCGTAGAAAATTATTGGAAACCACAGGATGCGGCCTTCTATGACTAGAGTGTTGGAAGACTGGTACAGCGCTACGAACGCCTGTATAGAGACGTAGTTGGAAAGAGTAGCTAAATGTTGCAAATAAAACAGTTTTAATTTTCACCGTGGTTTCCATTTCAACACCGATCGTTCCCTTACTTTCCGAGTAGCCCTCGTATTTCACCAACTGTGACGTCAGTCGTATTGTTGTGTCAACATTCGCCTCGGCGCAACCGCTTGCTAGCCCCTCTTTCCGTCTAATGGCGCAGCAGCAGCGGTGGGAGCGTGGCGGGCTGAACACACAGCGAGACACAAAAGTCGCGGCGCTGGGGAGTGGATGCTGCGGGCAGCGCCAGGCAGCGAGCAAACGGCTCGTGCCGTGACTAACGCGCTGGGGTGCGCGCGACACGCAATTTAGGGCGACGCACCCTCCCTGTCACAGTCCTCTTTATGTCTTCGGCAGTAACAGTTCGTTTTGTAGCTGCAACAAAAACAGCCGCGTACGGAACGCCAAGAGCATTCGCTCAAAATTTTGTCTCGTGCGGCATCCTTACAGTAACGCGATCACGGCCCTACCAAGGCCACGGAGAGATACGCTTCCTCCAAGAGCACAGGCGCAGAGGGGGCGCAAAAACTGACCAAAAAATAAACAGGAAAGAAAGACCATTTAAGGGGACCTATACGTGGCGGAGGTACAAAAAGTGGAATTTACTTTTTTTGTGGAATTTCAATATTTGGGATTTTGCTCATACAGGGTGTTACAAAAAGGTAC
Organism: Schistocerca cancellata; assembly: GCF_023864275.1. Taxonomy (NCBI): domain Eukaryota; kingdom Metazoa; phylum Arthropoda; class Insecta; order Orthoptera; family Acrididae; genus Schistocerca; species Schistocerca cancellata. The sequence goes on from NC_064632.1 coordinate 296,642,510, forward strand.
GGCCAAACTTTCAGGAAACATTTCTCACACACAAAGAAAGAAAATATGTTATGTGGACATGTGTCCGGAAACGCTTACTTATCATGTTAGAGCTCATTTTATTACTTGTCTTCAAATCACATTAATCATGGAATGGAAACACACAGCAACAGAATGTACCAGCGTCACTTCAAACACTTTGTTACAGGAAATGTTCAAAATGTCCTCCGTTAGCGAGGATACATGCATCCACCCTCCGCCGCATGGAATCCCTGATGCGCTGATGCAGGCCTGGAGAACGGCGTATTGTATCACAGCCGTCCACAATACGAGCACGAAGAGTCTCTACATTTGGTACCGGGGTTGCGTAGACAAGAGCTTTCAAATGCCCTCGTAAATGAAAGTCAAGAGGGTTGAGGTCAGGAGAGTGTGGAGGCCATGGAATTGGTCCGCCTCTACCAATCCATCGGTCACCGAATCTGTTGTTGAGAAGCGTACAAACACTTCGACTGAAATGTGCAGGAGCTCCATCGTGCATTAACCACATGTTGTGTCGTACTTATAAAGGCACATGTTCTAGCAGCACATGTAGAGTATCCCGTATGAAATCATGATAACGTGCTCCATTGAGCGTAGGTGGAACGAATCTAAAATGAGCTCTAACATGGAAATTAAGCGTTTCCGGACACATGTCCATATAACAACTTTTCTTTGTTTGTGATTGAGGAATGTTTGGCCGTACATTTTTGTAACACCCTATTTATGGATTTCCCTGAAAAATTGTTTTTAGGACATTTATTTTATTTAAGGCAGCGCGTCCGGATTTTCTGTAACAGTACGACTGGACGTCCAACTTTTCTTACGGCACATCTTTAGTTCTATTAGTTGGAATCACAGTTAAAGGGCTTATTTCAATAGTGGTACAAGTCCACTTTTGTTCATTCTGAGATACAGAGTCCTAAGGTTAAATGAGCGCTGAAAAATCTGCAGTTGAGATACCAGAAATATTCAAGCATGTGGCTTCTTGCTAGAGATGAACCTTTCTTTCTGTTTGTTTGGACCATTAATGTCAGAAGCATTATAGACAGAAAAAGTGGAGGTAATGGACTTGTACCACTATTGAAATAAGCCCTTCAGTTAATAGCGACCTGATGCACGCACCTCGGACAGGTAACTGTGTTCATGGGACACGCCCATTACCTGCAGGTCCAGGTGGGACGGACAGTGTAACGTATACAGGCTAAATTGTTCATAACACGTCCACATTTTTCATACAGTCCAAATTATCGCACCAGTGAAAGCCATGACACTATAATGTAAGATGTTCTTCATGGCAAAATGTCGATGTGCTTAATGCAGTTATCGTTAATTAGTGTAATGTGCTCAGTAGCTGTTTTGTTAAAAATCTGATAGACTGGCGCTTTCTTAATTTTTATATTGTTCAGTTCGTAAAACAATGTACAAGCGTTAGGGTTGAGTGGCCTTGCACGTGGTTAGTGCCATGTGCAAAAAGTGCGTACAGAGGCAGAAATCGCAAGCAGTAATCAGAGGATCCTTATGGCATGCGCACGTGTATGAACAGGAGAGAGATCTATTCTTGTATGAAGAGTGCTTATTTAAATGTGAGAGACATCAAGACTGAAAAGAGCAGTTTTGCATGATAGGAAAAGTCACCACCGTAACGCAAATTGCCGAAGTGCAAGAATTTCCACCTTGATGACAAGGTGGCACGCGCCTAAGCAGGGCGTAATGGCGTCGAAATGCACAAAGGCATACATGTAGCAACCGCTATCGGTATGGAGACATGAAGACATCATCCAGCTGCCATCCCATCTCAACTTGTAATGGCAAAAGGCGAGGCAGAAAAGTTTTCCTAAACAACTTTCAGATCTGTTCAGGATGCAGCCAGTCAGTAATTTAAATCTGTGATCAATTTAGCAGAATATAGAACAATTTAAGTATCCGTACTACTATTCAAGTTTGTTTTTAGTACACCAAAATGGTAAAAACTTGTCTTATAAATCGTTGTATTACGATGTTACATTCTCCTTCAAACCAGCGCTATTAGTGCAGAGACAATATGGTCGCCTTTTTCTAGGTCATTTGTTTAAAATTATCTTCCATTTAATTACAAAAGCTATTACAAAGAATTAGTTAAAATAAATTCAGTGTGTTTTTGGTCAGCAATAGTATTGCATTACTTGCAAGTGTGCTAATAATTTAAATTTACAAAAAAAATGGTTGAAATGGCTCTGAGCACTATGGGACTGAACTTCTGAGGTCAACAGTCCGCTAGAACTTAGAACTACTTAAACCTAGCTAACCTAAGGACATCACACACATCCATGCCCAAGGCAGGATTCGAACCTGCGACCGTAGAGGTCGCCCGGTTCCAAACTGTAGCGCCTTGAACCGCTCGGCCACCCCGGCTGACTTAAAATGACAAAGAATTATTTAAAGTTAAAATCAATTCAGTGTATTTTTGGTCAACCATAGTATTGCATTACTTGCAAGTGTGCTAAGAATATTAAAATTTCAGTTCACTTTTCCATCTTTCATCTGAGTTTACAGAGAAATAAAATTGCATTCACGCAGGTAACATTTATGTCAAAAACAAGTCAGTAAAGTCACCTAAAGTTTCCTAATAATACAGGTCTGAAATGTCAATACCTTGACGTTTTTTTAAAAATGCGGAATAAAATTTACTCCTTCAAAGCTGGCGGCCGACTTTTGTAAAATTTATCAGTTCTTTACAAGGGATAACTCATAGTAAGTGATCAATGCTAGCATCGGGACGTGCTAAAATTGTCCGCTGTTACAGCCGCTGGTTGGAATCTATAATGTACAGGATGGTGTGTAAGGTAGAAAGTGTGGCTGTGCATGAACAATAGGGCAGTGTTCTACCTACGATTGAGACCCGAGTCAGCGCTGTGCTTCGATGACAAAGTTCAGTTTCCAATTTATTCTGTGCCTTATCCAAATTAAAAATTTTCTGTAGCAACATCTGTCGAAAAGTATATTAGTTACTATTTGGTAACTGTGTTAGATCAAGTGTGAATATTGTGCATAGTATTTCGCTAATGGTCAACTGAGCAGAGTGACAGCGAAATACTTTGTAGAGCGCACAGAACAGGGTCGGCAGCCGGCGTTTTCGTGAGCCGTTACCCTGTGGCAGGCCACGGCAACAGAAAAAGATCGCCGAACTTACTGATGTAGAAGTAGTGTGTGGTTGTCGATTCTAGCAAGGTTAACACATTAAATTTTCAGTTATTCACTAAATTTCGTCGATGCCAGCAATACACAAAGTACATTGACGAGATTAGGGTTAAAGAAAGTCAGTTGTACTTGACGTTACAGGGACTGAAATTCAATAAATGTCACTTATGTTTTAGACGAAAGTGACATCAAAGTAATATCACACATGCAATCCTATTTGGGTTTGTCACTCAGGGAACAACCCTTTCCACCTTAGTTTTAATTATATTACCAATTAACAATTTTGTACTGTTGGAATACTTATCAAATGTAGATCCATGAGGAGCTGAGTTGGCACCTTCCATAAAACGGCGACCCTACCAGGATGTTTTTAATCAGAATTATAGGTACCTTTGAAATGTAGTTAGAAATTTTTTGTGCAACTTAGTTCTAAATCTCCTACAGATGGAAGTCCATGTCATGGTCTCTGCCCAAAAGGTGATACATCAGGGCAAAACTGACAGGGGAATGAAATTCGCCTAAGCATAGTCTTCCAGCATCTGTACTTGGTGCTGTAGAGCCCATATATAGAGATTTAGCCAGCAGTGAACTAATGAAGAAGTGTTTGCGTGTTTCAACAGCTTGATCTGGAACTTTTTACCAAAATTGTGTTTGTAGGTATTCAGGCACCAAAAATATGAGTCCATGATGCTGTTCCAAAAAACAAATGAGTCAGGGACTCATGTTTGTCAGGTGTTGGGTATTACAAAAATTATGGGTTATTCCTGAGGACAAAATGGTCTTAGATCTTTGCTTTTGTGACAAATGTAGAGTGCAAGATGCTGAAGCATCTGTGAAAGTAATGGCAAAAATGGAAGACAGTTAGCTAGATGTTGCAAAACGTAGCTGGAGAACACACGTGAGACAGAAGAAGACAAAACATATGTGTCAGGCTGCTTTTTATTATCTGTGAGTGTTGATATCTAGCTCATTTTCTTCAAAAATGATTTCCCAGATATAAAAAACTGAGGTCGTTTGCAAAATAGTGGCTTTGAAGCTTTAATACAAAGTGCTACTGTAGAGCACTGACACAGCTTCCATTTGGATATTTTGATTTTTTTGTAAATTGTGAGTTACAAGATACTTATCCAAAAATATATAAATAGCTTTGAGAATAATAATGCCTTTTCCAGCAACTCCAGCAGTTTGTCAATGCAGTTTGAACAAATTACATAGGATAGAGCATATGTGTCATATTCAGAAATAATGTCAACAGAACATGAAGCAGTGGCTAAATTTGACTTCAAGCATACAATCAATAAGTCTGCTTCAAGCAAAGGCAACTGAAAGGAAATTTACGTTAAAAACTCGATTCCTGCAAAGGAACGTGGTCTCAGCACTTAATTATAATCGATTTCTTTTATTTTGAGTTAATAATTTATGCACATTGCTAATTAATGAGGAGGAAAGAAAATCTGTTTTTATTATGCAGCCTACTAAAATACAATAGCTACCAAATCAATAATACAAATATTTTATTTTTTCATTTTTTCAGATAGTTTATTCGGTTTTTAATTGATTTACTACAATGATACAGCTCATTTCTTGTATGATACAGCTCATTTCTTGTATGCAGTATTTTCCATTTATGTAAAGGAAGTTTTTTCTTGGGGAAGGGGTGGGGTCAACGCTTTGGCAGTTCTCCCAAGGGCGCACAATAACCTCAGTACAACTCTGGACATTATGACTTAGTTTCTATGAGTAAGAGGAGATCTAACCTAAAGGGAAAATTTACTTCAAAAATTATTACTCCATTGTGGCAGTGTGCTACAGCAACCAGTTTAGAATTATTCTGGAATAAACATAGTCTTGGTTGCGAAATTATTTAATGTCAATGACGCTTTTCACCCTTTTAGGGCATCATCAGATAGTCTATAAAAACAGGAAACCAGTCAATTACAAATAAAAAGAGGAAGGGGCATGATCCTATCTTGCACGACTACACAGGTAACATGAGCTGAAAGTAATAGATGCGTACATAAAAGTAGCTGTATATGTACTCATTCGCCATACAGCCATATAAAATGGAAAATGGATGCAACAGTACCTGAATATGTAATCCATCCATCATAAAAACATATAAAATGCAAGATTATAGGAAAGAAAACCGCCAGTATGTTATCATGAAGGTACGGGAAGACAGCAGAAAAATTTCGACTGTTGTCACATGTTACCTTGAGCACACCAGCTGACTCCGTCATAGCAATACAAAATAGGGCCACGTTTACAGACTAAACGCAGTATGAGTCGCAGACAGCATGATGTCCGCTTGCCTTGTACACACATATTACTGTGACATATCAAGATGAAAAGACCATGTACAGTGCTGCAAGAGATACCTAGGACATGTCCGGAAGAGCAGACACCTCACATTTATAATTAAGGCGAGAGTATCCTATGATGTCTTTAGTGTGGATACACATGTATGGGTAAGTTGAGAATTGGGGTACGACGGAAGATGTGCTAGGGTAATCCATGCATTTGTGATGTTCGCTGTGTGCGGGATGGCTTAGTGCTCAGAGCTTCTGCTTTGTAAGGTGACCTGGGTTCGAATCCCAGTCCAGCACAAATATTAAACTTTCCCTGTTGATTTAAATCAATGTCCACTCACAGCCATTGTCTGTAACTCCTTTGTTTCTCATTTTGAAGTGTGTTACTGTAAGCTTGGAAAGATCAAATAATGATGTAATGCCTGAAATAAAGAAAAGAAATTATATTGGAACTAGGAAAATGGACAGTGGATTACAGTGCTGCACTGTTTATGAATGAGATGAATACGCTTTTGTGGACGTAAGCTTCATTCACTATTTATTTGGATTAATCAGTTCACCAAAAATTTTCATTATCAATCTCAATGTTTGGTTTTAATGTTGATTAATTCTTTCTTGTGCCATATCAACCATAAAATTTCCGAACTTTGCATAGTGTAGCAGTACAAACATTCCAGATAAATTTCCAACTCACTGTGATGAAGTAATATTCGTTCCATTCTCATTAGGCCTAATATTCTCCAGTTTGAGCAACTAAACATCTTAGATATTACTGTTATGTTGAATTAGTCTTATACCAGCCTATGAAAGAAACACTTTCCATTTATTGTTCCTGAAGATGTACGTTTTTGAGACATCAGTCTTCTGCCTCATTTGGTGCTTCCCACCACGACTGCCTCTCCTGCCCCAACATCTCCATCTCAGAGTAGCACTTGCAACCTACGTCCTCAATTATTTGTTGGATGTATTCCAATCTCTGTTTTCCCCTACAGTTTTCATCCTCTTCAATTCCCTCTAGTACCATCAAAGTTATTCCCTGATGTCTTAACACATGTTCCATTATCCTGTCCCTTCTTCTTGTCATTGTTTTCTATATATTTTTTCCTTGTTTATTCTGTGGAAAACCTCCTTTTCATCTTATCTGTACATTTGATCTTCGGGGCCCTTCTATAGCACCACATCTCAAGCACGTCGACTATTTTTTCCGATATTTCCACACTCCATGTTTCACTTTCAAACAATACAGTGCAGCAGTATTCATCAAATTGAGGCCAATATTTGACCCCAGCCCTCTGTGCCCTGTGCTGTTCTGCTCTTTACGTTCTCGTTGCTTCGTCCATGTTGTGTTTTCTCCTTCCACGGTAACAGAATTCCTTTACTTCGTCTGCTTCCTGGTCCTCATTTTTGACGTTTAGTTTATCGCTAATCTCATGTCTCCCACTTTTCATTTCGTTTATATTCGATTTACTCTCAGTCCACCATTCAGTATGTTCTGTAATTCTTCCTTTCTTTCATTGAGGATAGCGATATCATCAGGCTAATCTTGCCATTGCTATTCTGTCCCCTTGAATTTTAATCCCACTCTTAGACTTACCTTTTATTTCCGCCATTGCTTCTTCGATGCACAGGAGAGCAGAGAAGATACACTGCCACAGTCTTAATCTGAGAACGTTGCTTTTGGTCTTCCCTCCTTATTGTTCCTTCTTTGTTCTTTATATAATATGTATTACGCGACTGTCCGCATAGTGTGCACATATTTTCCTGACAATCGCAAACAACTTGGACTTGAAGAATCTTTTTGTAGGACGACAGATCCTATGAAGGTGTCTTGATTTTTCTTAAGTCTTGCTTCCATTATCAGGCGCAACGTCCGAACTGCCCCTCTGGTACCATTACCTTTCCTACAGCAAAACTGACCGCCACACAATTTTTGAAGTTAATTGAGCATCAGTGTTGAATGATTTACCTTGAAAAGGGTAAAACCATAAACTATTCCAAGTGAAGCTAAGAATTAAATGTAGTTGAATTGAATTTTGCTACTGAAATAATCATAGAGTTTGACTAGTGGGACAATATCAGTTTATAGATCCCCATCATATTCTTATCATATTAGAAAGATAATTGGAATGTTATCGCTACTAAGGAAATTTGATACATTTCTACAAATGGGAGTATAAACAGTGTAATTGTGGTATTATTTATTTTTATTTGTGGTATTTACATGTTAGTTAAATCAGAAGCTCCTCCATGTCCAACTTTACCTCGGTGCTTCCTGCACTAAGATCTCAGTACTGAGTCACGCAATGATCGTGATTGCAGCTGTTATTATTATGAGTTGGGTACAATTTTCCTTTCTGTGATTACTGGTTTGAGCATTATTGGTAACTACTGCTACCCACAGCTGAGATTTCCCTGTATCTGGTTGTATCCAGTGTGCTGTTCCAAGGAAATCTTAATGAAAGTCACTTCAACAACTAATATTCAATTTTCTTAAACGTGTATTTTCAAATTAATGTACCTAATTGGGCTGCCTTTCTTGAGGTTGTAGTTGTGTTTGTGGTTGTGTGTGTGTGTGTGTGTGTGTGTGTGTGTGTGTGTGTGAGTGTGTGTGTGTGTGTGTGTGTGTCTGCCCAGAAGGCAAAGGGTGGGGAGATTTTTTTCTTGTTGTGTGAGTGGGACGATTTTTATCCTATCATTTATTTTATTAAGTGTAGTAGGAAGCCTGTGCTGATGTGTTTTTGTTCATTTATCACATGTTTGTATTCAGCGATGGGTTTCTGAGTGTGGAATTTTCCTTGCATTTGTATAAGATGTTTGTCATGGTTTCACACAATGACAACACCACATAGAAAAGAACCAGATGGTACACCATGAGTAACAGACATAAATTAACACACAGAATTCCAAACATCCTAAAGTGACAGGGCTTCCAAATAGCATATAAGACTGGGCAAAGCCTCCAATCACACCTAGTCAAACCAGCTACCAAGATGGACAAATTACAACAATCAGGAATATATAAACTTGAATGTAAACTTGTGATGCAGTATACATAGGCATTGTTGTTGTTGTGGTCGTCAGTCCTGAGACTGGTTTGATGCAGCTCTCCATGCTACTCTATCCTGTGCAAGCTTCTTCATCTCCCAGTACCTACTGCATCCTACATCCTTCTGAATCTGCTTAGTGTATTCATCTCTTGGTCTCCCCCTACGATTTTTACCCTCCACGCTGCCCTCCAATACGAAATTGGTGATCCGTTGATGCCTCAGAACATGTCCTACTAACAGATCCCTTCTTCTGGTCAAGTTGTGCCACAAACTTCTCTTCTCCCCAATCCTATTCAATACTTCCTCATTAGTTATGTGAGCTACCCATCTAATCTTCAGCATTCTTCTGTAGCACCACATTTCGAAAGCTTCTATTCTCTTCTTGTCCAAACTATTTACCGTCCATGTTTCACTTCCATACATGGCTACACTCCATACAAATACTTTCAGAAATGACTTCCTGACACTTAAATCTATACTCGATGTTAACAAATTTCTCTTCTTCAGAAACGCTTTCCTTGCCATTGCCAGTCTACATTTTATGTCCTCTCTACTTCGACCATCATCAGTTATTTTGCTCCCCAAATAGCAAAACTCCTTTACTACTTTAAGTGTCTCATTTCCTAATCTAATTCCCTCAGCATCACCCGACTTAATTCGACTACATTCCATTATCTTCGTTTTGCTTTTGTTGATGTTCATCTTATATCCTCCTTTCAAGACACTGTCCATTCCGTTCAACTGCACTTCCATGTCCTTTGCTGTCTCTGACAGAATTACAATGTCATCGGCGAACCTCAAGGTTTTTATTTCTTCTCCATGGATTTTAATACCTACTCCGAATTTTTCTTTTGTTTCCTTTACTGCTTGCTCGATATACAGATTGAATAACATCGGGGAGAGGCTACAACCCTGTCTTACTCCCTTCCCAACCACTGCTTCCCTTTCATGTCCCTCGACTCTTATAACTGCCATCTGGTTTCTGTACAAATTGTAAATAGCCTTTCGCTCCCTGTATTTTACCCCTGCCACCTTTAGAATTTGAAAAAGAGTATTCCAGTCAACATTGTCAAAAGCTTTCTCTAAGTCTACAAATGCTAGAAACGTAGGTTTGCCTTTCCTTAATCTTTCTTCTAAGATAAGTCGTAAGGTCAGTATTGCCTCACGTGTTCCAGTATTTCTACGGAATCCAAACTGATCTTCCCCGAGGTCGGCTTCTACTAGTTTTTCCATTCGTCTGTAAAGGATTCGTGTTAGTATTTTGCAGCTGTGACTTATTAAACTGATTGTTCGGTAATTTTCACATCTGTCAACACCTGCTTTCTTTGGGATTGGAATTATTATATTCTTCTTGATGTCTGAGGGTATTTCGCCTGTTTCATACATCTTGCTCACCAGATGGTAGAGTTTTGTCAGGACTGGCTCTCCCAAGGCCGTCAGTAGTTCCAATGGACTGTTGTCTACTCCGGGGGCCTTGTTTCGACTCAGGTCTTTCAGTGCTCTGTCAAACTCTTCACGCAGTATCCTATCTCCCATTTCATCTTCATCTACATCCTCTTCCAATTCCATAATATTGTCCTCAAGTACATCGCCCTTGTATAGACCCTCTATATACTCCTTCCACCTTTCTGCTTTCCCTTCTTTGCTTAGATCTGGGTTTCCATCTGAGCTCTTGATGTTCATACAAGTGGTTCTCTTATCTCCAAAGGTCTCTTTAATTTTCCTGTAGGCAGTATCTATCTTACCCCTAGTGAAATAAGCCTCTACATCCTTACATTTGTCCTCTAGCCATCCCTGCTTAGCCATTTTGCACTCCCTGTCGATCTCATTTTCCTTTTTGCCTGCTTCATTAACTGCATTTTTATATTTTCTCCTTTCATCAATTAAATTCAATATTTCTTCTGGTACCCAAGGATTTCTAAGAGCCCTGGTCTTTTTACCTACTTGATCATCTGCTGCCTTCATTACTTCATCCCTCAAAGCTACCCATTCTTCTTCTACTGTATTTTTTTCCCCCATTCCTGTCAATTGTTCCCTTATGCTCTCCCTAAAACTCTGTACAACCTCTGGTTCTTTCAGTTTATCCAGGTCCCATCTCCTTAAATTCCCACCTTTTTGCAGTTTCTTCAGTTTTAATCTACAGGTCATAACCAATAGATTGTGGTCAGAGTCCACATCTGCCCCTGGAAATGTCTTACAATTTAAAACCTGGTTCCTAAATCTCTGTCTTACTATTATATAATCTATCTGATACCTTTTAGTATCTCCAGGGTTCTTCCATGTATACAACCTTCTTTTATGATTCTTAAACCAAGTGTTAGCTATAATTAAGATGTGCTCTGTGCAAAATTCTACCAGGCGGCTTCCTCTTTCATTTCTTAGCCCCAATCCATATTCACCTACTACGTTTCCTTCTCTCCCTTTTCCTACACTCGAATTCCAGTCACCCATGACTATTAAATTTTCGTCTCCCTTCACTATCTGAATAATTTCTTTTATATCATCATACATTTCTTCAATTTCTTCGTCATCTGCAGAGCTAGTTGGCATATAAACTTGTACTACTGTAGTAGGTGTGGGCTTCGTGTCTATCTTGGCCACAATAATGCGTTCACTTTGCTGTTTGTAGTAGCTTACCCGCTTTCCTATTTTCCTATTCATTATTAAAACTACTCCTGCATTGCCCCTATTTGATTTTGTGTTTATAACCCTGTAGTCACCTGACCAGAAGTCTTGTTCCTCCTGCCACCGAACTTCACTAATTCCCACTATATCTAACTTTAACCTATCCATTTCCCTTTTTAAATTTTCTAACCTACCTGCCCGATTAAGGGATCTGACATTCCACGCTCCGATCCGTAGGACGCCAGTTTTCTTTCTCCTGATAACGACATCCTCTTGAGTAGTCCCCGCCCGGAGATCCGAATGGGGGACTATTTTACCTCCGGAATATTTTACCCAAGAGGACGCCATCATCATTTAATCATACACTAAAGCTGCATGCCCTCGGGAAAAATTACGGCCGTAGTTTCCCCTTGGTTTCAGCCGTTCGCAGTACCATCACAGCACTGCCGTTTTGGTTATTGTTACAAGGCCAGATCAGTCAATCATCCAGACTGTTGCCCTTGCAACTACTGAAAAGGCTGCTGCCCCTCTTCAGGAACCACACGTTTGTCTGGCCTCTCAACAGATACCCCTCCATTGTGGTTGTACCTACGGTACGGCCATCTGTATCGCTGAGGCACGCAAGCCTCCCCACCAACGGCAAGGTCCATGGTTCATAGGCATGACATGCATGAATTTGAAAACACGGTACTAAGAACGTATGAGGTGTTAGATGTATGAAACAAACCATTCCACATTTGCAAAACATTTAAAACACCTAACCACTATCATAGAAACATGGAACAAGAAATGAAAATAATGAGAATAAGCAACAATGACAAAAAATGGTTCAAATGGCTCTGAGCACTATGGGACTTAACTTCTGAGGTCATCAGTCCCCTAGAACTTAGAACTACTTAAACCTAACTAACCTAAGGACATCACACACATCCATGCCCGAGGCAGGATTCGAACCTGCGACTGTAGTGGTCGTGTGGTCCCAGACTGTAGTGCCTAGAACCACCCGGCCAGAAACAATGACAAACATATTATACAAATGCAAGAAAACATCCACCTTCAGAAAGCAATCACCGAAAACAAACATGTGATAAATGAACAAACACACATCAGCACAGGCTCCCTACTTGAATTAGTAAAAGAAATGATAAGATAAAAATCGCCCCTGTCACACAACCAGAAAAAAAGACAAATCTCCACCCACCTTCGCCTTCTGGACACACACACACACACACACACACACACACACACAGATCACAAAAAATTATATCACCCCACATATGCACACACAAAATGCATACCCAAACAGATCACAGATACTTCAATAATTACACTGGAATGTAGGCAATAACATTCGATCTTTTGTAATAACATCTGACAGTCGGCAACACAAACCAAAACATTGCAAAACAAATGTTCATTTCCTAGTGCTGTGAAATGTGGGAAAAAACCGCAAAGTGGCATTTATAAGAAAAAGAACAACACCAAAAATAGAACAGGAGCGTAATATGTAGAAAATCATCCACCCAACCTATAAGTACAGTTCAAAATATTACTACATAATAGCAAAAACCAGCCATCAGTACTGTTTATAACTTATATGTACATTGACCAAAATGTGAACTAAATGGCATAAATATGTACATATTCCAAGCAACTGAAGATGCCTTGCAGAAAATAAAGGCGAAACACATATGGTGTATGTAGGCTGTTTAGCTTTTTATATCGGTAACGCTCTGTATGAAAATCACTGACTGTGCTGTGTGCAGTCTGTGACTGGTTGGACTCATTGTTGGAATATTCGCTTGTGTAGTGTTGGGCAGTTGGATGTGAACAGTGCGTGGCGTTGTGCAGTTGGAGGTGAGCCACCAGCAGTGGTGGATGTGGAGAGAGAGACGCCAGAGTTTTGAGAGGACGATCTGGACGTGTTCTCGCCAGAAAAAGGAAATTTGTCAAGATGGATGTCATGAATCGATATATATATATATGATGACTTTTGAACACTATTAAGGTAAATACATTGTTTCTTCACTATCAAAATCTTTCATTTGATAACCATGCCTATCAGTATTTAGTGCCTTCAGTAGTTATAATCTTTCATTTAGCTGGCAGTATTGGCGCTCGCTGTATTGCAGTAGTTCGAGTAACGAAAATTTTTGTGAGGTAACTGATTCATGAAAGGTATAGGTTATTGTTAGTCAGGGTCATTCTTTCGTAGGGTTTATTGAAAGTCAGATTGCGTTGCGCTAAAAATATTGTGTATCAGTTTAGTGATGATCAGAATAAGTAAAGAGAGAAATGTATATGTACATTCAGTTTTACTTAGCTGTTTGAAAATCACATAAAGTAAGAGGTTTACCAGCACAGTCATTTATAATTTTTCTAAGGGGACGTTACAATGGCAGCAAAATTGTGTTTCATTCATTTGTAATAAGACGATCCTTAAAGTAAAAATTATCAATATACCCCAATGATCACTAGGTTCAGCTACAAACAGGCCACCTTCAGATCATAAAAGACAGTCTTGGTTAGAGTAACTGTCACAATGTCTTAATACATCATCATAAAATCCTTAGTGACTGCCATAGTTTTTACCTTCATTTTATATATTTGAAATAACAATAATCAAGGCTAAAGGTCAGAGAAGGGGAAAGAGGAAATGGACAGAGGCATGAATGGAAATGGGCATAGGAAGTGGAAAGGGGATGGAGGAGGAGGTTGACAGTGGTAGTCATCATGATTCAGGAACTGGCATTTAACATCTTAACTGATTATCATTGATCTCTAACAGTATACACTGCACATTTGGAGTAATTGTAGTCACGATGATTGAGGTAATGTCAGTCTCCATGTCATTTGACCATCATTGCTCCACAATAGTGTCCACCGTGCATTTGGGGTAGTTGTCAACACCATGTCAAATTACCATCATAGTATCCATCATGTATTCATGATGTATGATGCATTTTGTTAGAATTACATGTAACAAAGCTGATAAGAGGGCAAATTCTTACTATTTTGCTATAATGTAGCGATGTATAAGGCAATTTATGTAACTTCGCTGTAATGTGTCGATGTATGGCGCAATCTGTTACACTTTTGCTGTAACATAGACCGTATGGGTCACATTGTTACTATTTTTTCTGTCTCATGAACCAGTCTGACACTATTTTGCTATATTCATGGCGAGGTACAGAGCAATTTGTTACAATTTTGTTTGACGCTTTTTTGTAACTGTGGTATTTGTGATCCAGTATGTGCCACATATAGTCAAGTTGGTATTTGTGATCCAGTATGTGCCACATATAGTCAAGTTAGGGCATGCACACACACACACACACACACACACACACACACACACACACACACACACACACACACAAACAGCTTATGGTTAGTTAGCTACTTAGTTACATGTACGATATATCATCTGAACGATTCTTTTATCGAGATTATTTGGAACGAGACTATTCACAGGATATGTGCACATCATTAGCTTTAACAGTAATGAAAATGTCATTTTATAGTACTACTAATGCAATTACACTTAAAATCTAGTTTTTTTACAAGCTGCCAGTTTGTAAATAAGCATTAATCCACAAAATGGAAGGAGAAATTATTTTATCTTAGAGTGCAAACTTACTTTGCTACTTGTCAGACATTTTATGTTATTTGGTGTATAATCAAAAATTTTTGGTGCTGCATATTGAACTCTGTTCAGAAGAATTGACAGCTTTAATAAAGGATCATATACCTCATTTCTTCCTCTAGTGTTGTAGGCATGGGCATCACTATTCTTCTCAAATTGTGATGGATTATGTTTAATGAATTTCATTAGTGAATATATGTATTGTGATGGCGCAGTTAAAACACCTAACTCCTTGAAGATGCCCACAGGTGAACCACCACATACTGTTCTTATTTCTCACTTTTTGCAATCAATATTTTCTTTGTTAGAGATGAGCTATCCGAGAAAATTATTTCATACGACATTATTGAATGCAAATACGCAAAATATGTGCAGAGGTTGATTTGTCTGTTTCTGGGACTATCAATTATATGAAGAGTAAAAGTACATGAATTCAATTGCTTGAGACGCTCAGTAATATGTTTCTTCCAGTTCAAGTTTTCATCAGTTCGAACACCTAGAAATTTGGAACATCCTAATTTATTTATTGACTCTTTTTCAAGTGCTACATCAATTGCTAGTATGACTGCTTGTTGTACAGAATTGAAAATGGTGTATGTTCTCAAAATGTAAGGAGAGTAGATTTTCAGAGAACCACTTTCGATCCTTCGAAAATCATTATTAACAAGCTCTTCTTTTGGTTTCTCTCTAATGGGACTTATTACAACACTGGTATTGTCTTCAGAAGAACTAATTCTGCTTGTTGAATGTGAAGTGGAAGGTCTTTCATATACACAAGGGATAGGACTGGGTCCAAAATTGAACTGTATGGGACTCCCTTCGTGATTTCTCCCCAGACACTAAAATTTTCTATCCTTTCAACACTGTCTGAATCATTTAGCACAGTCTTTTAGTTCTGTTTGTTTAGTATGATTCAGATCAGTTGCAAAGCCGTCAGTTCCATAGACCTAAATTTTCTAAGAGTGTAATATGATCCACACAATGAAATGTCTTGGAAAGATCACAGAAAATTCCAACTGGCGATATTTAATTATTTAAGTGAGTTAATGCACAAATAGCATTCTTGGTTGTGGAAATCTTCTGAAATCGAAACTGCAACATGCTAAGTAAATGTTTCTACTTAAGTGAGACACTGCTTTTGAGTACATTACTTCTACAAATATTTTAGAAAAAGATTGGAGTGGAGAAGCTGGATGATAATTATTTAAGTATTTCTTGTCACCCTTCTTAAAATGGGTTTAACAGTTGGCTATTTTAATATATCTAGCAGTGATGCATTACATAAATCATTCAGGACATATTTATTAAGTTAGAACAACTTTTTATAATTCTGTCTGAAATTCTATCAAAACTGTATGAGTTTTTGTTTCAGAGTTATTTATAACTCTGCTAATTTTGGTGAAGGATTTTGGTGGTACTTCTAGTCGCTTAAAGATTTGTGAAATAATATCTTTAATATAGTTTTTTGTCTCTTCAACTGTTTCTTGTTTCTTGTTTTTACTGCTACATTTAGAAGGTGATGGTTAAAAGTATTCACAGCCTGTGAATTATCAGTCACAACATTGTCATTTAGTTTCATTGTTATGGTGTCTTGTACACTAAGTAGCTGTCCACTCCCAGTTTGATGATACTCCATATAGTTTTAGTCGTCTGGTGTTACAATATAGCTTTGAGATGCAATAGCTGCCACCCACTATGAAGTTATGGCACATACACTGTCAACTTCTAAGTGTGAACTGTCAACTTCTAGTGTTACAACACTAATTCGATTCTGAAACTTTGTTTCTTTGGGTCAAATTTCACTGCCTTTCCCGCTTAGCTTGTAGTTTGTGCTGTGTGATGGCACTTGTTAGTATTATCCACAGAACATGAGAAACGTTTTGTGCTCCAAGATAAAGGTAATAACCTAATGTGGAGTCGCTGTAATGTTTGGGTGACTTTATGAGGTAGTTGAAACTTGGAATTGGGTAATTGAAAGCATAGCAGCCTTCATTTATTACCTATATAAATGTGAATTTGTATTGTTCAGTACACTATTTCATCAAAATATATTGTAATCTGCACTGTGTGACTGCTAAAGTCACTCCTGCCAAGTGAAGTTAAACGTGTAAGTGACTTCAGTACTGCCATGTGTACATTGTACCGGTACAGAAGATATTCTTTGCATTTTTCCGATAAATAGACAGACAGTTCATTTGGTTACTTAAAAGTATTTGTTACAACTATGTTACACTTAAGTTGCAATAGTAATGCTCTGTCTATTTTGTACTCATTTTTCTGCATATTTTGATAAATAATGCAGACAATTTTAATTTCGTGCAAAGATTGAATTTTCCTACATGATTCCTATGTGATAAGAGATTCGTATTATATTTGCATGTTATGACAGGCGACTAATGTGTTTTGAGCTCAAAAACTTCGTATATTGGGATATAAACAAGTTTTTGTGCAAAAATCGATTTTTCGAAAGATTGAACTCTCCTTTCTGTGTTAGAGGTGGTCCACCATTGTCTTTGACTGTGTTATGTTGTGATTACGTTTTGTACTTAGTGCATTACGGAATTATACTTTTGTGTTACGAAATTATGCAGTTCAAGTGCTCTCGAAAAAATTTACCATTTTTAATAGTGTTTGTTGTATTAATATGTCGCAGAATGTAACATCAGTGGGTAAACCTGCAACCAAAGGTATGTCCGCGACCAAATGTAATAAAAGTAATATTACATTAACGAGTCAATAACATTATGTATCTGTCCTTGGTGCACTGTCTTCTACACCCCTACAATTGTGCCTGGTTAGTTCGTTTCCGCACTACCAGTAACATAGCCTCATTTGAGCTAAGATGAAGTGTCAACTATTACTGTAGGCATTATTTTAGCAGAGATTTTTGTACTGTTATAGAATAACTAGACGTGGAAACAGCATTACAACAATTTGAGAGCCCACAGTCATGTTTTAGGGATCAAATGTAAGTTACACAACAATTCCATTCTTCTAGTAGCTGATGCATTATTTCACCTAACATGAGTTTTCTATAGTTATGTAGCAATAATACTAATAATATAGATGGGGAAATAGCATTTTGGCATTTGATTCTAGAGTCCAGTTATGTTTTAGGTGTCATGTGTTAGTTACATTAATTGCACTCTTCCATTAGTTAGGAGTTCGAGAGCATACGAGAATGCAGGCTTCCTCGGTGTATCACGATGGTGAAGTATTCTCAGATTACCATTATTTGGCCAAAGTTAAAACTGAATGGGTTTTCAATGTTACATATATCAAATGGTAGCATTTAATCTCTGGAATACAGTATCAAATAGACCTACGCAACATGTCTGAAATGTAATCTATGTTTCCAGTTGATGATTCTGTTTATTAAGATTAATTAAAATTCCAAAAGTAAGGATATGATTTTGAGAGTTTCAATGGGAGCATTAGGCAATGTTTGACAATAAGATGGGAAAGGTATGCACTAGAAGATGAATGGGTAGATTTGAGAAACGGAATAGTGAAGGCAGCAGAGAATGAAATAGCTAAAAGGACAAGGCCTTATAGAAGTCCTTAGATACCACAGGAGATATTGAATTTAAGTGATGAAAGGAGAAAATATAAAAATGTAGTAAATGAAACAGGCGAAAGGGAATACAAACTTCCAAAAAATGAGAGTGACAGGAGGTACAAAATGGCTAAGCAGGAATGGCTAGAGGACAAATGTAAGGATATAGAAGCATATATCACTAGGGAAAAGATAGATACCACCAAGAGGAAAATTGAAGACGCCTTTGGCGCCTTGTATTAACATCAAGAGCTCAGATGAAAAACCATTTCTAAGCAAAGAAGGAAAACTTGGAAGGTGGAATAAGTATACAGAGGATGTGTATAAGGTATATGTACTTGAGAGCAATGGAAAAGGATGCAGATGACGAAGAGATAGTAGCTATGATACTGCGAAAAGACAAGATATTGATAGGCCCTGATAGTAGACGAATTCTGTCGGAACTACTGAAAGACCTGAAGAAGAGATTTGAGGCACAGCCTGACTATAAGCAGGAATTGGTTGATGGCACACGTTCTGAAACATCACGGGATCACCAATTTATTTCTGGAGGGAAATGTGGTGGGGACGGGGGAGGGGGGATAAAAATCGTAGAGGGGGACGAAGAGATGAATACAAGAATCATTTCAGAAGGTTGTAGGTTACAGTAGTTATTCGGGGATGAACAGGCTTGCACAAGGCAGATTAGCATGGAGAGATGCATCAAACCATTCTTCAGACTGTAGACCACAACAAACAAACAACATCTGTGTGAAAACTAGTTGTCTGAACCACCACAGTTGACATGTGTTTGGGAGAAATTTTTCAATTACTTCAACAGGCTGTTTGTTAAAGGTGTCTATGTCCAATAGGTGCTTTCATGTTAGTATTATCAGTACAAAGAAGCCATTCTCCACAGCATCTGTTATCTCACAGCGATTAAAATACACTGAAGCGCCAAATAAACTGGTATAGGCATGCGTATTCAAATACAGAGATATGTAAACAGGCAGAATACGGCGCTGCGGTCGGCAACACCTGTATAAGACAACAAGTTTCTGGTAAAGTTGTTAGATATGTTACTGCTGCTACAATGGCAGGTTATCAAGATTTCCCCATCTCCCCTGGCCATCTCAGAAGCCAGACCACAATATTATTGTGCCTTTGTGGTTTGTTTTGGAGAGAAGCCTGCGTGCTCGCCCACCTCCATCATAGTTACCAGAACTTACACTACTTTGCCCCAATAATGCTGCAAGATTCCCTTGAAAACCGTACTCGATCTGTACTAATCCATTCACAGACGACTGTAAACTGTGTTGAATGCCAATCGGTTTCCTTCACGTCACTGTATTGTGTTTTTGGTGCCTCCATATTTTTGTGCAGCCTTCGCATGTAAAACTATTACTACGAAAGGCAAGAAGAAGTTTCAACGGAATTTTATGTTGTAGTTGAAGATGTTTGTTAAGTTTCATCAGAATCAGTTGTTACTATGTGAAGATATAAATTAAAGAAACAGTCGACCAGATATCGAACTATCAGTATTCAGAGTGGTAAGTTCCTGAGAAAAATGTTACTCAGTGAAACGTGTTGGCATCAGTGGGCAAAAGTAGGTGACTGTGATGCCTCACTGAGTCAGTTGGCAATAAAAATACCATTTTAAATCGTCTAGTACTTTATGCAATCGCCCTACATCGCGTAACAATATGGACCAGTTTAAAAACAACTCTGACTTTCATGACAGTAACACCAGAAGAAAAACAGTCTTACACTATCCTCTACGTAACCTATCTTTGGCACAGAAAGGATTAAAATATGCTGCTGCAATACTTTTCGATAAATTACCAGATGAAATAAAATGTCTGACAGATAGTAGTAAGTTCCAAGAATAACCTGAAATCATATGTCCTTGACAAATCCTTCTACACCATAGTACACCATAGATGAATTCTTGAATAGGGATAAATAAATCTGTAGGTATAATATATGCATTTTGTGCCATTTAGGGGAATGGGATAAGTAAAAAATATTTAATCTTAAAAAAAAGCCCTTGATTCGTGAGTGAATTTCTTATGCACTTGACACGTTGCACAACATAATGGTTACCATGAAACTGATCAAAGGACAAATAACTAACTTCGCCATTTATGTGAAACGAAACCCTACAGCGCAGCATGGTGTGTCCTTCACTTTGTGCTACGGTGTGTGGCTAGGCTATTCCAACGCCGGAGACAGTCCACGATAAAGCTGGCGAACACTCTGCAGTTAGCAGCTACAGTTGCTGGGTCGCTGACCCTCCGCAGACGGAGCTACGGAAAAGTCTCCGCGATGTAAACAAGCTTACGGCACCAACTCGCAGAAGAGCGTTCTCGCTCCCGAAAACAAAAAGTGGGACGGAAGACGCCCTGTTTACCCGTCCCGGGAGCCAGAGCTGAGAATTCTAGTGCCGCAGTATATTGACTGTAATGTTCTTGCAGTTTGTACGGTCACTTGCAACAACAACACAAATGAAATGTATGTAGTGGCAAGTTACCGCTTCGCCATGTTCCTTGTTTGCAGATTTTTTTTCGGCTTTCATTACCAGTTTTTCTCTCCCTAGTATATTTTAGAGATTTCCTTTGTTCTGCCAAAAGCTGCTAAACTTGTTACAAAATAAGTCGTTTTCTCTCTATGTTCTGGTTAACAACTCTAAATTCGTGTAATAACTTTGTAAGTCAGTTTTAGGTCTCTTAATCGCACTTTCAAGAAAACATTGTTATTCATCGCTAACTATTATTAATATTAGTAATATTTGTTAGCTTCATGTCAACGTATGAATAGTCTCTACGTCATAATATGATGCAAAATAAACGCAAATAAATCTCTTTTTTTCTAGTTTAGCAACCATTTACTTACTGTGCAACTGCTGAGAATAGTTCACAATGTGTATGTACAAATACGCTGAAAGATACCATAAAAATACAACAGTAGATGATTAGAGAATATGTGACAGCAACTGTTGCTGATAGATATTATTATTTGTGTTTATTTTAACAACTTATTTTGCACGTATTACGCATTTGACGAATTGCCTGTCTCGGGTTCTTCGACCGACGTTTGTTTGAAGATTTTTCTGACGTTTTGCCAGCACGAGTGGTTGACATTGTCAAAACTTCACCCTTCACTGCTGGTGGTGGGCTGGAGTCGAGCTCGCAGCCGCAGATTATACACTACTGGCGATTAAAATTGCTACACCAAGAAGAAATCATATGATAAACGGTTATTCATTGGACAAATATATTATACTAGAACTGACATGAGATTACATTTTCATGCAATTTGGGTGCATAGATCCTGAGAAATCAGTACTCAGAACAACCACCTCTGGCCGTAATAACGGCACGGCTTAGATACGCCTGGGCATTGAGTCAAACAGAGCTTGGGTGGCGTGTACAGGTACAGCTGCCCATGCAGTTTCAACATGATACCACAGTTCATCAAGAGTAGTGACTGGCGTAATGTCACGAGCCAGTTGCTCGTCCACCATTGACCAGACGTTTTCAGTTGGTGAGAGATCTGGAGAATGTGCTGGCCAGGGCAGCAGTCGAACAGTTTCTGTATCCAGAAAGGCCCGTACAGGACCTGCAACATGCGGTCGTGCATTATCCTGCTGAAATGTAGGGTTCCGCAGGGATCGAATGAAGGGTAGACCCACGGGTCGTAACATATCTGAAATGTAACGTCCACTCTTCAAAGTGCAGTCAATGCGAACAAGAGGTGACCGAGACGTGTAACCAATGGCACCCCATACCATCACGCCGAATGATACGCCAGTATGGCGATGACGAATACACGCTTCCAATGTGCGTTCACATCGATATCGCCAAATATGGATGCGACCATCATGATGCTGTAAACAGAACCTGGATTCATCCAAAAAAATGACGTTTTGCCATTCGTGCACCCAGGTTCGTCGTCGAGTACACCATCGCAGGGGCTCCTGTCTGTGATGCAGCGTCAGGGGTAACAGCAGCCATGGTATCCTAGTCCATGCTGCTGCAAACGACGTCGAACTGTTCGTGCAAATGGTTGTTGTCTTGCAAACGTCCCCATCTGTTGGCTCAGGGATTGAGCCGTGGTTGCACGATCCGTTACAGCCATGCGGATAAGATGCGTGTCATCTCGACTGCTAGTGATACGAGGCCGTTGGGATCCAGCACGGCGTTCCGTATCACCCCCCTGAACCCACCGATTCCACATTCTGCTAACAGTCATTCGATCTCGACCAACGCGACAGCAATGTCGCGATACGATAAGCCGCAATCGCGATAGGCTACAATCGGACCTTTATCAAAGTCGGAAACTTGATGGTAGGCATTTCTCCTCATTACACGAGGCATCACAACACCGTTTCACCAGGCAACGCCGGTCAACTGCTATTTGTGTATGAGAAATCTGTTGGAAACTTTCCTAATGTCAGCACGTTGCAGGTGTCACCACCGGCGCCTACCTTGTGTGAATGCTCTGAAAAGCTAATCATTTGCATATCCCAGCATCTTCTTCCTGTCGGTTAAATTTTACGTCTGTAGCACGTAATATTTGTGGTGTAGCAATTTTAATGGCCAGTAGTGTATGTACCTGGCGCGCCAATGTCCAAAGATTTATCCGTAGTCATTTCCAGTGCGGTTCTCCTCTTGCTAACTGCAATGGTCGTTCGCTGCAGCACTGGTACTCACGATCTGTCCACCTTGAGGCTTCCTTCTTTCTTGTTGAAGCTGCGCTGTTTGTGTACTTCTTTAGCTTCTCTGAACAAGCGGGTGCGACAGCTCTTCTCTACAGCCATAACTTTCGTGTCGACGAATTTTACTATGTGATTAGCTCACACAGGGCGTGCTCTGCCACTGCCGATTTCTCCACCTACCCCAACCTGCAATATCACTTGTGTTCGGTGATCCTGGTGTTGACTGATGGTTCAGTCATTCCAATATAAACTTTTCCGCATGGGCATGGTATGCTGAATATTCCCGACTTGCAGGGAGTAACTTTTCTCCATTGCTGGTCTGGGACTCTCTTTAGTCTTGGTTTATAAATTTTTTTACGCCGTGTTTGCGCAATACGGCCGATTCTGTCCGGCAGAAAGAACGTACCCGACATTACTTTTTCCGATGTGTCACTTCGCCGAATGTCTAACTCAGTTACACTTCTTGTGTAACGTTGAATACTCATTGCTCCTCAGAATTCCTTCCAGGTGTTGCATCTCGTGTCTGAGTTGCTGTGGCTCACAAATTCATCTTGCGCGCGTTATGAGCATATGGATCACGCCTGTTTTCTGCTCGGATGGTGATTTGATAGTTTGTGCAGATACCAGTCCCTTTGTGTGTCCCAGGATTTCACCATCCCTTGTGACCAGCATAACGTAATCATAGCTAACACTTGGTTTAAGAATCATGAAAAAAGGTTGTATACCTGGAACTAAAAGGTATCAGATAGATTATATAATGGTAAGACAGAGATTTAGGAACCAGGTTTTAAATTGTAAGACATTTCCAGGGCAGATGTGGACTCTGACCACAATCTATTGGTTATGAACTGTAGATTAAAACTGAAGAAACTGCAAAAAAGGTGGGAATTTAAGGAGATGGGATGTGGATAAACTGAAAGAACCAGAGGTTGTACAGAGATTCAGGGAGAGCATAAGGGAACAATTGACAGGACTGGTGGAAAGAAATACAGTAGAAGAAGAATGGGTAGCTTTGAGGGATGAAATAGTGAAGGTAGCAGAGGATCAAATAATTAAAAAGACGAGGGCTAGTAGAAACCCTTGGGTAACAGAAGAAATATTGAATTTAATTGATGAAAGGAGAAAACATAAAAATACAGTAAACGAAGCACGCAAAAAGGAATACAAACGTCTCAAAAATGATATCGACAGGAAGTGCAAAATGGCTAAGCAGGGATGGCTAGAGGACAAATGTAAGGATGTAGAGCCTTATCTCACTAGGGGTAAGATAGATACTGCCTACAGGAAAATTAAAGAGACCTTTGGAGGAAGGAGAACCACTTGTATGAATATCAAGAGCTTTGATGGAAACCCAGTTCTAAGCAAAGAAGGGAAAGCAGAAAGGTGGAAGGAGTATATAGAGGGTCTATACAAGGGCAATGTACTTGAGGACAATATTATGGGAATGGAAGAGGATGTAGATGAAGATGAAATGGAAGATATGATACTGCGTGAAGAGTTTGACAGAGCACTGAAAGTTCTGAGTCGAAACAAGGCCCCGGAGTAGATAACATTCCATTAGAACTACTGACAGCCTTGGAAGAGCCAGTCCTGACAAAACTCTACCATCTGGTGAGAAAGATGTATGAGACAGGCGAAATATCCTCAGACTTCAAGATGAATATAATAATTCCAATCCCAAAGAAAGCAGGTGTCGACAGATGTGAAAATTACCGAACTATCAGTTTAATAAGTCCCAGCTGCAAAATACTAACCTCGGGGAAGATCAGTTTGGATTCTGTAGAAAGGTTGGAACACGTGAGGCAATAGTGACCCCACGACTTATCTTAGAAAATAGATTAAGGAAAGGCAAACCTACGTTTCTAGCTTTTGTAGACTTAGAGAAAGCTTTTGACAATGTTGATTGGAATACTCTCTTTCAAATTCTGAAGGTGGCAGGGGTAAAATACAGAGAGCGAAAGGCTATTTACAGTTTGTACAGAAAGCAGATGGCAGATATAAGAGTCGAGGGGTATGAAAGGGAAGCAGTGGTTGGAAAGGGAGTGAGACAGTGTTGTAGCCTATCACCGATGTTATTCAATCTGTATATTGAGCAAGCAATAAAGGAAATAAAAGTTCGGAGTAGGTATTAAAATCCATGGAGAAGAAATAAAAACTTCGAGGTTCGCCGATGACATTGTAATTCTGTCAGAGACATCAAAGGACTTGGAAGAGCAGTTGAACGAAATGGACAGTCTTCAATAAAATTCTTCAGGGTATCAGACCGCATCGTCGTAATTTAAAATGCGCCAACGTTTCGGCCAGCGTTGCAGCTAGCCTTCATCAGGGCCTTACGTTAAACTGTGGACAGTGTCTTGAAAGGAGGATATAAGATGAACAGCAACAAAAGCAAAACGAAGACAATGGAATGTAGTCGAGTTAACTCCGGTGATGCTCAGGGAATCATCATCATCATCATCATCATCATCATCATCATCATCATCATTTAAGACTGATTATGCCTTTCAGCGTTCAGTCTGGAGCATGGCCCCCCTTATACAGTTCCTCCATGATCCCCTATTCAGTGCTAACATTGGTGCCTCTTCTGATGTTAAACCTATTACTTCAAAATCATTCTTAACCGAATCCAGGTACCTTCTCCTCGGTCTGCCCCGACTCCTCCTACCCTCTACTGCTGAATCCATGAGTCTCTTGGGTAACCTTGCTTCTCCCATGCGTGTAACATGACCCCACCATCTAAGCCTGTTCGCCCTGACTGCTACATCTATTGAGTTCATTCCCAGTTTTTCTTTGATTTCCTCATTGTGGACACCCTCCTGCCATTGTTCCCATCTACTAGTACCTGCAATCATCCTAGCTACTTTCATATCCGTAACCTCAACCTTGTTGATAAGGTAACCTGAATCCACCCAGCTTTCGCTCCCATACAACAAAGTTGGTCGAAAGATTGAACGGTGCACCGATAACTTAGTCTTGGTACTGACTTCCTTCTTGCAGAAGAGAGTAGATCGTAGCTGAGCGCTCACTGCATTAGCTTTGCTACACCTCGCTTCCAGTTCTTTCACTATGTTGCCGTCCTGTGAGAATATGCATCCTAAGTACTTGAAGCCGTCCATCTGTTCTAACTTTGTTCCTCCTATTTGGCACTCAATCCGTTTATATTTCTTTCCCACTGACATTACTTTCGTTTTGGAGATGCTAATCTTCATACCATAGTCCTTACATTTCTGATCTAGCTCTGAAATATTACTTTGCAAACTTTCAATCGAATCTGCCATCCCAACTAAGTCATCCGCATATGCAAGACTGCTTATTTTGTGTTCACATATCTTAATATCACCCAGCCAGTCTATTGTTTTCAACATATGATCCATAAATAATATGAACAGGGAATTAGATTAGGAAATGAGACACTGAAAGTAGTAAATGAGTTTTACTATTTGGGGAGCAAAATAACTGATGATGGTCGAAGTAGAGAGGATATAAAATGTAGACTGGCAATGGCAAGGAAAGCGTTTCTGAAGAAGAAAAATTTGTTAACTTCGAGTATAGATTTAAATGTCAGGAAGTAGTTTCTGAAAGTATTTGTATGTAGTGTAGCCATGTATGGAAGTGAAATGTGGACGATAAATACACTCCTGGAAATGGAAAAAAGAACACATTGACACCGGTGTGTCAGACCCACCAAACTTGCTCCGGACACTGCGAGAGGGCTGTACAAGCAATGATCACACGCACGGCACAGCGGACACACCAGGAACCGCGGTGTTGGCCGTCGAATGGCGCTAGCTGCGCAGCATTTGTGCACCGCCGCCGCCAGTGTCAGCAAGTTTGCCGTGGCATACGGAGCTCCATCGCAGTCTTTAACACTGGTAGCATGCCGCGACAGCGTGGACGTGAACCGTATGTGCAGTTGACGGACTTTGAGCGAGGGAGTATAGTGGGCATGCGGGAGGCCGGGTGGACGTACCGCCGAATTGCTCAACACGTGGGGCGTGAGGTCTCCACAGTACATCGATGTTGTCGCCAGTGGTCGGCGGAAGGTGCACGTGCCCGTCGACCTGGGACCGGACTGCAGCGACGCACGGATGCACGCCAAGACCGTAGGATCCTACGCAGTGCCGTAGGGGACCGCACCGCCACTTCCCAGCAAATTAGGGACACTGTTGCTCCTGGGGTATCGGCGAGGACCATTCGCAACCGTCTCCATGAAGCTGGGCTACGGTCCCGCACACCGTTAGGCCGTCTTCCGCTCACGCCCCAACATCGTGCAGCCCGCCTCCAGTGGTGTCGCGACAGGCGTGAATGGAGGGACGAATGGAGACGTGTCGTCTTCAGCGATGAGAGTCGCTTCTGCCTTGGTGCCAATGATGGTCGTATGCGTGTTTGGCGCCGTGCAGGTGAGCGCCACAATCAGGACTGCATACGACCGAGGCACACAGGGCCAACACCCGGCATCATGGTGTGGGGAGCGATCTCCTACACTGGCCGTACACCACTGGTGATCGTCGAGGGGACACTGAATAGTGCACGGTACATCCAAACCGTCATCGAACCCATCGTTCTACCATTCCTAGACCGGCAAGGGAACTTGCTGTTCCAACAGGACAATGCACGTCCGCATGTATCCCGTGCCACCCAACGTGCTCTAGAAGGTGTAAGTCAACTACCCTGACCAGCAAGATCTCCGGATCTGTCCCCCATTGAGCATCGTCTCACGCGGTCTGCACGTCCAGCACGAACGCTGGTCCAACTGAGGCGCCAGGTGGAAATGGCATGGCAAGCCGTTCCACAGGACTACATCCAGCATCTCTACGATCGTCTCCATGGGAGAATAGCAGCCTGCATTGCTGCGAAAGGTGGATATACACTGTACTAGTGCCGACATTGTGCATGCTCTGTTGCCTGTGTCTATGTGCCTGTGGTTCTGTCAGTGTGATCATGTGATGTATCTGACCCCAGGAATGTGTCAATAAAGTTTCCCCTTCCTGGGACAATGAATTCACGGTGTTCTTATTTCAATTTCCAGGAGTGTAGTTTAGACAAGAAGAGAATACAAGCTTTCGAAATATGGTGCTACAGAGGAATGCTGAAGATTAGATGGGTAGATCACATAATTAATGAGGAGGTATTGAATAGAATTGGGGAGAAGAGAAGCTTGTGGCACAACTTGACTAGAAGAAGGGATCGGTTGGTAGGACATGTTCTGAGACATCGAGGGATCACCAATTTAGTATTGGAGGGCAGCGTGGAGGGTAAAAATCGTAGAGGGAGACCAAGAGATGAATACACAAAGCAGATTCAGAAGGATGTAGGCTGCAGTAGGTACTGGGAGATGAAGAAGCTTGCACAGGATAGAGTAGCATAGAGAGCTGCATCAAACCAGTCTCAGGACTGAAGACCACAACAACACAACAAAAACATGTGACTAGCACATCAAGAAAGGGTAGCTGTTTGTCCTTTTATACTTGGATGGTACAGCAATGGAGGGCGAAGCTTTGACAATGCCAGCCACTCGTGCTGCAGAAACGTGAAAAAAATCATCAGACAAACGTCGGCCAAGGAACCCTAGACAGAAGCTGAGGCCAGCCTCTGTGGCCGAGCGGTTCTAGGCACTTCATTCTGGAACCGCGCGACCGCTACAGTCGCAAGTTCGAATCCTGCCTCGGGCATGGATGTGTGTGATGTCGTTAGGTTAGTTAGGTTTAAGTAGTTCTAAGTTCTAGGGGACTGATGACCTCAGATGTTAAGTCCCATAGTGCTCAGAGGCATTTGAACCGTTTGTCTACTTTCTTAAGTCTGTTTCGGTTATAATGAGGTAGTAGTTCCTAAGAAATTGAAAGAGTTTACTCTTTCTATTTTCTCATCATTTATTATTATTTTGCTTGGAACTGGCTCCTGCTCCCTGATGGGCAAATCTTTTGTTTTCTTTGAAGATTGGCTCTGAGCACTATGGGACTCAACATCTTAGGTCATAAGTCCCCTAGAACTTAGAACTACTTAAACCTAACTAACCTAAGGACATCACACATACCCATGCCCGAGGCAGGATTCGAACCTGCGACCGTAGCAGTCCCGCGGTTCCGGACTGCAGCGCCAGAACCGCTAGACCACCGCGGCCGGCTTTCTTTGAAGATTCTAATAGATTGTACTGAGGTGTACCTCCTAATATCGTGTTGGACCTCAATTTGCCTGAAGTAGTGCAGCACCTCGACCTAGCATGAAATAAGTCTTTGGACGTCCCCTACGGAAATACGGAGCCGTGCTGCCTTCATATCCGTCCATAACTATGAAACTTTTGCCGGTGTAGGATTTTGTGCACGAACTGACCTTTCGGTTATATCCCATAAACGTTCGGTGGGATTCATGTCGGACTATCTGGCTGGCCAAGTCATTCGCTCGAATTGTCCAGAATTTTCTACTCACCACTCGCGAGCGCTTCTGACCTGGTACCGCGGCACATTGTCGTCCATAAAAATTCTGTTATTGTTTGGGAACATTAAGTCCATAAATGGCTGCAAATGGTCGCCAAGTAGCTGAACATAAACATTTCTAGTCAATGACCGGTTCGGTTAGACCAGGAGACTCCGTCCACTCCACGTAAACACAGCCGTCATTACTACAGAGCCACCATCAGCTTGCCTCATGCTCTGTTGACAACTTGGGTTCATGGCTTCGTGGCGTACGTGCCACACTCGAAACTCATCATCAGGTGTTACCAACCGAAATCGGGACTCATCTGACCAGACCACAGTTTTCCAGCTGTCTAGGGTCCAGTCGATGCGGTCTCGAGTCCAGGGGCTGCAGCTGATCTCTGCTGTTAGCAAAGGCACTCGCGTCGGTTGTCCGCTTCCACAGTATATTAACGCCATATTTTGCCGCATTGTCCTAACGGATACATTCGTCATACGTCCCAAATTGATTTCTTTGGTTATCTCACGCAGTGTTGCTTTCTGTTTAGTGCTGACAACTCCATACTAACGCCGCTGCTCTCGGTCGTTAAGTGAAGGCTCTCGACCACTACGTTGTCCGTAGTGAGAGATAATGTCTGAAATCTGGTATTCTCAGCACGCTCATGATACTGTAGATCTCGGAATATTGAATTCCCTAACGACTGCCGAAATGGAAATTTTCGTGCTTCTAGCTCGAACTACCATTCCGCGTTCGACGTCTCTTAATTCCCATCGTGCGGCCATAGTCACGTCGGAAACCCGAGTTCAAATGACAGATCCGCCAATGCACTGACCTTTTTATACCTTGTGTACGCGATGCTACCGCCATCTATATATGTGCATATCGCTATCCCATGACTTTTGTCACCTCGATGTCTGCAACTTGACTGCTACGGGTAAAATATGAGATAGATTAACTGTGTTTTTTTCTGAGTCTTCAGCACTCAAAGGGCTAAGAGTCAGCAACATATTTTATATATTTATTAGCATATTTATACGTAACGTGTTTAGTCAAAGCTTTTTCAGACTTGTTACAGCGCGAGAAATTTGAAACATGCTTTCTTTACAGTCCAGCGGTTCACATAAAGTAAATGAAATCAATTATAACTTCTCTTGTTTGTTTCCGTTATTGTAAGTTCATACATTGTCTCTATAGTAGTCAACCGTGTCTTACACCCGTCAGTATTTTGCAGCCACTTTCACGATATTTTTAATTGTGTACCAACCTCTCCAATTTTTATTTTTTTATATTTTATTCCCTGCGTTCTGATATTAGCCAGTTTCTTAATAACAATACAGCATCTTACAAACTTCAAAATGTCGATATTGATCTTACTAATGATACATAAGGTCGTTACGTAAGGATGAGTATTTTAACAGTAATTTAAAACTATTAGAATGTAAATTTACATAGAAAAGAAAACATGCAAAGGAGATACAGAAAGTTTGTACCTCATATGAAATGTATCATAACTTAAGAACATCCAAAATAATTATTATATTCTAACTGCAAAGTACATAGAAATGACGAAAACTAAAATGTAGAGGTTATAGAAACGTAAGATTATGACATTCGCCTTGTTCTGATTAGTATGTCTGCAATTGTATCTATAAGTTACAGATATAAGTGGATACTACATACTGGTATACGTCTAAGATGCAGTCTGCAGACGTAAATGAAATTACTCGAAGACATTTACGCCCGGAAAACTCTACGAGCCGTTTCAGTAGAACGTCGCTCAAATGCACAAGTAAACAACCCTGTGTGTAGCTGTGATAATAGAAACCAACACTGAAAATTCACTCCTCGCTCCCACACAGGAGGCTACTTGAACTGACTTTCACATGAGAAATTGTTTGATAACTAGCTGAGTAACCGGCTTTGATGGGGATTTATTTATTCCAATTTTCTATCAGTAAATCTCCTCCTTCCACCCCCACCTCTCTTTTCATCTCCTCCTCCCTCACTCTCTGTCCTTCTTCTCCTGTCTGTCTAACTGTCCATCTACTCCTCCCCCCCCCTATTTTTGTCCATCAACTATTCCCCCCTCTCTCCACCTCTTCCTAGCCCCTCTAAGTCCATATCGTCCTCCGATCTCTATCTTCTCCTCACCTTGTCTAAACCTATCTCCACCTCTCTCCTCTCTTGTTCATTCCTCTACCCTTTCTCTGTCCACCTCCTCCTCTTTTTCTATCAATTCGTTCCACTTCCCGCTCTCTCCATCCACTTGTCCCTCCCACGCTTCTGTCCATCTCCTCCTCACCCTATCTGTGTCCGTCTGCTCCTTCCCCCTCTCTGTGTGTCTATCTCCTCCTCCTCTCCATCTCTCTCCACGTTATCACCCCCATCTCAATAGGAAGTTACTGGTTCTTACTCCCACAACATTTCTTTCTAGATAGAAAATGTACCAAGTTTGGTTGAAACAAATCCAGCGATTTAGGTGGAGCTTCTACTTGTGGCTTTGCAGTTAGCAATAAAGAAATAATAAATTAAAACGTCAGGCAGGTTTACTATATGAACAGTGAAAATGTAGTAAATGATAAACTTGTTACCTCTCATCGTTATGTGGAGGTTGTCAGCGAGTAAAGGTCTCATAATTACGTGTAATGGTGATTGGAAATCACAAATCCTTTCATTCTCATACATTGGATGCATATACAATGAAGCGATAAAAGTAATGGGTTACCGACGTGCACTTATACAGATGGCGGTAGTATTGCGCACACAAGGTATAAAAGTGCAGTGCATTGGCAGACCTGTCATTTGTGCTCAACTGATTCACGTTAAAAGGCTTCCGAAGTGATTTTGGCCTCATGACAGGAATTAACAGACGCTGAACGCGGAATGGAAGTTGGAGCTAGACACTTGGAAAATTATTAAGGAATTCAATATTCTAAGATCACAGTGTCATGAGTGTGCTGGGGATACCAGCTTTCAGTCATTACCTCTCACCACGGAGAAAACAGTGGCCAACGGTCTTCATTTAACGACCTGAGCAGCGTGTTTTGAGTAGTATTATCAGAGATAACAGGCAAGCAATACTGTGTGAAATAACCTCGGAAGTCAATGTGCGACCTGCGACGAACGTTTCCGTTAGGACAGCGAGGCGGAATTTCGCGTTAATGGGCTATGGCATCAGACGACAGACGCGAGTGCCTTTGCTAACATCACGACATAGCCTGTGAGCCGTGGCGCCATTAAATTAGTAGACTGTTCTGTCTGTAGCCACTAGCTCAAGGGTAGTATCGACTATCCCTCATGCCAATATCTATGAGGAAGAGTTGGTATCTATCGGTTGTGTCCTCAGCAGTTCATTGCTTGTCGATATATATACGGGTTCGCTGGCCCAAGTGAGAAGGCAGCAACTTTGGGGAATGGCGGTAGCGTCGCGAGAAGAGGCGTTCACGAGGTCCAATCGGCAAAGGCCACGGGCTACGCAAGGAGGGCCTGCGCGGAGTAACGATACCGGAGTACATTCTGTAATCCTCGTGGTGACTGGTGTCATTTTCTACCCCACCTACTAATTATTTTCTGGTTTGTACAAGACCCTCAGAGTTTTACTCGGTTGGCTCTTTGGTCGTAAATGTAAGCCGTAGTATTGCACTAAGACACTGGTTGTCGTTTAAAAATTTGTCCCGTGACTATATTGCCTTTCTTTACTATCTTCTGGTTTGTACCCGACCCTCAGAGTTCTGCTCGGTCGGCTCTTCGGTCGTAAATATAGACCGTAGTGTTGTACTAGATACTAGTTGTCGTTTGAAAAATTGTTCTGTTATTATATTGCCCTTCCTTTCTAGTTCATACCCGCTCATTAATGTTTTGATGAATCAGCTCCTGGTCGGAAATACAGTCGGAACAACTGTACCAAGGCACAGGTTACCGAAAACAAACAGGGGTCTTGTGGTTAGCTTTAGATGTTAATAGGTTCAATTCCTTGATTGTAATTGTATTTGAGATAATCTGAACTACGTGTTGTACTAAGCTGTGGATTCCTGTCTTTGAAAGACCGGGTCATTATTGGTATACTTTTAACTGGATCTTGTGGTTCCGCCGAGTTAGTTCTCTTGTAATAAGTGCTCATACGTAATGTTTTAAAACGTTCCTTGAGAGCGGCCTTCATAACTTAAAAGTAATTGAACTTTTGAGATATTAACAGTCAACTGTCACCAGGGCTTTAGACAGAATAAGATTGTCCAAAGGACCGCGTTGGGATCCAGCCGCACCTGGGTTGCTAATTGAAATGAAAAGGTTGCTAGCTTTGAAGCAAGCCTCATCATTGTCATAATTGTTTCCTAATTTGTTTAACCTTTAAGCTTAGGTG
Organism: Schistocerca cancellata; assembly: GCF_023864275.1. Classification (NCBI taxonomy): domain Eukaryota; kingdom Metazoa; phylum Arthropoda; class Insecta; order Orthoptera; family Acrididae; genus Schistocerca; species Schistocerca cancellata. The sequence goes on from NC_064632.1 coordinate 296,676,358, forward strand.
CGCACATTAACCCCGAAACTTTCGACATACAGTGTCAAAATTAAAAAAAAATACTTCATCTGTTTGGGTAATTGAAGCACTCTTGTCATCAATATTAGTATGTTTTCATGTGTTGCAGAAGGGCATTGAATAAGAGAAACCGTGTCCAGCGCGTTAGTAAACACCGCTGTTTCACCCGATAACGAAAAAAATGGTTCAAATGGCTCTAAGCACTATGGGACTTAACATCTGAGGTCATCAGTCCCATAGACTTAGAACTAATTAAACCTAACTAATCTAAGGACACCACACACATCCATGCCCGAGGCAGGATTCTAACCTGCGGCCGTAGCAGCAGCGCGGTTCCGAACTGAAGCGTCTAGAACCGCTCGGTCACAGTGGCCGGCTCACCCGATAAGGGGCGGGCTGCAGGTCCGGGCCCTTGTAATTATTGTCATGTTGTTCTTGTTTTGATTTCTCTTGTAAAAGCTTGTTCATTTCTCAAATTTGTTAATTTGTAAAGAAAACAAATTTATGATTATATATTGTTAAATAAACAGGTTGTGTGAAAAGAAAGTTACATTGGTGGGTCCTCTCTTCCACATTTTCCTTAATACCAGTAAATATCACATTCCAGCCTGCAGCTCATTTGTTGGGCTCGGTTGAACCCTAAACGACTTGAAGATCGTAGCCTCATCAGATGAGTCCCGATTTCAGCTGGTAAGGTGATCGTAGGGTTCGAGTATGGCGCAGACCCCATGAAGCCATGCACCCAAGTCGTCAACAGGGCACTGTGCAAGCCGGTGGTGGCCCCATAATGACGGAATTTTTATGGGTGGCAATCCGCCATGTCGCCGGGCCAGAATTGTTCTTGATTGGTTTGAAGAGCATTCTGGGCAATTGGAGCTAATGGTTTGGCCACCAGGATTGCCCGTCAAGAATCCCCATCGAACATTTATGACACATAATCAATAGGTCAGTTCTTGCACAAATTCCTGCACTGGCAACGCTTTCCAATTATGGACGGCTATAGAGGAGAAGTGACACATTATTGCTGCAGGGACCTTCCAGCGACTTGTTGAGTCCATACCACGCCGAGGTACTGCTCTATGCGGAGCTAAAGGATGTCCGACACGATGTTAAGAGGTATCCAACGGTTTTTGCCACCTCAGTATAGCGTGGTTATTTGCGCTTCGTGAGCTACGCAACATTTCCACCCCTCTTACCTCCACAGTGGGTCCTTCCAGACAGTAATCTGGTTGAAACTGATCCACTGGTTTAGGATTCAAACATAACATTTTCGGCAGTTTCCGAATTATAATTCTGAGCAATATGACTACCACTTGAACCGTGAGAATTTATTTTATTTACTAGCGGTTCATCAAGAACATTAACACATTTAATCACACTATGTGAGCGTGGAAGTAGTTGCCAGGGAGTAACTGATGAAATCATAAGCAAATTCCTTTTTAACAAATAGTAATTTATTCACTTTAATGACGTCTGAAGTATTCTTTAAAAGAAACAGATTAAAAATTATAATCAGAAAGCACCCTCTAAATATCAAGTTATAGTTTATTCAGAGGCAGAAAGAAACAAATTTTTGACTGTATGAGCTTTCGGGCTGAGAACCTTGCCGCTGCCTTTTGACACGGCCGTACTTACGACCGCTCACAACAACCTCTGAAAGACTACACCGGTGCAAATCTGCAACACATCAGATTACTTTAAACTAAAAGTTTTAGCAATTCACACAAGCACACAATCTATGCACCCCGCAGGAGGGATGGAAATGGTACAAAACACTAAAATTAAGAAAATTAACTTTGCCACCGAGGTGTGGCCGAGCGGTTCTAGGCGCTTCAGTCTGGAACCGCGCGACCGCTACGGTCGCAGGTTCGAATCCTGCCTCGGGCATGGTTGTGTGTGATGTCCTTAGGTTAGTTAGGATTAAGTAGTTCTAACAAGGGAACCTCCCCATCGCACCCCTCTCAGATTTAGTTATAAGTTGCCACAATGGATAGGCCTTGAAAAACTGTACACAGATCAATCGAGAAAACAGGAAGAAGTTGTGTGGAACTATGAAAAAATAAGCAAAATATACAAACTGAGTAGTCCATGTGTAAGATAGGCAACATCAAGGATAGACTGAACACAGAAGCGCCGTGGTCCTGTGGTCAGCGTGAGCAGCTGTGGAACGAAAGGTCCTTGGTTCAAGTCTTCTTTCGAGCGAAAAGTTAAATTTTTTTTATTTTCAGACAATTATCAAAGTTCACTCACTCACACATAATCAAATTCGCTCTCCAAAATTCCAGGACATGTTCAGATTTTCTTGGACATAGGCAGGATTTGACGGTCTACTCACGGGAAAATTTGAAAACATAAAAACATATATTTTGATAAAGCACAGGGAAAAGTGAGCGACTGTGAAACTGTTGGATTCATTTGTTGCGGTTTATGTGTCAAACTCTTATGTTTTCATCACTTTTTTGAGTGTCATTATCACATTCACAAGAAAACCTAAATCGGGCAACGTAGAAGAATGTTTTTACCCATTCGCCAAGTGAACAAGTAAGGTGGGTCGACAACATATTCCTGTCATGTGACGCACATGCCGTCACCGGTGTCGTATAGAATATATCAGACGTGTTTTCCTGTGGAGTAATCGGTTGACCTATGACCTTGCGATCAAATGTTTTCGGTTCCCATTGGAGAGGCACGTCCTTTCGTCTGCTAATCGCACGGTTTTGCGGTGCGGTCGCAAAACACAGACACTAAACTTATTACAGTGAACAGAGACGTCAATGAACAAATGGACAGATCATAACTTTGCGAAAATAAAGAAAAAAATTTCGCTCGAAGGGAGACTTGAACCACGGACCTCTCGGTCCACAGTTGCTCACGCTAACTACGGGACCACGGCGCTCCTGAGCTGAGAGCCTCCTTCATGTTGCCTATCTTACACATGGACTACTCAGTTTGTATATTTTATTTTGCTTACTTTTTTAATAGTTCCACACAACTTCTTCCTGTTTTCTCGATTGATCTGTGTTCAGTTTTTCAAGGCCTATCCACTGTGCCAACTTATAACTAAATCTGAGGGGGGTGCGATGGGGAGGTTCCCTTGTAAGTTCTAGGGGACTGATGACCTCAGATGTTAAGTCCCATAGTGCTCAGAGCCATTTTTTGCCACCGAAGGTGCAACTTGATTTTAACTTCTTAGAATAGTCTTATGGTGGAAGGGTGGCAACTTAATATACTAAAATGACCATTTAAATAAAATCCACCCTATATAAAATTATACAAGTTTGGCCAAACAAGTTAACATGCTCTACAGTACACAGATACCGCCTCTCAAGATGATAGGCAAGATCAAAATATATTTCAGGAATTAGGCCGTCACACTCCAAGCAATAAATTTGTTAACACGTCGAATCCGACAAACATGACAGAGGCAGCTCCGAACGACAGACAGACACTAACTGCCTAACAAATGCGGAGGAGAGAGAGAGACGAGCAAGCTGAGGACGAGAGACTGACCAAGAAAATAAGCAAAATTTAACAAGAGTAAATCACACAACATTTCGCCAGTCACTTAACTTCTAATACACTGCGATTTCTCGAGAAGACCTGGTGCAGCACCCCCAAATCTCTCCCCTGAACCGTCCGCAGCCAGCCGCTTCAACGGACGTAGGAAGGCGCGCCGATCTCTCGTCTCACGAAGTCGCAGCTCGCACCGGCCAGACTGATATCGTGGGTTGACTCCTGTTGCTCTCGTGTCGACCGCGGAGCCACTACCCCTCGGTATACGGCGCGGCCTACTGGACTCACGTGGCGGCCTCACATGCGCCGACGCTCAAGGCGGACAAGTCATCTTGTGTTTCAGTGCGCGAACGACCAACCGATCGATCCAACCGTCAATGACCACTGCCTGAGCAAACCCGAGCAGACCGGCGGCCTAACGGCAGACTCAGATGCAGGAACTAAGCCCCGACCGGGCGACCACTCTCATTTTGCCGGCTTTAAAGGTTGATCCTAACGACAGACATACTAGCTCTCCGAACGACAGACAGACACTAACTGCCTCACAAATACGGACGAGAGACAGACTAGCAAGCTGGGGACGAGAGACTGACCCAGACTAACCCGACTGACCTCAGACTGACTCCAAACTCACCACTGGCGAGTTTTTTTTTTTCTTTATTGATTTTCAATTCCCCCCGAAGAGGGCGGGCTGGCAGCAGCTTAGTACGCTGCTCTACAGCCTACAGACTTTTTTAAAAACGGAACAAGAAAAGAAACAAGAAAAACAGGCAATAAAAAGGTGACTTAAAGTGTACAATGGTGGAAAAACGCGGAAAGTTAAAACAGAAAGCAAAAGGGGTTGGCAATGTTAATAAAATACACAGGAATCAGACAAGTAACATAGTAGACACACAATTAAAAAACATGGCGACAGTCTGGTTTCTGTTCGCAAGAGATAAAAAAATCACACCCAGCGACAGTATGATGGCCGTTCGCAACACTTCCCGAAAGACACAACATGAAACACTCACTGTAAAACACTCACTGTAAAACACTGCACGAAAATGGCGGCACAAAGATGACACTCCCGAGCCTAAAGCAGATGGGGGCGAGGGACCCGGAGGAGGGGGAAAAACAAGGAGGGAGGAGAGGAAAAAACGAAAAGGGGGGAACCAAGGAGGGAGAGGACTCATAAGGGGGGGGAGGGGCAGGGCAGACACGAGAGGGAATGAGAAGAGGCAGAGGAGGGAAATGCAAAAGGACTTGTGGGAGAGAAGGGGGTAGTGAGAGAGGAGGTGGGGAAAAAAGAGGATGGAAGGGGGGGAGAGGGAGCACGGGAAAATGACAGAGGAAAGGAGGGGGTGGGAGGATCAGAGTTGATAGGAGGGATATATGGAGGGAGACAGGGCATCATCCGGGAGGGGGAGTTGATGGAAGCCACCTTGGGAAAGGAGATGAAGGGTGTAGAGATGGAGGGTAGGGGGGACACAACAGTGAGGACGTGGCAGGGGGCAGGGATGGGAGAGGAGAGGAGCAACCAGGGGGTGAGGGGGATCAAGGCGGCGGGAGGTGTAGAGGATGTGGATATGTTCGAGGAATAGGAGCAGATGGGGGAGAGGAATGAGGTCATAGAGGATCTGCGTGGGGGACGGGAGGCGTATAGGGAAGGCGAGGCGGAGTGCATGGCGCTCAAGGATCTGGAGGGACCTATAGAATTTGGGGGGGGGGGGGGGGCAGATATCCAGGAGGGACTGGCATAACAGAGGATGGGATGGATTAAGGATTTGTAGGTGTGGAGGATGGTAGAGGGGTGCAACCCCCATGTCCGGCCAGAGAGGAGTTTGAGGAGTCGGAGGCAGTTGTGGGCTTTGGATTGGGTGGAGCGGAGATGAGGGATCCAGGTGAGGTGACGGTCAATGATGAGGCCAAGGTAGGTGAGGGTGGGGGTGAGGCAGACAGGACGGGCGCAGACAGTAAGGTAGAAATCCAGGAGCCGGAAGGAGCAAGTGGTACGACCTATGATGATTGCCTGGGTCTTGGAAGGATTGATTTTCAGGAGCCACTGGCTATACTATGCAGCAAAAAGGTTAAGGTGATTCTGGAGAAGGCGTTGGGACCGTTGGAGGGTAGGAGCAAGGGTGAGGAATGCGGTGTCATCAGCATATTGCAAGAGGTGTACTGGAGGGGGGGGGGGGTGTTGGGGCATATCTGCCATGTACAGGAGGTAGAGGAGAGGGGAGAGGACAGAGCCCTGGGGCACACCTGCAGAGGGTTAGAAGGTGTGGGAATTGGCATTATGCATGGTAACATAGGAGGGGCGGCGGGAGAGGAAGGAGGCCATCAGACGGATGTAGTTGATAGGAAGGGCGTAGGTTTGGAGTTTAAACAGGAGACCGGGATGCCAGACACGGTCGTATGCCTTTTCGAGGTCGACGGAGACAAAAATTGTGGAGCGACGGGAGTTCAGCAGGAGGGAGAGGAGATGAGTGAGGCAGAGGAGTTGGTCATCAGCAGAGAAGGAAGGTCGAAAGCCACACTGGGTGTTCGGGAGGAGGTGGTTTTGGATGGATGCGCTGGGAAGGGATGGCTTCCAAGATCTTGCTGAACACCAATGTGAGACAGATAGGACGATAGGAAGAGGCATCAGATGGCGGCTTGTTGGGTTTGGAAAACATCGGGATACGGGAGGTTTTCCACAGGTTGGGATAGAAGCCAGTGGCAAGGATGACATTGTAGAGGGTGGCAAGGACTGAAAGGAAGGAGAAGGGCAGTGTTTGAGATGGCGGTAGGTAATGCAGTCGTAGCCGGGAGCGATGTTGCGAGGCTGATGTCCTGTGTAGTGATGGGAGTGTTGAGTTCAGATGGTGGTGTGTGGCCCAAGTACTGGATGCTAGGAGCAAGGGGAGGAACAGAGATATTCATACAGTCCATGACATCAGGGGAGAGGGAATAATCAAAGAGGGGATCATCTGGGATGGAAAAAACATCTGAGAGGTGAGAGGCAAAGTGGTTGGCCTTACTGAGGTTGTCAGGAAAGGGACGGTCATCAAGGAGGAGAGGGTACTGGGGGTGGGGCGGTTCCCAGTAAGGCGGTGGAAAGCAGACCAATACTTGGAAGAGTTTATGGGGAGGGTGGTGTTGAGTTGTGTACATGTCTGGCGCCAGGCGCGGCGTTTCTTTGCAGTAAGCAGATTGCGGATGTGTCATTGTAATTGCCGGTGGCGGGTAAGTGTATCCCGGTTATGAGTGCGGAGAAAAGAGCGGTAGAGGCGGCAGGACTCTCGAAGGAGAAGGACGGCCTGTGGAGGCAGGGCAGGGCGGTGAGGGTGGATGGCTTTGATTGGGATATGTGTGGCGACGGCGTCAGACAAGGTCTGGTGCAGGAAGGCAGCAGTGCGAGAGATGTCATCAGGAGATTGGAGGGTAAGGTCGTGGCCATCATCCTGGGTGTGAATGGAGTCCCGGTAGGCATCCCAGATGGCACGGGAGTAATCATGGACAAGTTTAGGAGGGATGTCGGGGCGAGGAGCGCTGTGGGGATGGCGACCATTAGAGATAGTGAGGAGAACAGGAGCATGGTCACTGCCAATGAGGTCAAGGACATCTGCGGTGATGCGCCCAAGGAGGTTGGGAGAGGCAAGGACTACATCAGGAGTGGTGTTGGATTCGGGTCGGGTGTGTTGAGGCAGGGGAACCAGGTCTCCCTGGAGGGTGGTGAGAAACTTATACCACCGCTGGAGGTGGCAGGATCACGGGTGTGGATATTGAGGTCGGCGGCAATCACGTAGGTGGAGAAGGTGCGATCAATGTGGGCCAGGAACTCGTACGGGATGGGGGTGCGAGGGCAGACATAAATGGTGGCACAGGTGATGGTAAGGGTGGCGAAGAAGAGGCTGAGGGTGAGATGCTCAGCAGGATTGTTAAGGAGAGGTTGGGGCCGGACAGGGAGGTGCTTGAGGTGACCTATAGCAACTCCGCCACGTGCCAGAGGGTACAGGTTATCGGTGCGGTGGAGGGTGTAAGGAGCCGTGGAGATGGAGATACGGGGTTGAAGGAAGGTTTCATTTAGGACAAAGGCATTCACAAGGTGCTGATGGAGGGTGTGGAGGAAAAGGAGTTTGTTGGTGGGCAGGGTATGGGGTGGGCCGACAACTTGGCTAATAACAGACAGCCGCTGCTTATTGAAACACCGCGTCTGCCAGGCGCCGCCGGGCAGCCAGTGGCAGGGAGGGACAGCGGGGACCGGAAAACCCATGCAGCTGCTCGCTGGCTTCCTCCTTCCCTCTCCTAACGTTGTTCTTTGAGTGACGGCAGGATTGTAAAGGAGAGATTGGAGCCAGACAGGGAGGTGCTTGAGGTGACCTATTGCAACTCCGCCACGTGCCAGAGGGTATGGGTTATCGGTGCGGTGAAGGGTGTAAGGAGCCGTGGAGATGAAGATACGGGGTTGAAGGAAGGTTTCTTTTAGGACGAAGGCATTCACGAGGTGCTGACGGAGGGTGTGGAGGAAGAGGAGTTTGTTGGTGAGCAGGGAGCGAATTTTGTGGTACAGGATACGGTAGGGTTGTTGTACCATGGGAGGGGAGAGTTGGACGAGGGTGGTCAGAAGGGTGAAGGTGAAGTGGGCCTGGTTGTGGGAGTATGTGGCACAGGTGGTAAGATGAAAGATGGAACGGGCAGCGAGGGCGTTTTGGGAAAGGGTGTGGGAGTGCTGGAAGGGGTGGATGTTTTGGAGCACAATGGTGATGAAACGGATGATGTACTCTGCAGCAGGTGGAGGGCAGAGCGAGTTGTTGGGGTGGATGGGGTCATCAACAGGACAGACAGGGACGGTGAGCTCAGGGGTGACTGGAGGAGGTTTCGCTTTACACTTCGAGGAGTTGGTAGGATGTGGTTCATTACAGGTGTTGCAGGAGGGGGGAGAGGTGAGGTTGGGGCAATTTTTGAGGAAGTGTGAAGTTTTCCAGTGGCGACAAGTAGGGGGGTTCTAGCAGGCAGAGGTAACATGGTCATTGTATGTGAGGCAGCGTTGGCAGCGGTAGGATTGGACTGGGGAACGGGAGGGGTCCACCTTATGACGGCGATTTTAGATAAGGGCTCCCTCGGTGAGGAGGCGGTCGATGGAGGGGGAGGATTTGGTGAATATCTGCACGAGAAAAGTCGGCCCGGCATCATCGAAGATGTGATGGGCCGAGCAGATTTGAATGTCGGGCCGGGAGTCGAGTTCCGCCAACACCTCAGCCTCCGTCATCACGGGGCTAAGCTTTGTAATCTCAGCAGTGAAGGTCGGCTGACGTCGGGGAGGTCGAGGCTGACGGGGAGAGGACGGGGTGCAGTAGGGGGTGAGGGTTGCACGTCGGCCAAATTGGATACGGGGGATACGGGAGAGGAGATCGGTGTGGAAGGAAGCATTGGGGGATTTAATGAGGACCGAGTCCTTGCAAGGAATCAGAAGGGAGATGGGGGCATCGGGGTAGTATTTCCGAATGGCGAGGGTGAGGGAGCGGGCATCGAGGAATTGAGGGTCAGGATTGGAGGTGTGGGTGGCAGGCGTGGCAGGGGCGGGGGTCGGGGTCGCTTCCACGAGGGTGGGTGGGTCACAGGCATCGGGAGTTTTCTCGGAGGAGATTTCGGGGAAAGGGTCAACATTCGGGCGCTTTGAAGGTTTCGTGGTCACGATAGGGTGGAGAGGGGGCTGGGGGATGGGTTGCAGGGGGAGATGGCAGGGGGCAGTACCACCCTGAGCAGCGGATGACGCAGAGGGAGGGGGCGTGGATGTCACAGAGACTGTGGAACGTCGAGCCGATATCCGTGCTGGCTCGGAGCCCGTCGGAGGCGGTGCAGGGAGTGGCGGAAAGTCGGTAGCTGTCGATGGGGCGACAGTGATAGGGGAGGGGGAGTTGGGGGTAGTTACAGCCGAAAATGGGGCAGGAGTGGGGTGGACAGGGAGAGAAGGAAGGACGGGAAGGGGGGTGGAGGATGAGCTCCATGTGATGATGGTTGGAGCAGCGGAGGAAGAGGTGAAAATGATAGTGGTGGTGGGTTGGGACATGGTGGCGGCGCGTGAGAAGGGCGGCGGCGGCGGCTGCGAGGAGGAGGACCGGACGGCGAGCGGTAGTGACGGCTAGCAGACGACACGGCAAGGAAAAGGTGGGGCTCTTCCACGTCGAAGATACACCCTGAGAGTAGCCCAGGCAGTGCGAGTCCTCGATGAAGAAGTGAGGGAATCCAACCCTCGAATGCACTGGCGAGCTCATAGCACACCTTAAATGCACGTGAACAGGCAACCTTTCCCCTTTCCCACCAGAAGGTGACACCAAAGCTGCGATTGCCACAGCGGCGCCACCGCCAGAAATGGAGGGCGACTGCTTCACACTACGCGCTGCGTCGCGCTCTTCAAAACAGCAATTTTTACCACGGGTCACACTGATGGATATCTGCCTCCTCTATACTTTTCCACCTGTTATGGTCTTCATCTCTACGCATCCACATCAGTGGCGAGCGTTTTCTAGCGTCGTCTACCTCATAAGCTCAGCACTTTCTTTTCGTCTGGAAGAACTATCTTCGTCCACCTACCATCCATCCACCTGCTTGTAAATGCGGCCCGCTTCCATTTCCTTGTCATTAAGGACTTCGTCTTCCACTCCGTACCATTACCTTAACCACCGCAACACGCATCTTTTTTTTTTGTCCATGTCTCACAGTAATAACTCAAAGCTCGCAATATACACCGTAAACTCATTCCTGTCACATCGAGTAGTATTTTTTAATACCCTCTTACATTACCAAAAGTACTTGTTTTACTCCTTCGTTCAACACCTTGCCGACTAATTGTGGTTTCAATGTCCTTCAAACACTTTTCATAGGAGCCCTCGCGAACAGCAGACCAGCTTCAACCTTGCCCTCATGCTCGTTTCCAGGCTACGAAGCATAAAAGTATGTCCTTTGTGAAAGACACATTTGTGGTTCATATCGTCGCTACAACAATTCCCCTTTCATCTCTGCTCTGCTTATATACACAGTGATTATAATTAAACTTTTGCTATTTCTGAGGGCCCCATTGAAAAATTAGTGATCGTAGGACTATGAAACTTTGTGGAAACATTTGTAAACACTTGCGGAAGAGAAATAATGAATGAACCATTTAATGATACCATTTAATGTTAAAATGAGAGGATTTCGTTTGTTACTTGCTTCCCATGTTAACGTTCCAGGTTACAAACGTTGCTGGATGTCCATGCATCCAGATCAGTGCCATGTGTTTTCGAGCGTCTTCTACTCGCCATCCATTAGGTCGTCATCTCAGTACTCCAGGCTTCGTCGCCTATGAACAGGAGTCAGCTTGGGTGCATGTTCTAGGCGAGTGCTGCGGAAGCCCATACACAGGACCGTTCGATAAACTCTAATGGAGGAGATACTGGAGATACTGGTTCATCTGGGCGGTCAGTTCTCAACAGTTTCACGTCTATTCACCCGCACACATCTCAGCAGCCGTCGTTCACCTTTGTCGTCTACGACCACTGCCGCAGCACATTTGCATCGGCGCTGGTTTTGGATAGCGCCATTTTGCCATGCACTGTAAATGTCAACAGTTGACAAAATTTCTGTTTCGGAAATGCTTCCACCCTTGTCCGGAATCCCATTTATTTTTGGACGTTGGACGTTGGATAAAGCGCTCCATTTCCTCATTACGACAGTGACAGAATTTTTTCCCACGCCCCTCAATATGCTTCATATACCATCCATGCTGTCACCTGCCGTCTGTGAGTGGTTATTGCACGTTGACATTGGCGATGCTCACATTAATGTGACTGGACCGTGTGTAACCACCCCGCATACGTTCCTTCCGCATCACGTACTCGTCACACCACCATTCTGCTTTCAGTCTCACGGTGGGTAGTGGTCACAAGGCTTTGTCTCATCAGTGTGTAAACGAGGTGTTTGGCTAATATAGATAAATTGTTTCCGGTGCTATCAGGTAAAAATCCAAAAGCCTTGAAAAGAGGAAAAATCGTACCTATACTGAAGCCTTGTAAAACTGTTAGCTATCGTCTAGTTGTCCTCACAAGCTGCTGCTACAAGCTTTTAGAAAGACTCATTCTTAACAGAATCGATCGAAAGATCCAAAAATTATCTCCCATCGAAGAAGCAAGTATCAGACCTAACAGAAGCTTTATATACCAAGTTCTTAGCTTAACCACACACATTGAAACTGGGTTTTAACAGTGACTTAAAACATCAGTGGCTTTTGTTGATTTTACAGCTGCCTATGACACAGTATGGAAACAGGGACTCCTGTACAAACTCGCAGTGTTATAAAATCCCAAACGATAATTAGGTAGACAAACAACATGTTATCTGAGAAATACTTGCAAGTGGTCCTCGGCAATCGATGAAGGGGACACAAGAAATTCAATGATGGTCTTCTCCAGAATTCAGTTTTGGCACCAGTTCTGTTCAACATACATACACTACCGGCCATTACAACTGCTACACCAAGAAGAAATCATATGATAAACGGGTATTCATTGGACAAATATAATATACTAGAACTGACATGTGATTACATTTTCACGCAATTTGGGTGTATAGATCCTGAGAAAGCAGTACCCAGAACAACCACCTCTCTGGCCTTAATACGTCTGGGCATTGAGTCAAACAGAGCTTGGATGACGTGTACAGATACAACTGCCCATGTAGTTTCAACACGATACCACAGTTCACCAAGAGTAGTGACTGCCATATTGTGACGAGCCAGTTGCTCGGCCACCATTAACCAAACGTTTTCAATTCGTGAGAGATCTGGAGAATGTGCTGGCCAGGGCAGCAGTCGAACATTTTCTGTATCCAGAAAGGCCCGTACAGGACCTGCAACATGCGGTCGTGCATTTTCCCGCTGAAATGTAGGGTTTCGCAAGGATCGAATAAGGGTAGTTCCACGGGTCGTAACACATCTGAAATGTAACGTCCACTGTTCAAAGTGCCGTCAATGCGAACAAGAGGTGACCGAGACGTGTAACCAATGGCACCCCATACCATCACACCGGGTGATACGCCACTATGGCGAAGACGAACACACGCTTCCAATGTGCGTTCACCGCGATGTCGCCAAACACGGATGCGACCATCATGATGCTGTAAACAGAACCTGGATTCATCCGAAAAAATGACGTTTTGCCATTCGTGCACCCAGGTTCGTTGTTGAGTACATCATCGCAGGCGCTCCTGTCTGCGATGCATCGTCAAGGGTAACCGCAGCCATGGTCTCCGAGCTGATAGTCCATGCTGCTGCAAACGTCGTAGAACTGTTCGTGTAGATGGTTGTTGTTTTGCAAACGTCCCCACCTGTTGACTCAGGGATAGAGACGTGACTGCACGATCCGTTACAGCCATGCGGATAAGATGTCTGTCATCTCGACTGCTAGTGATACGAGGGCGTTGGGATCCAGCACGGCGTTCCTGAACCCACAGATTCCATATTCTGCTAACAGTCATTGGATCTCGACCAACGCGAGCAGCAATGTCGCGATACGATGAACCGCAATCGCAATAGGCTACAATCCGACCTTTATCAAAGTCAGAGGCCGGCCAGAGTGGCCGAGCGGTTAAAGGCGCTACAGTCTGGAACCGCACGACCGCTACGGTCGCAGGTTCGAATCCTGCCTCGGGCATGGATGTGTATGATGTCCTTAGGTTAGTTAGGTTTAAGTAGTTCTAAGTTCTAGGGGACTTATGACCACAGCAGTTGAGTCCCATAGTGCTCAGAGCCATTTGAACCATTTGAACCATCAAAGTAAGAAAAGTGATGGTACGTATTTCTCCTCCTTACACGAGGCATCACAACGTTTCGCCAGGCAACGCCGGTCAACTTCTGTTTGTGTATGAGAAATCGGTTGGAAACTTTCCTCATGTCAACGCGTTGTAGGTGTCGCCACGGGCGCCAATCTTGTGTGAATGCTCTGAAAAGATGATCATTTGCATTTCACAGCATCTTCTTCCTGTTGGTTAAATTTCGCGTCTGTAGCACGTCATCCTCGTGGTGTAGCAATTTAAATGGCAGAAGTGTATTTATCTGATACCCAAGAAGTTCATTTATGAGGACGATCAGGCTTTAACCAGAAGCTAATAAAGAGATATTTTCTGCAGATCTAAGCACGATGCATAAATACTTCAAACAGTGTAGATTAACACCAAGACCAACGAAGACCGAAGTTAGCTGCTTTCATTTTAACAGTGTAAAGTTACATGTCACTTTCAGTGGTCTAGTCCTCCGCCACCAAGACTTCCCAAAATATCTAGGAGCAGCTCTTGATGGAGCACTGTAGTGCAAGAAACACATAGAAATCATTACAGCAAAGCTAACATCGCATAATAATATCATACAGAAGCCAATGGTTCCTCTCGGGGTGCAAGAGCTGCGACACTGCGGTGTTCTTCTTTAGAACTCGTCTATTCTGCTGCCAAATACTGCGCTCCAGTGTGGCTTAATAGTTCACATGTGCGAAAAATCTGTGTTCATTTAAACATAGCACTGAGGACAATACCAGTTTCCATCACATCTACGGCTGTTCACTCGTTACAAACTCTAAGTCACATAGCGCCACCAGACCTTCCAAGTAAGAATGCCCTTCTCAAAGAACATGAAAAGTTAATTAAAAATCCTCAGCTTCCAATCCATTCTGACGTGCCTGCACTTCAAATTAGCCGATTGAGATCCAGGCAGTCATCTATCACATTGTCAGAATCGCTACAAGCGGGGGATTTCAGCATGAGCAGGAAGTGGACAGAAAAGTGGAATAATGTTGCCCGTGAGTAATCTCAGACTTCACAAGACATGGCGCAAGACCAGCCGACATGGAATTACCGCCACGTGCTTGGAAGGCATTTAATAGAATTCGTACAGGCCATGGCACCTGTGCAGAAATCCTCCACGAATGGGGAAAGGCTTCATCTTCATGTGACTGGCAATGAAGATCAGAAAACCAGCACATTGTAACAAGCTTTAGCCTGGAAATCTAGATTATTTCTTTGAAGTGTTAGAGGCAGCCCTTGACTAGATTGAAAATGTAGATTTTAATTTATAGTTTTAGTCGTTTAGTTCTATTTATTGTGTACAATTATGCAATTCATTGATGTGAGCTGCATTTCAGTTTGTATTGCCACATGGTAAATAAGTGTTCTAGATCCAAATGAAAGGGACGAGTAGAGGACAAGGAAACAAGAAAATAATCCTTGTAAACCTTGGTCTGGAAACCAAAAGTTTCCCAGATACGACGTATCCACAAGTGCAGTCATGCCAGCGTTGCACTACTGCTCATATCTAAGGCTGCGTTTATGCTGCAGTCTCGCTTTGAATGATGTTCCTCGTTGTCAAAGAATGCGTATATGGTATGTGGATGACGGGGGCACCAGAACACTGTCCTTTGGCGACCCTTCGACAACAGGTGTATTGGTCGCGGCTCACCAACACTGTGGCTTCCCACGACAACCTCGTTTGACTTCTTGTGGGGGGGGGGGGGGATATTTAAAGGCTTTTAGCATGTACCAGCAGCCCTGTCGATGGTGTCGGTGAACTCCGGAAACGCACTGCGGATGACTGTCAATGCATTCGGAACACGTCTGGGATTTCCCAGCGTACACAGGCATCGATGAGCAGATTTACTGAAGTCTGCTTTCACATGAACGATGGCCATGTGAGACATTTGTTGTAATGTGTTTCTCCTCAAGGGCTTATCTGCAGTTTAGGTCGAGAACTCTTGTTATAAGGTGTTCACACAGGTAGTCATAATACATCATATCGGGGAAACTGTTCATTTCCTCACCAATTTTTAGCAGGATTATTTATGTGTTTCATTGTACTCAACTCGTTTCCTACTTTTGTACCTATATCACGAGGTCGTGCTGAAAATTAGTGTCTCGGACTTTTTTATTCTGTTCTCAGTATTGCTTGAGGCATTACATATAATCTATATTACACGGTCGACTTTCCTGCTTCACTGACGCACGTTGCAACCCTCTACCTGTGGAGAGCTCCGAATTGTAGTGTGTAATGAGGATGTGTGTAACGTAGCTATGTCGATGCCTGGGAGACCCCCAGAAAACTGAAAGTACTATTTCGAAAAGTTCGTTCATACATGGAGCACTCATATATATACTAAGATGGTATCTGTCCTTTCGGACATGTCTGAAAGAACAGATACTATCGGTGAACATGCAGCTCATTAGAATGAAATTACAATGAAATGAACACCCTTAGCTGCTTACAGGCGTTGACATACGTCAACGGGGACAGATGAAAATGTGTGCCCCGACCGGGGCTCGAACCCGAGATCTCCTGCTTACATGGCAGACGCTCTATCCATCTTTATTTTTATTTACAAAGTATATATCATTTCTAGGCTGTCGATGCGCAATATAAGAAATGAAATGTCTTCTTGAGGTTTTTTTCCCAAGTAGTAAACAGAAAATATTATGGTGCACAAAAGACTATCACTTCATTGTTGAAGGAAAGTTGCTCCGCTGCTCAGCGAGAGAAGGAAAATGTTAAAACGAAAATGGGAAAGAAAAAAATGCCTTCTGCATTGGTGAGCATCTGAATAGTATCTTAAAATTCCGACAAGAACTAAAGTCCCAGGAAGCAAATAGGATTCATACATACAGGTCACTGGCAACCTCTGCTATCCGAAATATTGTATTTGAAGCATTTAACCGTTAATTATGATTTTCAGCATATTTCCCTACATCCTCCTGTAGTCACAACGTTGGCTCATTTTAAAGTGTTCAGTTTCTATGTAAGAATAATAGTCTAGGAAAGTAGCATGCCTATTCTGCATAATAAACGATGCTGTGTGGCCCATGATCCACGTTGCAGCGTTGTTTTTTGCTCATGGATATCTCAATTTTTGTGGCTGAATTATATCTAAAAGGTCTACACTACTGGCCGTCGTACGGTCTATCACCGACAATCGTTGACGGAGAAATGTTGTTATTTCTTCTCCATGTCCGCACGTGAACCTATGAATAAGCGTATCGACTCTTCCGCATGTGTCACAGTTGGGCGTTGGATGAAGGCCTATTTTATGTAGCTTTTCATTCGTTGCTATTTTATCGTTGACTGTTAGATACCAGTCGGCTATGACGCGTGATGGTAACATGTCGCTGTGCATATTCCGCCATACTATACTCCAATGTGTATGTGGATTTTTTTTTTCGAGACGGTTCCTATGGTTTGTTGTCATGAGAAGGTCATAAAGCTTCCTGTTCGTCAGGCTTCCGTCATCGACGATGTTGTGTCGAATGTAGCTCATTTCCATGTAGTACAGTCGCACATGTCGGTAAGAAAGTTGAATGCCATCGATATTAACGGGTGGGTCAAGGCTATGAGGCTTCCACCGCTGAATGAGGTTTCTGATGATACTGGTCCTCCGGGTACGAAACTCCTTCCTGATGCGATTTAGGAGCAGGGTGACACATTTTTTGTGTACTTTAATGAGGTTAAGGCCACCTTTGGACGAAGGTAAGGTTAAGGTATCGAACTGAACTTTGAAAATGTGCCCCCTAAAAAGAAACCACCATAACGCTTGTTGTATACTCTTGGCCAGATGGTTGGAGATTGGAAGAATTTGCGCCAAATAATTCATGTTGCTCGTAATGGCGATCTCGATGGTCTTAACTTTCTGTAGTATGTTCGAGTCACGGTCAGAGTGAAGTATCAAAGAAGCACGTAATTTATTAAGCATGTGTGACCAGTTCTTCGTCAGGAATTTATCTGGTTTGGCCTCAAAGATAACACCGAGAGTTGTGTGATAATCCTTGACGTTGCACCAGGTAACGTGGGATATGTCTCCGATACCGCCACCGATCGGCAAAGCTGTGGTTTTAGTTCTATTTAGTATTGCTCCTGAAAGAAACGTGAATGTTTGTAAAAGAGTTTCCGCTGACAGAAGTTGTTGCGATGATGACACAGTTACACATATATCGTCAGCATACGCAATGCATGGGATAGTGACAGACTCGACGCTAAGCCCAATCCCGCTATGCGCTAAGTTGTCCAGTTGCGGCTCTACTGCAATGGCGTACAAAATCATTGACAGAGGACATCCTTGGCGGATGGATTGCTCAATGGAAACTTCTTTTGTAAAATGGCCGTTAATGAGAATCCGTGAAGAGGCGTTTGTAGTAAGTTTGCACATTAATTCTATGAGATGAGGTCCAAATCCTAGTTTCTTCATGCTTTTAAAGAGGAAGTCATGACGTACACGGTCATAAGCCTTCTCAAAATCTAGAAAGATCAGGGCGCCCTGTCCTTTGGTTTCAGCATATGAACAGATGATGTCCCTCAAATCGCAGGCAGCTGAGATTGCACTTCGCCCTTGCACTGCACTGTACTGGTAACTGCATAAAACCTTGTACATAACGGTTTGCATCCTTAGCTTAATCGATCTGGCGATGATTTTGAAATCGACATTCAGGAGCGTGATGGGTCGCATGTTTTCGACCTTCCTGCTGTTCCCTTTTTTCGGTAAGGGCAGGATGATACCTTCCGTAAATGCCTTGGGTATGACTTCCAGGTGCCAGAGTTCATTCGCTATCTCGAGGATTGTCGGACCGAGGAGGTTCCAGTATCAATGGTAAAACTCAGCGCTAAGACCGTCGGGTCCTGGTTATTTCCCTTTCTTTGCACTGTGGACCGCCAGTCGGATTTCGTCCTCTGTGAAAACAGATTCCAGATTTGCATTATCCTGTTGTGACAAACGACAGCTCAAGGTCCTAAGAAAAGCGTCGCGCGAGTGTTCATCAACGGATTGCTTCTTGTAAAGTTGACTATAACAGTCGTAGACGTGCGAGATGATGTCACGTTGCTTCGTGATGGCATTCTCAGCGTCATCAACGACGGCTTCAGTCAATATGGCTTTACACCGTTTCGTCGTTCTCAGGATGTGGTACAGAGAGGCACGTTCTTCGGCGGCAACGTCCTTGGGGTGGGCTCGCAAGATGATGCCTTGCATTCGTTGGCGTTGTATCGCCGTGATTTTCGCTTTATATCGTTTGATCTTTACGTCGATATCGCGAGAAGGATTGGTAGTGCGACTGTACAGTTCTCTCAAACAGCGATAATAAAATTCAATAGTCTGTTTCTGCCAAAAGCTTTTTTGTCGGGCGTAGCTCATGAGGGTGAGGCGTAATTTAGGCTTAGCACACTGAATCCACCACTGTAGAACGCTAGCGTAACGACGTCGGTGCCGCTGGAGCTGCTGCCACGTTATGTTCAGCTCCTCTTCAAGTTGGGCATCCTACAGAAGGCTGACATTCAATTTCCAGTAGCCTTTCCCGCGGTAAATTTCCTGGCGTTGTAGGTTAAGGTAACACTGATATGCACAATGGTCGGAGATGTTGACAGGAGCTATGTTACAGTTCACACTGTGTCGCTGGAGGGCATCGGACAGATCCTATCCAACCGACTGGCAGAATGACTGGTTACGAAGGTGTACGCTACCCGTTCACCGTGCAGTTGTTCCCATGTATCGCGAAGACGCATGCCATGAATTAAACGTTCAAGTTCGATACATCTGTTCCTGTTGGGAGTTTGGTCTCTGTCGTTAAGCACACAATTGAAGTTACCACCAAGTATGAGATGTGCACGATAAGCGCTAAGAAGAATGGGAACCTCGCTTTTATAAAATTTTGAACGATCTCTCTTTATGAGTGCTACCTGAGGGGGCGTACACGTTAACAATCTGCACACCATTCACTCGAAGAGAAATGCCACGACCACTAGGCAGCCGCTGCACATCCGTAAAGGGTATACCGCCGCGCGGAAGTATGGCAGTGCCTACAGCATCCTGCAGATTCATGTTATCAATAAGAACGTAACCGGGCACTTCTAAGACTGTGACTATCTCCTGTAGGAGGGCAATGTCAACGCTGGTAACATACAAGAAATCAGTTAGCGAACGGAGTTTCACCGCACTTTGAATTCTATTGACGTTAAGTGTGGTAATGTTGTACGTTTGGCTGTCGCACATGATGGTTCAGAGGACAATGAGCTCTGAGTGTTGGATCGTCCTTCTCGACGGCTTTGAACCAAACTCGTCGGTAACGTCTGGAGTACGAAGCGAAATGTCAAAACCAATAACGGGTCAGGGAGTGGAAAGGTCGCAGCGCGACGGTCACGCGCGAGAGCAGCTACTGCTGCATCTCCTCGTCCTGCCGCCACCACGGCTCATTGCTGTCGGGGTGCTGCGCGGTGCGCGCGCCGGCCTGCCCGCCACCGCCGGCTGAGTCTGTCAGCGTGGCCGCATCCGCCTGGCCACCACGCGGGGCTGCGACTGACGTCAGCGAGTTCCTGCGGGAGCGCTGCTGCAGCTGCTCGCTGCTCTGCTCGCTCTTCCTCTTAGCCGTTACGGTGCTCTGTTCCCTCTCAGCGCTCAGTAGTGCCTTCAGGTGTTTGGTTTGTTCACGAATGCGTTCTTGCCTCGCGGTGTCCTCGCAGCGCACTGAGCAAGATGATTGAGGTTCAGTCTCGCTGCCACTTTCTGACATGTGTACGGGTCTCAAATCATCCAACTTTTCCTCTTTGCTACTATTCCCTTTGCTTCTCCTTCGGTGGCCTTTCTTCGTTTCTGCTGCAGTCTCTACCGATAGGGGTGGTTCAGGCAAACTGATCTGCACCCGCTCCTGTATCTCACACGGCTTAGTTTCAGAGGTGGCTGGCGCATGGTTGGTATCCAGCGGTAACTGCCCCGGTGAGGATGACGTTGCCGAACCGACGTCCGTCCTACCGCGAATGTCTTTGGCACTGCATTCCACCTGAACTAGCATTTCCGCCTCGTTAACATGTCCCGAGGCAGGATTCGAACCTACTACCGTAGCGGTCGCGCGGTTCCAGACTGAAGCGCCTAGAACCACTCGGTCACAACGGCCGGCTCATATCTCTGTATCTGAATACGCATGCCTCCTGTACCAGTTTCTTTGGCGCGTCAGTATATCTTTGCATGAATGTTCGTTGTTGCAGTCCAGCTACTTTCAAACAGATCGACTAACAGAGATATTTGTCTATTTGGAAGTACGCGGAGCAGACAGCTTGTCAGTAGAAACGGGAAGCGGAGAAGACCACATGGAGCGACCGCTGGAGACCACTGGGCGCCACACACGCAGAGCTGGCTCCGTTCCAGCGGACACGTGTTGCTGTTCTGCTGGACACGGTTCCGTACACACCTGCTGCATGCACGTGGCCGTACTGATCTGCTGGACACGGTTCCGTATACACCTGTTGCACATGGCCGCTGCGTGGCGTTGCTCCACCGAACACACCGAAACAGTTGGCAGCATGTAAGCAAACTGGTCAAGGTGAGGACGCAAGTATTTGTTCCGCGTCACAGCAGCATCAATACCGGTAGGTAAGTACGTCCAATATAAAACGAAAACATAACAACTGCGTGTAAAAAGTGTCCAGGCATAACATTTTGAAGTCTCCTTGTCTTCATTGTGAATAGTTATATTTTTCAGACAATTAATAGTCGTTAATACACAGTCATGCCACCACTGGAACGTAAAGAATATTGCTCATGTTTGAAGGAGGTTGTAAATCTCTGAAAGAAGCTTAAACAAAGACTGAGTCTGGTCGTACTTTAGAGTACCTAGAAAGCTGGCCTCTGTTTAGAATAAAATTACGGACTCCCCTGGTCATGTGAGCGACAAATGACGACAAGGCCGTCTTCGAGAAACTACCATCAAAGTCAGCAGTGTTTAGCAGAATCCCGGAAGAAAGCACGGTAAATTACTGGTAATCTGAAGAAGCATTACGCAGTTTCTACAGCAAAACGTCGACTTCAGCATCAGGACTAAAAAGCCTCTGTTCTTGCAGGTAACCTCTCGTCAAGAGGAGGAGAATTATCTTTCCTAAGGAACACTGTAAGTGAATAGCAGATGACTGGTTCAAAGCGTTTTGGAGCGACGAAATTAAGTTTATTTTGCTGTCTCCCGAAGCGATTCAGTGCGTTTGTCGTGCTACAAGTGAAAGATGCTGTCTACGCCAGCAGATTCCAACCGTGAAGCATGAAATAGGAAATAGTTTAGTATGGGTTTACTTTTCCGCCTGTTGGTGCGTAGTATCATGAAAGGTCCTGACTCCACGGACACATTGAACAAACATTTGCTACCATATGCTAGGAATAACACGCTACGAAACTGTATACCTGGGAACGACACCGGTTCAGAACTTCGTTCCACGTGTGCCCAAGAGTTTTTTAGAGAGAGATAAAGCTTTATACTTGGCTTGGATTTAAACCCCCATTGAACATATGTGGGAGTTACTGGAAAGATCCTTTACACGAAGATAGTACCGAAATAAACCAAATTTCTATGAAATTCTGAAATCTGATTTGCAAAAGATCCCTCACGAGAAAATAGTACGTTCGATTCAATTTATGCCTGCAAGAGGTGCTGCTGTAATAGTAGCAAAGGTTTATTCAGGTTATCATAGTTGTTATCACAGAAACGTATGTTTCTTTTCACTGTATTAAATATCTGATTTATTGTCAAGAAACTTATAAGCTGTGAATTTATGAACTGTATTTTCTAGCGCTGTGTATATTGTTACTAGAATCACATTTTGTCGCAAAAGTTTGATTTAATCTTCGTTCTTTATTTCATGTATATGCGATAGGTTGAACAATACCGTCAGTGAAACAGTTGGCAAACAGTTATTGTCGAAAGACTTTTGATCTTCACTGAGCGTGCTCGATAAACATTGTATGTACAAGACCATCCTTTGCTTTTTAATACTGTAAAAGCAGAAGTGTTTCCAGAAAAGTTTGTAGTACTGTTTTCATCAAATACAAACCCAACTGGTGGATAAGCTGTTGAACGGTACGGTCACAGGCACCGCCTTCTGAGCTTCACATGTTTCTCATTTTTTGATTTGTCATTACGTGATTTCTTTTAGTGGGGCTCCTTATGGGCAAATTTTACATCCGTCCACTACCAGCGACTTTGCTACAATTAAGGAGATGCACTGCCACAACCTTCGAGAATATCTCAGAAAATCCATTTCAGGTGGATTTCCAGGAACGAAACAACCGTTTATCCATCGTGTCGTATCACATTTGCCACTTGGACTGAATATATCTGAGGTTTAGTTCGAATGATCAGACTTTCTTCTTCGAGACAGTATTAAGGTTACACTGGAAGTTCCAAATTAGTAGGATCGAAATGAAACATGCGGTATAAGGTTCTAAATTATTTTAGGAGAAGGAACCAGTGGTCATAACTGAATATTTATGGCTGTACGGGATCTTAAATCAGCTGTGCGAGTGAGGCACGTATTTCTAAACTGTTTCACAACAAACAACTCCCCCTTCCAATCGACACTGGTGGCACCACCTACGAGAACAATCCTTAGTCATCTGTGACGGCCGGCCGTGATGGCCGAGCGGTTCTAGGCGCTTCAGTCGGAAACCGCGCGACTGCTACGGTCGCAGGTTCGAATCCTTCCTCGGGCATGAATGTGTGATGTCCTTAGGTTAGTTACGTTTAAGTAGATCTAAGTACTAGGGGACTGATGACCTCCGATGTTAAGTCCTATAGTGCTCAGAGCCATTTGAACCATCTGTGACGTTTCCACAATGTTTGCTAGTGTTTGCATTTCCTTATTGGTTCTCGAATATGGAACGTTGCACGAAGCTGCAGTCACTCAGTTAGTGTATGGTGCAATAGGGCCTTATTTGCTGCTTCAGCGTTGTAACTGTGCTCATAACCTGGTGTTCATTCAAGATGTGCTTCGGCTGTTACAGGAGACTGCAAAATGCTTGTTGTAACTTCACTTCGGCGCCATTCGATGTGACTTCTGTGCGTTGACGACTCACGAGCTGTCCCTGGTATATCTCTGAGAACACTGGTGCTATTCCCAATAAACAGTGTCAGGCTCACGTACACATAAAGCACAACTACAGAAACAACTACAAATTTCTATATCAGAACAATGATTTATTCAGTAACAAAAATATTCAACTCCCATACTATCGTTGCACGAATAGTCGTAGCCTCTGCTAGTCCCACTCCTAGACTAAGTCCAAACCGGTGAGCACTCTTACCGTCTTGCCGCCGTAGACACTACTCCGTGTAGATGTTGTCGATGGCCACTCGGTATTAGCCGAGCGGTCTAAGGACGCTGCAGTCATGGACTGTGCGGCTGGTCCCGGCGGAGGTTCGAGTCCTCCCTCGGACATGGGTGTGTACGTTTGTCCTTAGGATAATTTAGGTTAAGTAGTGTGTAAGCTTAGGGACTGATGACCTTAGCAGTTAAGTCCCATGAGATTTCACACACATTTGAACATTTTTTTGTTGTCGATTTCTTGCACTATCGTAGGCCTGCACCTCCCACTCAGGACACGTCGTTGTTGAGTGTGGTGGTCC
The DNA here is from genome assembly GCF_023864275.1 of Schistocerca cancellata. Classification (NCBI taxonomy): domain Eukaryota; kingdom Metazoa; phylum Arthropoda; class Insecta; order Orthoptera; family Acrididae; genus Schistocerca; species Schistocerca cancellata. Next base: position 296,700,277 of record NC_064632.1, read on the forward strand.
TTCGGCGATGTCCCTCGGCAGATGAGCTGCGATGAACTGGAGCTGCAACTGTCTGTAGCTGACGACTTCTAAAGGAGACGTCCGGGTTGCTAGCAAAGACAAGAAAGGAAATAGGAGTAATCCACTGAATTAGAGACCCACAACACTAACGTCGATATGCAGTAGAATTTGGGAACATATAATGTATTCGAACATTATGAATTATCTCTAAGAAGAAGATTTAATGGATTTATTGACAAACAGGCAACACGGATACAGAAAATTTGGTTCTTGTGAAACGCAACTATCTCTTTATCCTCACTGAGTAACGAATGCTATCGTCATGGGATGTATAACTGATTCCATATTTTTAGGTTTCCAGAGGGCTTTTGACACCATTATTCACCAACTACTTCCAATGATATCGCATGCCTACAGAGTATCTTCTCAGTTGTGCGACTCGATTCTTGATTTCCTGTCAGAAACGTCGCAGTTCGTAGTAAGGAAGAAAAAGTCATCGATTAAGACAGAAGCAATGTCTGGCGCTCATTGAGGAAGTCTTACAGGCCCTCTGCTGTTCCTGATCTACATAAACGATTTAGGAGACAATTTGACCAGCTCTTTTAGATTGGTTGCATATGATGCTGCCATTTACTGACAGTAAAAACCAATGCCAAAATGATTTATGGTTCGAAAAGTGGCAGCTATAAATAATTATAAGTGTGATATCATACATATGAGCGCTAAAAGGAAACCGTTAAATTCCGGTTTCAAGATAAATTACATAAATCTAAAGGGCATGAATTCAACTGAATACTTAGGGATTACAATTACAAAAGAGAACCAAAGATGCGATTTACTGGCAGAACAGAAAAGAGACTGCCTACGCTACGCTTGTCTATCCCCTTCTGGAGTATTGCTGCGCGGTATAGGATCCACATCAGGATTCATCCAGAACAGCGAAAAAGCTTAAAGATGGGCCGCTCGTTATGTACTATCGCGAAATAAGAGAGAGAGTGTGTGTGTGTCAGGGATATGATACGGGAATTGGGGCGGCAACCATTAAAACAAAGTCGTTTTTCGTTGGTGCAAGGTCTTCTCAAGAAATTTCAATTACCAACTATTTCCTGTGAATGTGAAAATATTTTATTGGTTCCCACTACATAGGGAGAAATGATCGTCATGATAAAATAAATCAGAGCTCCCACAGAAAGACTGAAGTGTTAGTTTTAACCGCGAGCTACTCGAGAGTGGAATGATAGAGAAATGGCTTGAAGCTGGTTCGATGAGCTCTCTGTCAGGCACTTGATTGTGAATTCCAGAATAATGACGTAGAGGCAGGTGTAATCTCGCTCCGCCTGGTGAGTAGGCTGTCCCGCGCAACCTGCATTGCTAGAGGCTAGGCCTAGCTTGCAGTGGAGTTGCGAACACCTGGATCGCGATCACAGCAATCCAGCAGGATGCAGAACCCGGACGTCGAACGAACACATAGGGTAAAGTTTGGTACAAGCAACTTTCGATAGAGACCGGACGTCAGCTTCGTCCTGTAACGACATGATGATGTGGAGTGTAATGTCATAAGACCGTAAAAAGAAAGCGAATAGAACACTGACCTTAGTTCTTCTGCGTCTAAAAGAGTTTTTGGAATGTAATTTGTGGTGATGTGCGGCTCGGCTTCCTTCGAATTGCTGGGGTCTGTCTGCCCTTTGTTTGTTCCCTTCTGAGATGTTCTTGTTCTGGTGGAGGCGCTGTCCTCGTGCCGGCAGCTCGATTTCATCCGCAGCGTGACATACGGAGTGACGGATACAAGGCAGTAAGGTGGACGGGTCTGGCCGGACAGAAGTGGCAGCGGGGGTTAGCACGCGACCGCCCGAACGAACAGGAGGAGGCCCCATCGGTTTTCAGGCGCACAGGTGTTTACGTTCGGTTGAAGGGAACCTTCGTCCACAGTGGTCGTTTTTCCACTATTTAGTGAATTTCTTTACCTTCTGGTATGATCCTGAACACGAATTTTGATCCTCGTTACAAAACTCTGATTTCAAATGGTTCAAATGGCTCTGAGCACTATGGAACTTAACATCTGAGGTCATCAGTCCTCTAGAACTTAGAACTACTTAAACCTAACTAACCTAAGGACATAACACGCATCCACGCTCGAGGCAGGATTCGAACCTGCGACCGTAGCGGTCGCGCGGTTCCAGACTGAAGCGCCTAGAACCGCTCGGAAACACCGGCCGGCTACTAAACTCTGACTGATGGCTTAGCTGAATTCCCGAAAGAATGAGCCTGGACAGTGTCGTATTGATGGCAATTGTTTCGTATTTATTCAGTTAATCTGAAGGTCTACCCAGTGTTCTATTCTAGATATATCCTGACATCTTCGAGGTAATGGGTGTGTATCCTTGAATCCACCCTTGAACTGTCAAATTTCTGCCTTCTCCGGAGTTGACGTAAGTTGGGCAGCTGTTTGGTTTAACCTTTGCGTCTGTCTGCCACTTTTTGAGTTGTTCTGGGTCCCTGTAGCGTCTCTCCTGTGTCTTGGTTTGATTCGGCCGCATGGGTGTTGCGGGCCTTGATTTATGCCAGTCGCCTTTTGAGCCCCTGGCAGCTCAGTACTTTCATATTGACTGTGGTTTCGCAATGGCACTGTGTTATTTCGCATCAGACTTATATCCCTCTTTCGGGTGTATTTATTAAAACTACTACTGGACAAGTGGTATGGAGCCGACCGTTAACACATGCGTCAGTGTGCTGTACCGGCGTGAGGGCCGCGCCTTGCACAAGTCGACGCCGGTCTGACGGGATGGAGGGATGCTCGGGTCTGCGACAACCGAGGGACGATGCCTACGCAAACGGCTCACCAAATCAAGAACAACATAAAGCAATTTATACGCAGTTGCAACGTTGCCTCTCAAATGGTTGTTTTTTTTCTTAAATGTTTAATTTTTAAGACTTTTCCTGTTTCTTTAATTGAAAGCAATTGTAAGATTTTATTAAGTATAGTGGAATCACTGAGACTTTAATCTTTGAAAGAAGTTCTACATAATAGGTATCTTGCCCTGAAAGCACAGTATGGGGGAAGCGAGAACGCTACCGCACGACCACGAGATGCGGACACGCCCGTAACATTTTGTGTTTGAATACTCATGTACCGATTGGTGGCAAGCAAGTCGTTTGTTGGTCAGTCCGTGGCTGTCCTCTGGTTGGGTTCCGGCGGATCAAGTGTAGTTGGGCTCACCACCTGTCTCACCTAACTGAACGACGGCAGATTGACCCCCTGCAGGCTTCTGAGTGCTGTTGTCTTTACTGTCTTTCTCACTGGTGTTTAATTGTTTGTTTATAATCTATCATAGCCAATGACCAAAAAAATTCTTGGTTTACTGTGTTTTATGTACGTAAGTTTGAATTCCGGCAAGTGAATATTTGCTGAACGGTTATTGCCGTTATTTTGTCTTTTCTTTAGTCCGGTTTCAGCAACTAAAAACTTAAGGCTTACGTTTATGTTCTCTTTTTTAAATTTTGGAAAATTAATTGAGGGCCTTCAGCCTTGGAACCTTATTCTTAAAATTACCTTTCAAGCTTAAACATTGCGACCTTCTACCTTTGAAAGGTTATGGTAATTTATTTTAAAATCTTGAAAATTTTATTGTGAGCCTTCACCCGTTTGTATTGCATGTTTGTCTATCCACCCTTGCCAGGAGCCTTTCAGCCTAGCTGTGATATATATTTTAAATATTTTATTTGTAATTGTAACTGCGTGTTTTCAGTCACTTGAAAATTTACCTTGTTGGTTTTTAAGATTTCTTGTTTGGAGGCCTTCAGCTGTGAAAGTTTTGAAGTTTGAAACTCGTAGTTGAACAAGTTCGGCTATGTGCCGATTTGGCTGTAAATGTGTTATTAAATTACAATACATTACAATTTTAAGGTGAAACAGACGCCAACCTTATTTGGCCCTTTCCACGACCCTAATCACCTGTTCTGATCAGCGGGTTTAGCGGGCGTATCAGGGGCTCTGTCCTTAAGCGTACTCCGCATGCCATCCGCAATTTCCTTGGGCGTCATTCCCTTCAAATGAAGATATTCAATCACAGCACGATTCCAGATTCTCTCGGTATTCGCCATTTTGCTTACACTGCGGTATGCAACGCTTCGCCGGCCGTTGTGGCCGAGCGGTTCTAGGCGCTACAGTCTGGAACTGCGCGGCCGCTACGCTCGCAGGTTCGAATCCTGCCTCGGGCATGGATGTGTGTGATGTCCTCAGGTTAGTTAGGTTTAAGTAATTCTAAGTTCTAGGGGACTGATGACGTCAGCAGTTAAGTCCCATAGCGCTCACAAGGAGAAGGCCTCAGACACGGCCAACCGATTCGGCTCAGATTTGGCAGGTCGCTTGTGTACAACCTAAAGCGAATGAATCTAAGATATTTTTGGTCAACACCCCCGCAATTTTGAGAAAATCTCCCCTAACGGTTATGACGAGCAATCGACTCAAAATTGGCGGGATTGATAGATAACTGTAAATAGAGCACGTTTCATCATCAGGTATGGGGTCCAAAAACGCATACTTTTCCGGAAATCGAGGTAAGAAACCTTTACAACTGGCGCTTCTGTACCCACATGGTAAACGCTTTTTCGCCGATAGCATCGATGGCGCAACGGCCAGGGTAACTGGCTGGGAATCGGAGAACCCGAGTTCTAATCTCGAAGAAACCTATCATATGTTTTTTTCGTTTGTATTTTTCCATATCTCAATTGATAGGGATAGGAGGGTTAATAAGGTAAGTAAATCAATAAGGAATGATAATAATAAGGTCGGCAAATAAATTTCTCAAACCTCCTGGGATAGTAAACAACTAAAATGATACTCCAGGTCACTTTACAATGGCTCTTCCAGTCACTGTTACGTGTCCGCACTATTCTTCGAACAACTAGGTGGATGGTACTTGTCATATAAACTGGAAACAAATATACTCACGGCACCAAGAACATCTAATGAATGCAATCTTTAGACAGTTACACTGTTCCTTTTGAAGAGTCGACGGAAAACAAACCTGCCTTAGAATAACATCCGCTAAGTTTCTACGAGATTCGAACCTGGGTTTTCCGATTCCCAACCAGTTACCTCGGCCGTTGCGCTATCGCCGCTGTCGGCGAAAAGCGTTTATCATGTGGGTACAGAAGCGGCGGTTGTAAAAGTTTCTTTCCTCGATTTCTGGAAAATTTTGCGTTTGCGGACCCCATACCTGATGATGAAAAATGCTCTATTTACAGTTATCCATTGACACCTCCAATTTCGAGTCGATTGCTCGTCATAACCTTTAGGGGTGATTTTCTCAAAATTGCGGGGATGTTGACCCAAAACATCTTAGAGTCCTTCGTTTTAGGTTGTACACAAGCGACCTGCAAAATTTTAGCCGAATCGGTTGGCCGTGTCTGAGGCCTTCCCCTTGTCAGAGCCATTTGAACCATTTTGCAACGCTTCCTAGAGGCAAAACTGACGAAGCCGAAGCCGCGGCGTTTGACTTGCATAACCACAAAGGGTCACCATAAAAACAGGTGCTGGTGGTTGTCCGAGACATTACCGTAACTGTCTCGGGCTAGAAACTTCTCGACCGCTCTTCGTAGATGTAGACACCTTCCCACTATTTAATCGATTGTTATTGTTTTTCTATTGATGAAATGAAAATTCAGCTCCAACAAATGAGAGTAAAGAGCCTATCACTCTGAGCAGAAGCAGCCTGGTTGTGGTTGTGGTTGTGGTCGTGGTTGCAGAGGCGGCGGCGAGTTGGCGGCAGCAGCGATTAGCGGGTTTGCTGTCTGTTCCGGTAGTCGGCCTATCTGTTGACACGGAGGACGCCGGCAGGCAAGGGCCGCTGGGAGTAGTGGTGGGGGAGTGGGTGGGGAAGGGTAGGGGGAGGGGGACGCTAAGGGAGGTGGAGGGGAGGCAGCGGCGCCGCCGTCGCGACGCCGCACCGTGCCCCGCCAGTCGCGACACGTGCCCGCTTCCCACAGGCGGCGCAAAGAGCCCCCCAAACCTTCCAGTCTCTCCGCTCCTATCTATCTCCGTGCATCTCCTTGATTGACGCCGAGTCTCACTGATTGGTCCACCCTCCATAAATCGCTCCGATGGTCTCGTTATATCGGAAGCTGGCTTATCACGTTGTGTACGTGAAACCTGCACAGCTCAACTGTGTGTCTGTTCAAAGGGGCAACGGTTAAAAATTTCGGATTTTTTTTTTACTCTTTTCATTTTTAGACTAGTACAAAGTGCATCATACACTGAATTGACTAAAGCCATGGGATAGCTGTATGCACGTATACAGATGGTGATAGTATCTGTACACAAGGTATAAAAGGGCAGCGTGTTGGTGGAGCTGTCATTTTTACTCACGTGTATTAATTAATATTGTGTTTATACTGGTTGCTGGTGAGGAGGAAAGTTAGTTATTAGTATTTTATTAATGATCTCATTCATAAGTAGCCATATCACTGTCGCTCAAGAAAGTTATAATTAAGCTTTACTTGTTTAATCAGAAGCGGACGATGACTCTCCTTCTCTGCAGTCTCGATGATTCGAAGCGATCTGCAATCCCGTGTAAATAAATGTCTTGGTTTGCTTGCGTTGCGTAGTCAGTCGGGAAACCTCAGATTAAGCGGAAAGTTTGCTTTGATAGAGTTTAATTATCCGATGAAATAATGGAGCTCATGGATCTAATAATTGCAGGCTCGTTTCCAATTCATCGGAAGTTCCCTTCTGATTACCAACGAAACAACACCTCCGTGCAAATTTCCAATTAGAGAATACATATATAATGAAATTACTTACACACCTTTGATGTAAATGCTCAGTATATATTTTCTTGAGTAGCATACAATATATATTCAATCTCTTTCTTCCAGTAATCTCGACAGCAAAATTACAATTATTCAATGCGGCTATCCGGCACGGAGAAGATCCTAGAAGTCACCTCAACACACCAGAGAGAATATTACAAAGAGTAATTATGCGCTCATGGAAAAGTAATAATACTGTACTACTTTGCACATCGATTTTGCGAGTATATAGATGGTCAAGTAGGAAACGTAGTTCACTCATAGAATTGTGGAGGGATCATTAGTAAACTATAAAGAGATATTACAGGTGATTCATGCGAAAAGGTTTCCGGCGTGATTACGGCCGCACGACGGCAGATTTGAATGGGGGAATGGCAGTTGGAGCTAGAAGCGTGGGACACTCCATTCCGGAAATCGTCACAGAATTCAGTACTCCGAGATCCACAGAGTGTGCCGAGAATACCAGATTTCATGCCTTGCATTTCACCGCAGACAATGCAATGGCCGACGGCCTTCACTTAACGACCGAGAGCAGAGGCGTATGTGCAGGGCTGTCAGCGCTAACAGACAAGGAACAATACGTGAAAAAACCGCAGAAATTAACGTTGGACGTACTACGAACGTGTCTGTTAGGACAGTGCGGCGATATTTGGCGTTAATGGGCAATGACCCAGCAGACGACCGACGCGAATGCCTTTGCTAACAGTGCGACATCGCCTGCAACCCCTCTCCAAGGCTCGTGACCGTACCGGATGGATCCTAGACAACTGGAAAACCGTGAGCAATTGAGATGAGCCCAGATTTCAGGGGATAAGAGCTGATGACAATGTTCGAGCGTAGCGCAGATCCCACGAAGCCATGAATCCAAGTTGTCAATAAGGCAGTGTAAAAGCTGATGGTGACTCCATAATGGTGTGGACTGTGATTACATGGAATGAACTGAGTCCTCAGGTTATGTTTGGCTACTTGGAGACCGTCTGTAGCCATTCACAGATCTCATGTTGCCAGACAACTGTGTAATATTTATGGATGAGAATGCGGCATGTTACAGGCCATAGTTGTTCACAATTGGTTTGAAGAAAATTCTGAACAATTTGAGAGTATGATTTGGCCACCAAGATCAGTGGTCTTGAATCCCATCGACAATTTGTGGGACGTAATCGAGAGATCAGTTCGAGGACACAGTCCTGCACCGGCGACATTTCCGCAGTTATGGGCAGCTATAGAGGCAGCATGGCTCGGTATTTCTGCAGAACACTTCCATCGACTTGCCGAGTCCATGTCACGTCGCGTTGCTGCACTTAGCCGAGCAAAATGAAATCTGACACGATATTAGGAGGCATCGCATGTTTTTTGTCACCTTAGACTATAAGAACGTATACTATCTGAAACACAAAAACACAAAGCCTTGCTTATAAATACGAAGATTCCTATTATAAATAAAAAATAATCTTTGCTTGTTACATATCCAGTTACTTTTTACCTGACTGCCTTATCTCACTATGTCCTCATTATTATGCGATTTATGATTTTATGGCTAAAATGAGGGATAGGGTGATGGGACACTATCTGATGCTTCAAGGAACAGTCAGTTACGTAAGGGTGGAGCGTTAAAAAGTGTAGATAGAGACTTGAGTTTGACTAAAGTATGCACGTCGAAACGATCATACAAAATTGTTAAGCCTTTCGTGGCTACTCGTTGACAAACTGCCTATTGGCTTCTGTCTCTGGTTCTTCTGACGACGTTCATCTAATGATTTTCTCAACGCCGACAATGGAGGTTGAAGCTTTGACAGTGCCAGCCACTCGTGCTGGCGAAACGTCAGTAAAATCATTAGATGAACGTCGGCCGAGAACCTAGACAGAAGCCAATAGGCAGTTTGTCGAAACGATCATAGTTATGCCGAGATGAAATGCTTGCACGGGGCAGAGTTGAGTGGAGAGATGCATTAAACGAGAATTCGGGCTGAAGACCGCAACAACGACATGTACCAAACAAAATTAGAAATGTAAGTGTGTGAGTGACGTGAGGCTAATTTCGACGGTGTACATCTGTTATCATTGCAACAGCGGAGACTAAGAATCACCTATTGAAACATTCCAGTAAACTTGAAAACACAAAATACACAGAGTCTTAAACAATGTAGCAGATCGCTCTGTGCGTGCATATGATCCTATTGACCGACGAGAAATGTGGGGTCAATGTAACGCACGTTACAGGGCGTCTTTCTCGGACCTATCCCTGAAGTGACCGATTTGTAAAACTTCGTTGTGTCACTGTGGTGCCAATTGGTTCTCAAATTGCTGCTGCAAATGCTGTATGATCCAACGGAGCCATTAGACCGGACGCGATGGTCGTCACACTCGATACTCCCACGTGGCAATCCGGTCTTCTTGCGATGGTACAATCTCGTGACCACTGCTGCAAGCAATCGTGTACACTGGCTACGTTATTTCCAAGTCTTTCTGAAACATAGCAGAAGGAACATTCAGCTTCTCGTAGCCCTGTTACACAACCTCCTTCAAACTCAGTGAGGTGTTGATAATGGTGTCTTTGTCGCCTTAAAGGCATGAGTAACATGAACACAAGACGTCCAGTCTCAAAGCTAACTGACACTCACCGCCGTTACAGCGTGTATTTAAAGCCAATTTGATTTGCATTCTCACAGTGGCGCTTCTAGCGCCACTCTTAGGTACGTTGTCCAAGACGCGACGCACGCTAGCGACTGCGACGGGTCGCTACGTGACGTCAGAAGTTGCCTGCTGGCGCATGCGCAGTTCGAGTTTGGGATGCGACGCGCGGCTGTTGCGACAGCTGCCGCAGGACTGCACCAGTGAGCAGTGTTGCGACGGGAGTCGCACGACACAAAGACGTACGGCTGCCAGAAAGATGTCGAGCCAGTCAAGGAAAACTGAAATGAGCCACTCACAGGATGTGATGCTCTGTGAGCTGGTCTCGCAACATCCTTGCCTTTACGATTTTGAAGAACCCTAAATATAGAGACACTATGTTTAGAGACAGAATTTGGGAAGAAATTGGTGCACAGTTGAAACTGGCAGGTGAGAGAAATATATAATATTTTCCCATTAATGCAAATTTTTCAGGCCTGTTATGAAAATCAGTATAATTCATGCAGATGTAGAATTAGAATGATGAAAATGACCTTGAAGGTCAATTTTCGCATTACTCTTTTTTGTGACGATAAAATTTGAAAACGTCAAGTACATTATAAAATGAACAATCTAAAGTACAACGAGAAAGTTACATTTTACAAAAATGGCTCTGAGCACTATGGGACTTAACTACTGTGGTCATCAGTCCCCTAGAACTTAGAACTACTTAAACCTAACTAACCTAAGGACATCACGCACATCCATGCCCGAGGCAGGATTCGAACCTGCGACCGTAGCAGTCCCGCGGTTCCGGACTGAGCGCCTTAACCGCGAGACCACCGCGGCCGGCTTACATTTTACATTTTACAATACCTTCACTTTGAAAGTAAACGGTAGATTGGTGTCTTGATGATACCTTCTAGTTGTGAAAAACCACCACCAGATTGTTGTACAGCTTTCTGTAATCAATAGATGCTCGTTTTTGAGGAAGGCGTTTCTCAACAGATTGCGCAAACAGTACGCTGCAATAAGTAATTTGTCACATTCGCTTCAATTCATTGGTAGAAGATGGTGCTCAAAAAACTTGTGCCAAAAGTGCATTACTGATTTACAAGGCACTTCTGGTCTGACACAGTTCACAATTGAAATTCGTCTTTTGTAAATCCTGGAGTCATCTTTTGAGTGCAGCTTGGCAAGATTAAATGTTCATGTCATCCATAACGATGTATGCTGTCAGAATATATGAATATGGAAGTTCATTTGGATGGGAATAAAGACTCAGTCGGCTATGAAAGTTGCCTTAGCTTGTTCCAAAAGTTTCTGCATGGGAGAAACTGACAAGTATAATTTGAGGAAATTTTGTGAACAAGCACGGACATTATTTCTTCCACATTTCTGCCAGTGTATACTGTAGACGTTCAGAATGAAAATTCTAGAGATGTTTAAGGTGTAACCCTATCTTGTTGTCAGGAACTTGAAACAATGCAATGACGCAAGTGTGCGCTTATTGTTAATAAACTTATCTTTCATTGGAATTTTATGTGAAATGTGCAAAAACAGATGGGGGAATATTCGGGACTCGTATCAGAGAAATAAACGAGAAATAAAGCTTGGAACAGGTTCAGATGCCTCAGCAAAACCACGAAAATGGGTTCTGCTTGATCACTTGGGTTTAAGAAACCTACATTTCGTGGCATTTTAAATGAAATTGTCAAGAGCATATGGAGAAATATTAGTAACTCATACCGGAGAAATATGACATAAAATGGTTTCATTAGGTCCAAATGTGTCAGCGAAACAAAACAAATGCATTCTCTATCGTGTGATGACCACACGATTCTCGTTGCGCGTCGATAGAACTGGCGGCTAGTCGCGACGCTCCCGGAGATATATGAGTCCAAATCTCGGTAACGGAGTTCGATATCACTCTGATCTCAACTTTAAAAATAATTTCAATATGCTAGCTTCTTTTCATCGGCAACGATGTATGACCTAACGTAAACCATACGTAAAGTAGCCAGCGACCACATTTTTCACTGTACACAATTCAAATTTTATGCAGTAGGTTACTTGTAAATTAAGTATCGGGATAACTGTGACGAATATCGGAAAAATATACACCTCATTATCAAGCTGTGATGTGAAACTGTAAGATACGCAAACATCAATTTTTTGTGCCTTTTACTTTCCTCACAATTGATAGAGAAGTAATATACAGCGAAAAAAACACGCAAAACCGGAAGAGATACTTTTCAATTTTTTAAAGTAAAAGGAGAATCTGTATCGAAAAACTAACTCTGGGAGCCGATGTAACTTTGTTGCATTAACATACAGTATTTTTTACAGCAAGAAAATCGGAATTCTTATTTTTCTTATGTATTTGAATCCGCCGCCGCCGGCCGCAGCTTGGGAAACGGCGACGACTCCAGTCGTCTTGCGGCCGTGCCGCCGTCTGCCAGGGTGGGAAAAGAGGAGGGGGCAGCGTCGCAGTCGCAGCCAACTGTCGCGTCTTGCACAACGTAACTTTACGTGACTGACGTGAAATCCGAATAGACATCATCTTTCAGATGTAGAAACACGCTACAACTCCTTCTTGGTGTTGCAATTTTTCTTCCTTCAGTGTATAATGCACATTACTGATAAGAGTCGCCCAATACTATTCTAGATGTAAATCATAAATACTTATCTGTTTAGTACTGAAAATCTCTGTGTGTATGTTTATTTCGACATATTTGAATATTGGTAAACACAATAATATTTAAATGATAATTAATTGAAACTCACAGCTGCAGACAGGTGTCGGCCGGCCAGGGTGATCGATCGGTTCTAGGCGCTACAGTCTGGAACCGTGCGACCGCTATGGTCGCAGGTTCGATTCCTGCCTCGGGCATGGAGTGTGTGATGTCCTTAGGTTAGTTAGGTTTAAGTAGTCCTGAGTTCTAGGGAATTGATGACCTCAGAAGGTAAGTCCCATAGTGCTCAGAGCCCAGACAGGTGTTGCTGATATACCTCGATGGGGACAGGGACAGGGACTCGAACCCGGGATCGCGTGCTTATATGGCAGTCGCTCTATCCATCTGAGCCACCGAGGACGCAGAGGAACAGCGCGACTGCAGGGACTTATCCCTTGCACGCTTCCTGTGAGACCCACATTCCCAACTGTCCACAATCTACATATGTAATGTACCTAATATATATTTGCCAATCCACTCATTACTCGCGCACACTAAGGTGACGATTCCCGTAAGAGTTCGGGCAACCTGTGCGCGCATTCGCACAGAAGAAGGTCAATGGCTGGGTAGCCTTTAACTATGAAGATAGTAACTGTTCTCGGAAGAACAGGTACCACTGATGACCGTGCAGCTTCTCTGCTCTTTCGAGAACCGTTACTATATGACCGCGGCTCGTGGTCTTCCGGTAGCGTTCTCGCTTCCCGCGCACGAGGTCCCGGCTTCGATTCCCGGCGGGGTCAGGGATGACTGGGTGGTGTGTCTTTCATCATCTTTTCATCCTCATTCACTCGCAAGTCGCCGTAGGGGCGTTAAAGAACTTGTGGAGCGGCGGTCGAACCGCCCGGCGAAGGGTCTCCCGGCCACCAATGCCATACGCTCATTATTATTACTACTAGAGTCTCTATACGTACATGGATAGCAACTAAGCAATTAAACATCTTGCACTGATTTTAAGTTGTGCCAAAATACTTATATTTATACTCTATAACCGATTTAAAATTGGAGAAGGAGGTTCATAAAGTCTTTATTTAACAAACCGTGAAAGCTCAAAAGCAATAAAAAGTCATTCGCTCGAGATGCCTCACATCGTCTTCTCATCTCTAGCATTCCTCTCGATACGGGCTACATTTTTCTGATGCAGTGGACCCCTTTCAGGACTGCTATTCAGTTCTCAGATCTCATAAAGTATATGTTTCTGGTCACTTGTTTATTGGACTAAGGCTTTCTTGTTTCGGTGACTACTACATTCTTTTCAGAATATTCGGCACTTCTTTAAGAACACATATGTTATGTCATATCATCAACAATATTCATAATGGCGCTGCACAGTGGACGCTTTATGAAGGTACATTCTACTAGATCGTGTTATGCCTTGCCTTTCCACGTAGTGGCTGTGGACTGTCCCTCCATCAAAACAATTTCAAAACTCTGTGTCCATTTGTCGATTTACCGAGAAAAATTAGGACTTCTGACAATATGCCAACACTGAAACACAAAACGGTACACATAGCAAACTTTCAAAGAATAGGTCTTTCTGGACCAGTCAGTTTGCCTCAGACCATCCTACGTTAGGGACACGATAAATGTATCTACGAGATTTCTGAATATTAAAACGCAATTACCTAAAAGTTTAAATCTTTGAATGTATTTCAGCGGTTTTTTTTTCTTTTTGTTTTTAGTGCGGAGAAAGGAGTAATTGCTTGATACATCTGATTTGTAGGGTATTGGAATCGGAAACGTCCCTTCGTCTGTCTTGTGAACTTATTTCGATCACAAGGCCTTCCTGGTGCAGGTTTCAGGACAAAACAATGTCCACCGCCGCTTTCGTCCGTTCCTTCGGTCCGGATGTTCCGCTATCGACCGGCCACATATTACATTTCCCGACACACGATACGGGCTTCCTTTATCGGCTGCCCTAGCCGTGCAATCTAAGCTCACAGCAAACAGGACGCAGCTCTCACACTTGGCTCAGAAGATTTTCTGCTCTCTGGGAAGATTACTGCAGTGAAATAACCCAAGATTGTCTGCAGAAACAAATCAATTGCCTTAAATGTGTCAGAATGTCCAAGACAACAACCATCTATTGTAATACTACTATCGATTAGCCTTTAACCCTTGGCCGTGTAAATGGGTACTTTGGGAACGGGTAACCTACGATTTTATCAATAAACTGTCTTAAAAACGGTTTCTTTTAGTTTTCGTTCTGTGAAGTCCTTGGAAATACAGTTGGCTTTCTTCAGGAAAAACGTTATATGGTGCAGGTCAAATTAACTATTTTTCTTTATTAATTTGTTAATCCTCAACCTTTGATGCATGGAACGGGTCTTTTAGACCTATTAGCGAAAAATCCATTTTTCGAAAAGTTTATCTATCAAGACAGAAAGGAGTTAAAGATATTAGCTCCCGTGTATGTTGATTTATATCAATGGGGTAAGTCGAAAATTTGTGCCAGAGTGGAATTCGAACTTGGGTCTCCCGCTCATGAGGTTGATGCACTGACCACTATACCATCTGCACACAGTGGTCAGCGCAACCGCATGGACTAACGTAGCACGCCTCCCGTCAGGACCAAATGCTCAGCACGCACTACTGATGTAGTGCCCCTGCTAATCAGCCTCATTAGGCGCGGCATCTCACTGATACCTTTGAGTGTTCGAACTTGGTGTGCATCCGCACTCAAGAGATCTTTGGGCGTCATCGCTTTAGTTATATATGTGGTGTCTGTTCTTCTGGACATGTCCGAAAGGACAGACGCCACGTATCTATTTATTTTTGGTCTGACCGGCATATCATGTTGGCAATGTTCCTGACAACGAGTAACGCTTCCACACACCTATATTCATTTTTGAAAAGTCAGAAGAACTGTAAAAGCGACCTCTTAGTGTTCTTTTGGGAGGTAAGTGTGTTTATGTACGCCAAAATTGTTACAGATGATCCAAAGTCTAGTTTTATTTACGGAATAATGATGCAAGATACTTTTATCTTTTACTTACAACATGAAAGTCGTATTACTTGCTAGAAGCAAAAGTATATCATCCGAAGTCAGCAGAAGTGACCAGAATTTTTAAACAAAAATTCCTGAGTGGTTTGAAGACGAATCTCTTTTTTGTTAGGAAGAGGAGAGTGGTCCAGAGACTTATGCGCCTCAGGATGATGAATCCACTTCTCCTAGCACTCAAAGTGAGGAAAGCAAGGCCGGTTTAAGCCTCAAGCGACACAAGCCGCAGCTTGGGACGCCAAACTGAGAGGAGTGCCCAAATGGAAGGTTTGTATATAATGTTCAAATTCAAATGGCTCTGAGCACTATGGGACTCAACATCTTAGGTCGTAAGTCCCCTAGAACTTAGAACTACTCAAACCTAACTAACCTAAGGACATCACACACACCCATGCCCTAGGCAGGATTCGAACCTGCGACCGTAGCAGTCCCGCGGTTCCGGACTTCAGCGCCAGAACCGCTAGACCACCGCGGCCGGCTGTATATAATGTGTTTCACAATTAGCAGCGAAAGCTGATGCGGCCGAAAGTGTACGAGGAAGGGCAGAGGGGATGGAAGGACACCAAATGGTAAATCATTCGTGTAGAAAAACGTTCTCGAAACGGTCCTGAAAGACGGACAACAGAAGTGCTTATTTCTTTGGAGTAAAACGCCGTCGCCATGCGGTAAAAGTAGAGTACACAGTATCATGAAAATTCTGTCTGATTCACAAACACGTAGCCTAACTGTTACTCTAAGAACGTATGAGGCTGTTTTATTTGTCAAAGAACGTTCACGGAGATCGTTAATTTCACTACCTAAGAAGGTAAGTGTATTGCTCATACCGAGAAAAAAATCAGAAGAACGTTATGTCTGAGGAAATGAATACGATTTTGGACCATCATCAGACAGAACAAACAAGTCTTGCTCCTTCTAAATCAAAGACACTAGCAATGACATTGGGAGGAACCTCAGCAAATATTACGATGAATAATTTTTTCAGAACTCTTCCACTGTTTGAAAAACTTTAGCAGGAAAAGATTACAGCAGTGGGAACTCTGAGACCAAGCAACAAGGAAATTCCACCAGAAATAAAAGCTTTCAAGTTCAGAGAAGCTTTATCCTTCTCATCTGGGATTAAACATGAATTGACAACTATACAGGTACGTTATGTACCCAAAAAAGCATCATACTGATCAGATCTCCTCATCATAGTGTCATAGTGCATTAAGGACGTAAAAAGAAGCCAGAAGGCACATGCAAGAGACACTCAAGAGGATAGGTTTTTGAGTTATGGACTAATGTAATCATTGTGGCAGCCATCAATAATCTGTGTTTAATTTCACAACAGGCCAACTACGTAAAAAATAGATCCCATAAAATAAGAACTTTCTTCAAGGGGTTAGGGAAAGAGATGATGTACGTCTTCATATGGAAAAGAGTCAACAACTCATTTCTGAAAAGAATGTTCCACAAGCTATGTCACATTGTGGAGTTACTCGCCAACAGCGAAGATTGCACAAACTGGAAGATCACCAAAACTAAGGCCTTCCGTGTACTCACAAAGATAAGACAGAAAACATGATCAGACATTCACCAAAGGCACAAAAATATTTACAAACATATAATGTAGCTCTTTACGAAGAGGCCATTTTTCATGAATAGAAGTTTTGGTGCATGCCAAGTAAAATGGAAAGTTTGTTGTTTGATCTAAAAAACTTGTAACGTGATTTATTATACTGTAGTTCAAGTACTAAAATGAATCATTATAATATCATTATAAATACTTCCTTATTTATTTTTTGTGACCAAACCCACCATAATTTGTTGATATTACTTTAATAAATTTGCGTTGTTCTGACGTAGTGGTCTTAATATAACTGGATATGGATCTATATCGACTTATTAATGTAACACAATTTGCAAGACGAGTCTCAGTGAAACTTGACACATTAAGAAAGAAAATATAAAGCTTACAGATAATTACAATGTGATAAGATGAATAATAACAAATATTTGAACTTGCATGTATCAAATTTCATTGTATGCTGATTCCTTCAAGAATAATGAAGTCACATAAAAATTATTTTTGACTCAAAGACTCTTCAAACCGTATCTGGATATGTAACTACAAAATGAAGCCTTGGTTTTGTAACCCCATTGACGAAATAAACTTTTATAAGGTAAAAATTATTCTTTGTGCAGAAATTGTATCTAATTTCTCTGTCTGTGCTATTTTTGAATCGTCTGTAGGTTGGTATGTGGTTCCATTTCCCTACCTTCCCTGTTTCCTAGGATCTTTCTTTGAGACTTTTGTGCTGCTATTACAGTCTTATAGGATTTATTAGAAATTTAACGTCTCCATGACCTGTTTTTGTTCGTTGTAAACAAAAGTTGCGTTAGTACATCATCATCATCACACAAAAAACCTCAAACTTCATAAATTCCTCTGAAAAATTACACATTTATTTGATAACTGACCCAAACAAAACTTAATAATTACTTCTGTATTATACTATATTCTCAGAAAAGTTACTTAGTTTTGTTGTTAACCCTCCTCACTACTTAATACATACATCTCCAGGTACAAGCATATTAACATTTGAACATCTGTAAATTTGGTAAAATTTATCTTTGATCAACATTTATTACTAAAAAGCTGCTTCTGAGTGACCGTTAAAGTAATTTTACAAGCGATTCAAAACTGGAACGCTCTTTTCGTTAGTAACAATGACAACAAATAATTTTCCTGAATATCTTAGAAAAGTATGCACTCACTAGTTAGAAAATACTTATGTAAAATACAGGGTGTATCCTGTACACTATTTCTATTGTAGAGCAACGAACCGATCTTTCTTACTGTCATTTTTATTGTCTCATCGAATATTGTCTTTCATCTGTTGATGTCGTTAATGCGTATTAATTAGATAGATAGTGTGAATACCACAGGAGGAGGAACACTCGGCCGTGTCTCAGAATGTCTCCTTGGTGAGAACAGGTACATTAAATATAGTGCAGTATTCATGCTCACACGTTTCACAGTACACAGACAGTTCCACTACTTCACGTTCTTATAGATATTTCTTCTGTAAGTACCGTAGAGATCCAATCTTTTCCTGTATCTCTCTGCTGTTGCTCTACATGTAGGTTCTATGATGAACTTAAGAAGTAGAAGAAAGAAGCAGACGTGTCTCATGCATTGCTGACATGGGTTAGTACAAAGCAGGTTCCGGTAGCGTGGTGATGAATGTACCTAATTTGTCTTCCAATGGCTCTGTATTCCGCTGTAATTCCTTGCAAGTGAAACGTGGACTATAGCAATTCAGACACGAAGAAGATAAAAGCTTTTGAAATGTGGTGCTACAGAAGAAAGTTGAAGAATAGATGAGACTATCAAACAATAAATGAGGAGATACTGAATCGAATTGGGGGAAACATTCATGACACAACTTGACTAAAAGAAGAGATCATTTGATAAGACACATCCAGGGGCATCAAGGAATTGTCAATTTGATAAAGAAAAGAAGTGTAGGGTTAAAAACCGCAGAGGTAGATCAAGGCTTGAATACAGTAAACAGAGTCTAATGGATGTTGGGTGCGATAGTTATTCAGAGATGAAAGAGGCTTGCACGGTTTAGATTACCATGGTGACCTGTATTAAACCGGTCTTCCGAGTGAAGACAACAACGAAAACATTTATGTTCCCAAAAGAAAGGCAATACATCCGAGAACGTTCTCAGAAATATTATCCGGTGAACAGTCCTCTTGGGTTAAATCATGGCGGACTAACAGTCAAATGGCTACTGCCCTTCAATCTTTGGTACTACGCATCTTATTTGCTTTAGGTCGGATAATAAAACTTTTCTCTTTCATGTTTTATTTTTATTTTGTAACTGAACTACCATTTCCGCACCAGCTTTACTCTTTCGAACAACTGTCCTTCTGTTTTTCTACTCAGCTTGATAATTCCTTGTACCGCAGTAGTCGTTTTAACGCGTAATGTGAAAAATGTTTCTTTTCTTTTCTTTTCAAACACGTTATTATCTTCTTATCTAGCGCAACATGTAGCTTAACGAATTCAAGCTCTTTTCTGCATTTCCTAGGCGTCTTTTATAACTGAAAAGCATTCGTCCTGTATATGGCTTATGTCTATCTTAAGTTCCTCAACATGTTTATTAAATCTCTTCAACCGACGCCTATATTATCATAGGTTTCTTTTCTTAGATTTTCATTATTGTTAGCTATGTCTTCAGAGAACTGAACTTTCAGTTTAGTAAGACCTTCTTAAAGAATAACGGTTGATAACTAATGAACATATTTCATTTAAACTTTTCACTCAAGTATTGTTAGCAGTAATACATTCATAAACTTCGAAGATACAGACCTTCTTTCACTTCACAATTAGCCGGCAACAATACAACACTAGTCGTGGACATACAAACATGAAACATAAATCAGTGACACGAGGTTAGATTAATATTTAAGAATTAACAGTTAAGTTAAAATAATTCTTCCCAGACGTTTATTTATAATATTCTCCAGGCAATAAATACAAATATCACATCGGCTGTGATTGTGCTGATAGATCGAACTGTAATATTCAAAATGGCCGTATCGGCGCATAAGTATCAAATACTGCCCTGTCAGTCAGAATGATAGGCCAGAGGAATCTTTTCCCAATTCATCTCTTAGTAAAAGGCCTTTCCTTGACCCCGCCATACAAGAGCGATTTGCCAAGCAATTAAAGCCAGTATTACGAACGTCACTGCGCTGAGAAGGTCTGCCCTGCAAACTGAACTGTTGCGTTTATCAGCAGTTGCAGCTTATTTCCGTATCTCTACGAACACTTAGAAAACATTCCGTACATTAAAAAAAACCTGAAATCGTAATTTATTAAAATTGTTTTGAACCGATGTTTTGGGAAACTATAGGTTACTTTACAGAATATACCACATTTTTCAATTACACCAAGTGAGTTTTGTGTATCTTTCCAGTGTGTTAATACAATTCATTTCTCGTTTATTAGTGCTAAATTCCCTTTCATTCGTTAGTCTTATAGTTTAACTGCAAGTTTTTAAACAATATGTTTGCAATCTCGAAATGTCTATAGCAGTACTGCTGTATTACAATAACTCTTGTTATAAATTGTATGAGGAAGAGTGTGAAATCAGAAAGAGAGGCACGTTAACTGGTTATAAGGGCACGGAGGTACCGCCCTAGAACTGCACGCCAACTGGCATCTGACCTAGCAGCATATGTTGGACGTGTTGTATCGAGTCAAACGGTGTACAGAAGGCTTCCGCAGAGTGGCCTATATTGCCGGAGATCCGGTGTATGTGTGCCTCTGACGCGTCTTCACAAATGAGAACGTCTAAAGTTATCAACATGCCACCTGGACGACCAAACAGTGGGCCAATGTTTTTTCCACAGATGAGTCCCGATTTCGTCTGAAAGAGTGATTCTCAACGTATTCACATCCAGAGGGAACATGGAACACGATATCTGAACCTAAACACTGTGGAAAAATACCGATATCGAGAAGGATCTCTAATGGGGTGGGAAGGATTATGTTGATCACACGAATGCCTCTGCATGAAATTGTACGGGTGAATCAGCGAGGCTTAAATGCTGTCAGATATCGTGACGAGATCTTGGAACCTCATGTACGGCTGTTGCGAGGTGCTGTACGCCCAGACTTCGCACTGATGGAGGATAATGCTCGACCTCTTAGAAAATGAGTGGTTGATGTTTTCTTGGAAACGGAATATGTTGCACTCATAGCCTGCTCGCTCCCCCGATTTCAGTTCCGGAGAGCATGTCTGAGATTCACTAGGGAGATGATTTGGATAACATCAGCATCCACCAATCACTCTCCAAGACTTGCGAGCTGCTCTGCTGGAAGAATGGGCGTTATTGCCTCAAAATGAGATTCATGACATCATTCGGGCCTGTACTACTGACAGAGGTTGTTACACCCCGTACTGAACACATTAATCAGCTGTCGGAATGTTTGTGCAAATACCTTAAGTTGGAAAAGACGGAGAACATTTTTGTCTACCCTTAGGCATATTGCAGTTGTTTTAGTTCTGTATTCTTCACATTGTTTCCACTTTACTATTACCTGCTTACACTGTTCTGTGGTAAAATAAACGCTACTTTGCAAAATTTCAGTTTGTTGCTTCAGTTCTAGACGCCAGTTTAATCTTATGATGTATAGTATAATCAATATCACAGGTCATAAACATTTTTTCTTAAACTGTCACACATCAATAGGTTCACTAGCAGAATATTAATCAGAAAGCCGTTTCGAAAATGACTCACCGTATTTAATTCTATGTATGTGTTCGCAACGTCGGCGGCACCAATAAGTACCCACGCTCGTCGTGGATGTTCTTCGCTGGCCGCTGTTACGAGGTCTCCTCGGGTATTGTATGCCTAGGTGATGTTTTCAGCTCCACCTCCGCATGTAAAGCTGTTGATGCGACGCCGGATAAATTCTGAACCTGGACGGGAAACAGAATTCCTGGGAACGAGAGGAACTGCTCAGCATCCACAAAAACTGACGCATCTCAGTCTTCTCCAGACGGTTCATTTTATTTACTTTCTCTCCTGCTCACTTTATCGTCGTCCTGTACAAGGTCGATACGATGTGGTGTATCTCGTATTTTGTGCTTAGACTGCTTAATTAAGATTGTAATTCATGAATTGCACCTGGCTTTGTAAGTGTTCGAGGGAACTCCACAAATCCGAACATATTTTTCATTTCTTGTAGCGTCTGCCCCCGGTAGCTGAGTGGACGCCGGCACCGTAGCTCAGCGTGTTCGGTCAGAGAGCTGGTTGGCCTCTGTAATAAAAAACTGATTGGCAGGATCAACAAAACGAACTTTAACGGATGTCATGTGACATCCGCAACGACCGAACCCAACGATCGAAAAAAAAAAAAGAAAAATAGTGGTCAGCGTGACAGGATGTCAATCCTAAGGGCCCGCGTTCGATTCCCGGCTGGATTGGAGCTTTTCTCCGCTCAGGGACTGGTGTTATGTTGTTCTAATCATCATCGTTATCATCGTTTTACCCCCTTCGACGCGCAAGTCGCCGAAGAGGCGTCAAATCGAAAGACTTGCACCAGGCGACCGATCTACCCCACCAGAGGCCCTACTCACATGACATTTATTTTACTTCTTGTAGCGATCATACAAAATAAATCGTAATAGTACTGTCTTTATTTTCGTCTTTGAAGCATTTTTCCCATTAACAGTAGGTTCTTTTAACGATTCAACGTAGAGAACGTGATATTATTCCAAAATAAAGCAGACAGCGCCAACACTACAAGCTCTGTAACACACGTCTATGCCACTCCGCGATCTCAGTGCGTAATTACAAGTTCCTTCCACCTCACAACAGTCTGCGGAGTTGTCCAGACGGCCTAAACTCGCTAGACCCAATCTGTTGCTGCATGTTGTTCAGACCTCAAGGCAAGTCTACATCCGTCTGTGAAAGCACACACGATTTTACGCGAATGCGGCCGATAAAAGCCGAAGTGTTTACTCACATGTGGGCTTTCAGGCGGTGAAGATATCGGCAGCTATGCACTTCACAGCTCCAGTGACACGCTGAGACAGTGCTTTTGAGAAGAAACAAGGTAGAATTGGCTACTTCGCGCAAACAACACGCGTTTTAACTGAAGAACATGAAACTTGTCCGTGTCTTTTTAAATCAGAGATAAAGATTATCTCAACACGAACAAGCGTGGTACAGCTTTAAACGAAGCATGTTGTACTTTAAAAGAGTGATAACAGTAGAGGAAGTTAAAAGATAAATAAAAACAGTGCGTTCACACCACTGCCGAGAAAGACGTGTCATTGAGACTTCGAAGAATGTTGGAGGTGACAGCGAGGATTTTTACATACCAAAAATAAAGTTTTTCAAAGACAGTTACGTTTAGGCCAAATTTGCGGAATCATATTTTCTTGTTTATCTGTAATTTAACTAACTTATTCTTAATAAACTCTTACGTTTATCATGAGTGAAAAGTGCTTGACTTGCCGTAGAATTGTTAGGTCGGGGCTTTCGTGTGACGGGTGCTGTAGTTTTTTCCATGTAGGTGACTGTAGTGGCGTCGGAGTAGGAGAAGTAAATGAGACTTATCAGTGGTTCTGATATATTAGAGATAGGAAGTTACTAGAATAGGAAAAGAAAATTGTCGTCCTTCAGTCTGAGTTAGACAAGGCCAGGGGAGATCTTGTCAGGTTAAGGAGGGAGAAGGGTAAAGAGAGGCGGGAAGTGACAACAGACAACAAGAGGAACAGGCCTAGAACTTTGTCTGGCAGCTTCGTGGTAAATGTGGAAAAGACAATACCGGCTATTAAAATTGCTACAACAAGAAGAAATGTAGATGATAAACGGGTATTCATTGGACAAATATATTATACTAGAACTGACATGTGATTACATTTTCACGCAATTTGGGTGCATAGATCCTGAGAAATCAGAACACAAAACAACCGCTTCTGGCCGTAATAACGGCCTTGATACGCCTGGGCATTGAGTCAAACAGAGCTTGGATGGCGTGTACAGGTACAGCTGCCCTTGCAGCTTCAACACGATACCACAGTTCGTCAAGAGTAGTGACTGGCGTATTCTGACGAGTCAGTTGTTCGGCCACCATTGACCAAACGTTTTCAATTGGTGAGAGATCTGGAGAATGTGCTGGCCAGGGCAGCAGTCGAACATTTTCTGTATCCAGAAAGGCCCGTACAAGACCTGCGACAAGCGGTCGTGCATTATCATGCTGAAATATAGGGTTTCGCAAGGATCGAATGAACGGTAGAGCCATGGGTCGTAACACATCTGAAATGTAACGTCCACTGTTCAAAGTGCCGTCAATGCGAACAAGAGGCGACCGAGACGTGTAGTCAATTGCACCCCATACCATCACGCCGGATGATACTCCAGTATTGCGATGACGAATACACGCTTCCTATGTGCGTTCACCGCGATGACGCAAACACGGATGCTACCATCATGATGCTGTAAACAGAACCTGGATTCATCCAAAAAAATGAGATTTTGGCATTCGCGCACCCAGGTTCGTCGTTGAGTACACCATCGCAGGCGCTCTTGTCTGTGATGCAGCGTCAAGGGTAACCGCAACCATGGTCTCCTAGCTGATAGTCAGTGCTGCTGCAAACGTCGTCGAACTGTTCGTGCAGATGGTTGTTGTCTTGCAAATGTCCCCACCTGTTGACTCAGGGATCGAGGCGTCACTGCATGATCCGTTACAGCCATGCGGATAAGATGCCTGTCATATCGACTGCTAGTGATACGAGGCCGTTGGGATCCAGCGCGGCGTTCCGTATTACCCTCCTGAACGCACCGATTCCATATTCTGCTAACAGTCTACATCTACATCTACATCTACATCCGCAAGCCACCTGACGGTGTGTGGCGGAGGGTACCTTCAGTACCTCTATCGGTTCTCCCTTCTATTCCAGTCTCGTATTGTTCGTGGAAAGAAGGATTGTCGGTATGCCTCTGTGTGGGCTCTAATCTCTCTGATTTTATCCTCATGGTCTCTTCGCGAGATATACGTAGGAGGGAGCAATATACTGCTTGACTCTTCGGTGAAGGTATGTTCTCGAAACTTTGACAAAAGCCCGTACCGAGCTACTGAGCGTCTCTCCTGCAGAGTCTTCCACTGGAGTTTATCTATCATCTCCGTAACGCTTTCGCGATTACTAAATGATCCTGTAACGAAGCGCGCTGCTCTCCGTTGGATCTTCTCTATGTCTTGTATCAACCCTATCTGGTACGGATCCCACACTGTTGAGCAGTATTCAAGCAGTGGGCGAACAAGCGTACTGTACCCTACTTCCTTTGTTTTCGGATTGCATTACCTTAGGATTCTTCCAATGAATCTCAGTCTGGCATCTGCTTTACCGACGATCAACATTATATGGTCATTCCATTTTAAATCACTCCTAATGCGTACTCCCAGATAATTTATGGTATTAACTGCTTCCAGTTGCTGACCTGCTATTTTGTAGCTAAATGATAAAGGATCTATCTTTCTGTGTATTCGCAGCACATTACACTTGTCTACATTGAGATTCAATTGCCATTCCCTGCACCATGCGTCAATTCGCTGCAGATCCTCCTGCATTTCAGTACAATTTTCCATTGTTACAACCTCTCGATACACCACAGTCATTGGATCTCGACCAACGGGAGAGCAATGTCGCGATACGATAAACCGCAATCGCGATAGGCTACAATACGATCTTTATCAAAGTCGGAAACGTGATGGTACGCATTTCTCCTCCTCACACGAGGCATCACAACAACGTTTCACCAGGCAACGCCTGTCAACTGCTGTTTGCGTATGAAAAATCGGTTGAAAACTTTCCTCATGCCAGCACGTTGTAGGTGTCGCCACCGGCGCCAACCTTGTGTGAGTGCTCTATAAAGCTAATCATTTGCATATCACAGCATCTTCTTAAATTTCGCGTCTGTAGCACGTCATCTTCGTGCTGTAGCAATTTTAATGGCCAGAAGTGTAGATTTGACCTGTTGCTTCAGTTAGAAGCTGATGAGCCTCAAGCAGTTACATGTGTAGACAAGGCACAACGAACTTTCAGCAGCAAATTGAAAATTAAGAACGTAGAGAAATCAGTAAATGGAAAGAAAGTGTTGTCGTTAGGTAATTCCCGCGGAAGAGGTGTTCGCCATATTTTGCAGGATGAACTAGGATCAGAATGCCAATTTTGTTAAACCTAGTACTGGTCTGGAACAGGTGACAGAGGATTTAGGATGACTTTGCAAAGATTTCACTAAGGAAGACACTGTGGTTATAGTGGGTGAACCAAGTAATAGTATTGACAGAGATCCTGAGTACAGTATAGAGTGTGACCTGGCAAAGATTGCATCAGCATCGAAGCATACTAGTGTTGACTTTGTATCTGTTTTTTGGCGCCATGACCGACCATATTTAAACTCTTCTGTCAGGAGAGTTAATTTGGATTTTGAATGGCTGCTTATGTCGAATGCAAGGTCACACACTGTTGTGGTTCCTGTTAATTCTCTCAATAGGTGGAATTATACTAGGCATGGCCTTTACCTCAACAAGAAACGGAAGGGTAAACTGGCTGGGAAAATAGCAGGAAAGTTAAAGGGGGGAGATACTGTCATGAGTGATAAAATACCAGTGGTTATAGGGTTCAGAAAAGACCCTTTCTTAGGGTAGGAAGGATAGAAAGAAACCAAGTTTTAAGAGAGGTTTGGGTTGAGACAAACCTTCAGTTTGAGAAAGAACCAAAAAACATAATTCTAGCTTATTACATCAGCATGTTAGTTACGAATTTTCAACAATGAGCAGAAATTTTAAATCTACCCAATTTTAACTCAGTCAATGTGAAATGTCAGCTATCCTTATTGCAACAAAATATTCGTGGACTGAGAAGTAAAATTAATGAATTAATTACCAGCATAGATGAATTAGGGTTCTCAAACCCAGCTGACATAATCTGGCTCTCTGTACATCATGTGTCCACTGGCATAGAACTTTTAAGTGTTACAGGATTTAGGTTAGCATCTCTCTTTTATAGAGCAGAAATGGAGAAAGGAGGAGTTACCACATTCATCCGGAACAGTCATAAATTTAAGAACATAGACATTCACAAATTTTGCCTAGAACTGCATTTGGAAGCATGTGCAACAGAAGAAGAATTTCATAAAAAGTCCTTCATAATATTAAGTGTATATCCAGCAACTGCAGGTAACTTTAATCTGTTCATAAAACACTTTGAAGCTGTACAGGCCCATTTAACAACCAAAAACAAAGAAATAGTGGTTGCTGGTGACTTCAATGTAGATTTCCTTAAAAACTCTCCCAATAAGAACTTATTTGAGTTAGCAACACTATCATTTAACTTAATTCCCACTTAAAGTTCCCAACTAGGATAGCCAATTGCTCACAAACAGCTATTGATAATCTATAAAAAGTCCAATGAAAAAAATTATATTACAAAATCAGTAGTCAATGGCCTTTCAGACCATGACATGCAGCTCTTTCTGTTAAACATTAATACTGAACAGGATATAAAATCTGTTAAATCTGAACTCAAGCGGGTAATCAATAAGCCAAAAAACTGATTATTTTAAGACACTCCTCAGAGGCATTCAGTGAAGTGATGTTTACAGTGTTAATGGCATGAATGAAAAATATAACACTTTTGCTAATAAAATGCTTACCTTATTTGAACTCTGTTTCTCCCCAAACCTAACCAAGGTTAGAGCAAAGTCTACAAAGAAGCCATGGATTACTCAAGGAATAGAGGTATCTAGTAACACAAAAAAGAAAACTATCTGCCAATCCGAAACACTTCTGATGTTGATGCTATAGTACATTACAAGAAATACTGCAAAATATTGAAAACTGTAATACGAACTTCAAAGCAAATACATTAAAATGAAAAGCTAGTCGTATCAGATATCAAAATAAAGACAATATGGGATATAGTGAAGGAGGAGACTGGTAGAACCAGAAATGAAGAGGGGCAAATAGCATTAAGAATAAATGATACATTGGTGACAGATGTGTATAATGTTGCAGAACTTTTCAACAAACATTTCGAAACTGTTACTGAAAAGATGGGGTTGTCAGGTTCTGAAGATGCTGCCATGGGATACCTCACACCAGACATTTCAAGTAACTTCCATAATACGGATTTGGCCCCCACTACCCCAGTAGAAGTAATGTCCATCGTAATATCTTTAAAATCAAAAACATCTAATGGGTATGATGAAATATCAACAAAGTTAATTAAATAATGTGATTCTGAGTTAAGTAACATATTAAGCTATCTGTGTAACCAGTCGTTTATCAGTGAAATATTTCCTGAATGGTTGAAATACACTGAAGTCAAGCCACTCTTTAAGAAGGTAGATAAAGAAATAGCGGGCCGGCCGGAGTGGCCGAGCGGTTAAAGGCGCTACAGTCTGGAACCGCACGACCGCTACGGTCGCAGGTTCGAATCCTACCTCGGGCATGGATGTGTGTGATGTCCTTAGGTTAGTTAGGTTTAAGTAGTTCTAAGTTCTAGGAGACTTATGACCACAGCAGTTGAGTCCCATAGTGCTCAGAGCCATTTTAACCATTTTTGAACCAAAGAAATAGCGTCATATTTCGATCCAGTGTCACTTTTGCCAGCATTCTTAAAAATTTTAGAAAAGTTAATGTATAATCGGCTTTATAACCATCTTGTCACAAATAACATACTGTCAAAGTCGCAGTTCGGATTTCTAAAAGGTTTTGATATTGAAAAGGCTATCTGCATTTACAGTGAAAATGTACTTTATTCATTAGACAAAAAATTTCAGGCTGCTGGTATATTTTGTGATCTGTCAAAGGCATTTGACTGTGTAAATCACAATATCCTTTTAACTAAATTAGAATATTATGGTGTAACAGGAAATGCTGCAAAATGGTTCTAATCTGATATCTCTGACAGGAAACAGAGTGTTATTAGGAAAGAGAATTATATTAAGTTACCAGGCATCATCCAACTGGGAACTAATAACATGTGGAGTCCCACAAGGTTCCATCTTAGGGGCCTTATTTTTTCTTGTGTATCTCAGTGACCTTTCAACAGTAACATTACCACATGCCAAGTTTGTTTTGTTTGCTGATGATACAAACATTGCAATAAATAACAAATCAAGTGTTGTCTTAGAAATATCGGCTAATATAATATCTGTGGACATTAATCGCTGGCCGTGGTGGCCGTGCGGTTCTAGGAGCTTCAGTCTGGAACCGCGCGACCGCTATAGTCGCAGGTTCGAATCCTGCCTCGGGCATGGATGTGTGTGATGTCCTTAGGTTAGTTAGGTTTAAGTAGTTCTAAGGTCTAGGGGACTGATGACCTTAGAATTTAAGTCCCATAGTGCTCAGAGCCATTTGAACCATTTATTATTGTTTTTCTGACATGTTCTACATCGTCGAGGACCTCCTCACTATGGATCAGTTGGAAAGAAAATAAATCTAATCTTATGTAATAGTATTTTAAATCACCGAGTACAACTGACCATCATTTAATGACGATAAGTTTAAATTAATATCCTTGAATAGCATTTGTGATTAAATACGTTTCATGTTTTTTCCCCTTCTTGCAACCTGTGCGAGGTATATCAACAACACCTGTCGGCAGCAGAGGGTTTCAATTAATTATCATTGATTCTAGAGACAGCTGCATGGTCATCAATTGTACCTGTTCCTTCGAGAACAGTTACTGTCTTCATACATACAGTTAAAGGCTACCCAGCCATTGTCCTTCGTCTGTGCGAATGAACACAGGTTGCCCGAACTCTTACGGGAATAGCCAAAGCGTGCGCGAGTAACGAGTGGATGGGCAAATACGTATTAGGTACATTACATATGTAGAATTGTGAAGAGTTGGGAATGTGGGTATCACAGGAAGCGTGCAAGGGATAAGTCACTGCAGTCGTGCTATTCATCTGTGTCGTCGGTGGCTGAGATGGACGGAGCGTCTGCCATGTAAGCAGGAGATCCCGGGTTCGAGTTCCGGGCAGGGCACACATTTTCAGCTGTCCCAATCGAGCTATATCAACAACACCTGTCGGCAGCTGAGGGTTTCAATTAATTATCACTGATTCTAGAGACAGCTGCATGGTCATCAATAGTGTTGTGAATTGGCAGGAGCCAATTCACGGAGTTTGGAGGAAGCCGAAAGGCACGCGATTAAGCTCACGCAGGCTGGCGTGAGGTCTGGAACAGGTCAGAGAAATAAGACTAGCAAAACAAGAGTAACTGGTAGAATACTTAACTTTAATCCACAATTGTAGAACATCTCTCGTTACTGTACAGGCTTCACAATATTAATTATCAAATGCTATGGCGCCTTGCTAGGTCGTAGCAAATGACGTAGCTGAAAGCTATGCTAACTATCGTCTCGGCAAATGAGAGCGTATTTGTCCATGTAGCATCGCTAGCAAAGTCGGCTGTACAACTGGGGCGAGTGCTAGGATCTGTCTCTAGACCTGCCGTGTGGCGGCGCTCGGTCTGCAATTACTGACAGTGGCGACACGCGGGTCCGTCGTATACTAGCGGACCGCGGCCGATTTGAAAGCTACCACCTAGCAAGTGTGGTGTCTGGCGGTGACACCACAAATAGTATCTGTTCTTTCGAGAACAGTTACTGTCTTCATATATACATTCCTAATCATTTAAAGTCGGTTCTTGAAACTTTCTTAATAGTATTTCTCGGGATAGTTTGCGTCTATCTTCAAGAGTCTTCCAGTTCAGTTCCTTCAGTCTCTCTGTGACACTCTCCCACGGGTCAAGTACTACGATGTCGCGTTGTCGTGATCTTGTAAATTCCATATGAAACAGAAAAGAAGCAAAGCTTTGTAAATAAATAGAAATAAAGCTAATGTACATACAATGAAATGCAAATTTGTAGTTGTTTAGCTCACTTCCATTAGGCGTAACAGACATTAGCGTTATTGTCGATATTTGTAACACTACACACCACACTATCTTTTCAGATGAGAACCGGTTCTGCGTTTAGCATCACGATAGACATATCCATGAGTGGAGTTAATTAACATATCTATAATCCGATAGGTTGGAGAAGAAGACTGAGGTTGTGTTAGATGTCTATCAGTTTGGTTTTGGGAAAGGTAAAGGCACCGTAAAGGCAGTTCTGACGCTGCGGTTGATATGTATGCAAGACTAAAGCAAAATCAAGACACGTTCATAGGATTTTTCGACCTGAAAAAAGCGTTCGACAGTGTCAAATGGTGCAAGATGTTGAAAATTCTGAGGAAAATAGAGATAAGCTAAAAGAAAAGACTGATAGTATACAATATGTACAAGAACCAAGAGGCAACAATAAGAGTTGACGACCAAGAACGAAGTGCTCGGATTAAAAAGAGTGTAAGATAGAGATGTAGTCTTTCGCCCCTACTGTTCAGTCTGTACATTGAAGAAGCAATGATGGGAAAAGAAGAAAGGTTCAGGAGGGAAAGTCAAACTCAAGGTGAAAGGATATACATGATAAGATTCTCTAATGACACTGCTAACCTCAATAAAAGCGAAGAAGAATTACAGGATCTGCTGAATGATTTGGACAGTCTAATCAGTACAGAATTTAGAATGACAGAAAATCTTAGAAAGATTAAAGTAATGAGAATTAACAGAATTATGGGCAGCGAGAAAGCTGACGTCAGGATTGATGAACCTCAAGTGGGTCAAGTTAAGAATTCTACTACCAAAGCAGGAAAAAACGCATGACGAACGGAGCAAGCAGTGCATCAAAAGCTGGCTAACACTGACAAAAAGGGCATTCCTGGACAAAAGAAGTCTGCTAGCAACAAACACAGGCCATAATTTGAGGAAGTATTTTCTCAGAATGTACGTTTGGAGCACAGCGTTGTATAACAGTGAGACATGGATTGTGGGAAAACCTAAAAAGTAGAGAATCGAAGCATTTGAGATGCAGCGCTACAGAACAATATTGAAAATTAAGTGGGCTGATAAGATAAGGAATTAGGAGTTTCTCGGGAGAATCGGTGAGAAAAGGAATATATGGAAAACACTGACAAGAAGAAGGGACAGGATGGTAGAACATCTCTTAAGGCATCAGGGAATAACTTCTGTGGTACTAGAGGGAGCTGTAGAGGGTAAAAGGTATGGATGAAGACAGCATTGGAATACATCCAGCAAATAATTGCGGACGTAGGTAGCAGTTGCTGCTCTGAGATGAAAAGGTTGGCACAGGGGTGGATTCGCGGCGGGCGTCATCAAACCAATCAGAAGACTGATGACTCAAAATCCCATAGGAAGTTAAGAAGTGTCAGGATTTAATAGATCGTCCTGTCCCTTGGCTAGTGTTATGCGACTTTGTGCTCGTGGAGACGCATGTAGACACGAAGGTGTGAACGGCAGTGCTTTGGGCGCTATGACCACTGGAGCTCGGTGGCTATACGTCACAGCAAAAGGACGTATTGAGCAACGCTCCTCACAACACCAGTCTCAATGCTGGTAATGTACAATTACGCAGGGAGACATCAATTGCTGGATAGCTCTGAGGAGTTGTAACTGAGTTCGACAAATGTTCGAAAGTCATTTTGATGTGACAAGAGTCATGGGATACATCCTGTACGTCCTAATGTGGTATCGGACCTCTTTTTGACCGGCGTAGTGCAGCACCTTGACGTGGCACGGACTCAACAAGTCACTGGAAGTCTATTACAGAGATATGGAGCAATGCTGCCTGTTTAGCCGTCCATTACTGCGACAGTGCTGCGGGTGTAAGATTTCGTGCACGGACTGACGTCTCTGTTATGTCCCATAAACGCTCAGCGAGATCCAGGTCGGGCGATCTGGGTGGCTTGAATTGTCCAGAATGTTCTTGAAACCAATCGGGAACAATTGTGGCCCGATGATAATTAAATTGTTGTTTGGGAACGAGAGTCGATGAATCGCTGCTTACGGTCTCCGTGTAGCCAATCATAGCCATTTTCAGTCAATTATCCGTTCAGTTGGATCAGAAGATCAAGTTCATTCCACGCAAACACAGCCCACACCATTATGGAAACATCACCAGCTCGCACAGTGCCTTATTGCCAACTTGGATCGATGGCTTCGTGGGGTCTGCACCACACGCGAAGCCTACCATCAGTTCTTACCAACTGAAATCAGTCCACGGTTTGCCAATCGTGTAGGGTTCAACCAGTATGGTCACAAGCCCAAGGGCCCTATTCTGTATCGTTCATACCGATCGGTGTAGTAGGTTAGTCTCTGTTGTGACGTCATTTTCGGTTCTTTATCGAAATATACTATTCAGTAACCTTCTGAGACCTGTTACCGAACGGTCCTCCCATCGATTTTACGACAATTGTACTTAGAGGTTTTGGATCTCGGTATGGCCCTGTCGATCGGTGAGCTGTGGTTTATATACACCTATAATTTGTTATTTTAAACAAATTTAGCGGTTTTAGCGTTGTATTTAGTGTTTGTGTTACTAAAGAATCACCAGAGAACGCATCTGGTTGGAAAGTGAGTTCATAATAGACTATTTTCCTTCGTTAGAAATATGGTTATGTTAGGTTGTTACTGTGAATGATTACATCCAAAAAAACGTTTTCTGTCAGTGTGCTCTCAAAATACGTGTTATTTTTTATGCAAAAAGAGTTTAAAGATCATTAAATATCAAGACATCGGCTCTGCTTACGTATATTCCATGAGTGTGAACTGACGTTACTAGTGACTTTATATACTTTTTCCCACAAATGGTTTAGTTAGTAACTATCGAAACGTGTTTACAACTTTCAAGTAACAATGGAAAGCAATTATGTGAAGCCTGATATTGGAAACATTCCGAACTATAACGCATTTATGACTTACGCAGCACCGTTTGGCAACGAAGTCAGCCTACGTTCCTCTCCTCTATAGTACAAGAATTGAGCGATGCGTTACTGTTGGTTGGCGTGGCGAAGTGCTTAGCGCGTGGGGATGCGATACGAAAAGACCCGGGTTCTAACATGGATGGCGTACAAATTCTTTTTTCCTCTTCATATATGCAACACATTCTAAGACAATGTTATTCGTGTAAGTGACTATTTTTCTGCAATATTTGTTATTACTTACATGTAAGAGCGCACTTCCTCAGTAATGATTTCGTGATTTCTGTGTATTTAAAAATCGAAATATGAAATTGCTGTGAGTGAAACAGCCGACAGTGATCTTTATATTTTTTCTTGTCAGAAATAATTCAACATTTTTTCCGAATATGTAGCGATTTCCGAGTATATGGTTAGACAGGAATCTAAGAGCACAACTTAAAATACTGGGAATGTAACTAGCAGTAGTCATCTTCATAATCTTGCATGTCACAAGTATTTATCTGCGATCGAATCCTCAACAACAATAGACAGAGACGAAAGATCTCTGCCGTAATATTTTTGGACTGTAGCACCGTATACGAAACATTTTCTTCATGAGATACATGTTATAAAATTCGACGAACTGTAGGAGCTCCCGCAAATGCGGTTTTTTTTTTTTCAATTTTGTTTTTAATACCCAAATCGTTAACGTATCATATAGGGAAGTAGGCTACTTAATCATTTGGATCTCTTGGAGCGAGTTATAACTACATTCTGTTTATCTTCTTATTCGTTGAAACTATCAGAATCAATTTTTCGGGTGTTTCTATAGATGTATTAGTACAATGTGGCACTACACACTATTCCTAACTCATTATCAGAAACGTAAAATCCACAACACGATGTCAGTGTGAATGAGAATAAGATGAAATAATGCGGCATTTACGACAGTCTGCAGAATACAGTCAAATACGCTATCTTTTCGGTACTTCGAAGAATAACGCGCCTGTGCCGTCTGTTAGCCGCTTTGTGTTCGTGGCGCTATGCGCGCCGCAGTGCGCATGCGCGGATCTGCTGCCGCTTGCTTTTGATTGGCTTGCGCCACGCGAAACAACTGCGCTTCGGTTCTCTAGACCCAAACGGTATCGCTTCCGAAATGCATACTGAATAACGCAGGGGCTCTAATTCGAGTACTCGACCATTCGGTGTTCTTGAGTACCGAAACGATCCTGACAACAGCGGAAAGATACAGAATGGGCACCCAGGAGAGGCGCTACAGCCGATGTCGTGCTGTTAGCAAATGCACTCGCGTTGGTCGTCTGCCCATTAACGCTGAATTTTACTGCACTGTCCTAACAGATATGTTCGTCGTTATCACGTAATTTCTTTTTAATTACATTGAATACTGCTTCATACAACGATATCTGTGCCGTTATTCCTATTGTATGAAAAGGTTTTGAAAGTACTCTTTTATGTTTGTTAAAAGCCACGGCTAATTTTTCTCAGGGCGCTATCGCCAGAAATATCATACGTATCCCAACGTGAAGACATCTGTCTTACTGACGATGGATTAAAAAATCTTTCTTTAATATTACGCGATAATCCATTTAAACGATGCTTTATTACTTTCTTTGTGAGACTGAATGCTTCAGGATAGCTGCCTATGTGCAATGGCAGCGTAAACATTTATAGATATTACTATTAATAAAAAAAACTGTACCCCTGGCCTAATATGAATTGGCAAATATTACAAGACGACGTTTTCAGTTTATTGAGATTAATCTTTTTAATACTTTTAGCGTCAAATGATTGTTAAAAGAACTTATATAATTTTTGCCATCAATGGCGTCGCTACAATAATGAGCCTACACAAAATGGCCAAAGCAACATTTAATTATTACGTACTGAATCATATGCAGGATGGGTAATCACCACTGACAAAAACACATATTACAATTATTAATTTCATATCTATTCATCTAGATTCTATTGCTACTACAGATAATTGTATCAGTTACAGACCGTGAACAATTAAAGTACGTCAGCTAGAACATCAGAATCGATAAGATAATGAAACAAAAAAATACGCTCATTCTTCTTGTACAAAGGGACAAAGATAATAATAATTGCGATTCTAAGAGCGCAGATAGCGCTTCTCCATTGTTGAGTATCGACAACTGATTTATGCTATATCGTACGTTCCACACTGATTTCTGCCGCTATTTCGAGCAGTGTTGCTTATCAGTTAGCATTAACATCTGTATGCAAACGTCGCTGCTGTAATTCGTTAAGTGAACGCCGTCGGCCACCGCCTCATCCATGGGGAGAAGCAATGTCTGAAATGTGGCATTCTCGATGCACTCTTGACACCGTGGATCTCCGAATACTGAATTCCCTAGCGATCTCCGAAAAGAAGTATCCCACGCGCCTAGCTCCAACTACCATACCGCGTTCAAAGCCTGTCAGTGCCCGTTGTGTGGCTATAATCATGGCGGAATCCTTTTCACAGTGATCACCGAGTACAAATGACAGCTCCGTCAAAGCATTGCCCTTTTATACCTTGTGTAGGCGATAGTACAGTCACCTATCTACGTGCATATGGCTATCCCATGACTCTTGTCACCTCAGTATACATCTGCGTAAATGCACTTCAGTAAAGTGTCGATTAAGTAGTAAACCTTTATCGTGAAAGAATTAAACTTCACCAGTGTATGTGTTCAGAGCAACAGCAGTTGCAATTCTGACATCATGAGACTGCAAGTATGGTGTGGGTGAGTGATTTCTGCACTTGGCTTCGCATTTGGGAGCCTCCATGTTGTTTAGCTTCCGCACTCGCAGATGGTATATTGGCTTCGCGATTATGTTTCCCGTTGTGATAACATTTCCAGAACACACCAGTGAGCCAAAGCTTCGTGTGAAGTATCTGATGTGCATGTTCCGTGCAGACGAAACGAGAGAAATTCTCACGTGGCAGGCTCAGTTCAAACTAAGTTAAATTAAGGTGTTCCATTCTTTTGCTTGTGACTTTAGTTAAAATCTCGCTAATGTTAACATCCCTTCCCCGTTTTTGTACCAGTGTGGTTGGCGCCTATCTCTTTAAGACAGGCTACATCTACATCTACATTTATGCTCCGCAAGCCACCCAACGGTGTGTGGCGGGGAGCACTTTACGTGCCACTGTCATTACCTCCCTTTCCTGTTCCAGTCGCGTATGGGTCGCGGGAAGAACGATTGCCGGAAAGCCTCCGTGCGCGCTCGAATCTCTCTAACTTTACATTCGTGATCTCCTCGGGAGGTATAAGTAGGGGGAAGCAATATATTCGATACCTCATCCAGAAACGCACCCTCTCGAAACCTGGACAGCAAGCTACACCGCGATGCAGAGTGCCTCTCTTGCCGAGTCTGCCACTTGAGTTTGCTAAACATCTCCGTAACACTATCACGCTTACCAAATAACCCCGTGACGAAACGCGCCGCTCTTCTTTGGATCGCTAGAGAGGCAGACCCCGAGATCAACGTATTCCGTGTCCTCTCGCAGCTCGGGTGCCGAACTTGACCGTAATTACTAAATTCTTATAGCGAAGTGCTGCCGATTTCGATAAGACTACGAGCCTCACCAGCAAGGGAACCGTCTCAACTGCTAATCACGACTACAGGATTCAGCAGCTAACCACTTCTATTTTTTGTGGTAATCAGTAAATCACCACCCCCGATTTTTTAAGGAATCGAAAACTCCCCACTGTAAAATGCCATACCTCCCGACTTGGTATCGCAAAAAGTGGTTGAAATGACTCTAGATGCCGGCCGCGGTGGTCTAGCGGTTCTGGCGCTGCAGTCCGGAACCGTGGGACTGCTACGGTCGCAGGTTCGAATCCTGCCTCGGGCATGGATGTGTGTGATGTCCTTAGGTTAGTTAGGTTTAAGTAGTTCTAAGTTCTAGGGGACTTATGACTTAAGATGTTGAGTCCCATAGTGCTCAGAGCCATTTGAACCATTTTTGACTCTAGACACTATGGGACTTAACATCTGAGGTCCTCAGTCCTCTAGAGAACATCACACACATCCCTGCCCGAGGCAGGATTCGAACCTGCGACCGTAGCGGTTGCGCGGTTCCAGACTGAAGAGCCTAGAACAGCTCGGCCACAGCGGCCGGCCTGTGTATCGCACAATGACATAAATTTCCAGGTACATTCAGTGGTATACGTGGATACGGTCTGTCAAATGTTTTGCGAATAGAGTCAATAATAAAGAAATTATAAATATTCAGTCACCTCTTGATAAGATTTCACAGTGGTGCAAAAATGGGCAACTTGCTTTTAAATGTTCAGAAATGTAAGGTTGTGCACTTCACAAAACGAAAAAATATAGTGTCCTATGACTATAATATCTACGAGTCACTGTTGGAATCGGCCAACTCATACAAGTACCTGGGTGTACCACTTGGTAGTGAAACGTCCCCTTTGAACATTTATACATGACTGTGCTTAAACTAACACACAATATTTTTAGCGCAACGCAATCTGACTATCAAAGATCCCTGCAAAAGAATGGCCCTGAGTAACATTAAACTATACCTTTCAGAAATCACTTACCTCACAAAAATCTTCATTACTCGAACTACTGCAATACAGTGAGCGCCACTACTGCCAGCTAAATAAAAGATTCAAACTACTGAAGGCACTAACTACTGATAGGGATAGTTAGCAAATGAAAGATATTAATAGAGAACAAACAATATATTTACCTTAATAGTCATAATATATATAGCAGTTCATAACAAATTACAAAACTCCGCCATCTCTCTCCCCACATCCACCACTGCTGGCGGCTCACCTCCAACTGCGCAACGCTACGCTCTGTTCACATCCAGCTGCCGCTGCCCAACACTACAATGGCAGACAGCAATGCAAACTAGCCACAGACTGCACACAGCACAGCCAGTGATTTTCATATAGAGCGCTACGTAACGTTGCCAATAAGAAAACACAAACAGCCTACTTACATAAAGAAAACATAAACAGCCTACTTACATAGAGAAAACATAAACAGCCTACTTACATAGCCCCCATGCTCCCCACAAAAAATTGTACAAATTTTTTTTTGGCAGTGGCCAATACAGATTTGAAAAATTTTTTCATAATTACAGTAAGAAAGATATCAAATGCACACACTTATTAATACAATGTTGGTCAAAAGCTAAAATTTTCTCACAGTCCATAAAGATAGTTCTGATCATTCATCATAATAGTAATTACAGTTTTTGTTTTTCACAAAGTCTCATTAGTAAAAGAAATTGCACACAGAAGTAGTGGATTTCCATGCAGTCTTGAAGAAGTAGTGTTGTCCTTCCAACGGAAAGACAGTGCTGACTCTTGACATGCAGACAGGTAATGGGCCACAACAGAGCAAACCCACCGCAGAGTCATTCGACGTTTTGAAGAATATTGGTAGGTAGGTCATCACAGAGTAGACCCACTCTAGTCCTGGTAGAGATTGCGGTATTGGTGGGCCACCAGAGGTGCAGACCCACTGCAATCCTTGTAGAAATAATGGTATTGGTGAGTCATCAAAGGTGTAGACCCACTGTAGTCCTTGTAGAGACGGCCAGCAGCCATCTGTTGCGACTTGCAGGTGCACAATCACCATTGAAGAGTTTTGCGGAGAATATAGCAAGTCCATAAACCACCACTTGTGCACTCACAAAGTTTTTTTTTTTTTTTGTCCTTAGAACCAGCAATGCTGTTATCCAGTCCCTTGCTGAATTATCAATACACATGTAAACACTAAGAGCCCCAACTTCTCACATATTGTCCATATACTATGGCCAACAGAAACGTGTGCAGTGAAATGTAACTTACAAGTTACTTAATTTGATGAACTGGTGTCAATTACAATTTTATAACATAAAAATACAATAACAAAGGTACAAAATACATCATTAAAGAACATAACAATACAGATAACATTTGTAGTAATACAGGCTTTACAAAAGAATAGAAATAAACATATATATCAGTGTTACAGGAATTATGACGTAAGTAAATACATAAAAGATCAGAATAACTTTTGAAACATCCACTTTACACATGAGCATTAAAACAAAACAGAATAAATAATGTCTAAGCATATTTACAAGATAAATAACATATTATTATGCAAATTATATTTAAGGCTAACAGTATTCCTCATCATAGTGAATATAGCTTAGTATTAGAAGAAGAGAAACTTCTATGAAACTACACAGAGACAGGAAGAAAACAAATACACAAGGGTACACAAACATATAGCGGAATAACACAAGGAAAGGACAGGTTTTGTTTTATTGCAGTATTTTGCAAGCAAAACTTTCTTTGCTTCTTGGAGATCTCCCTTCATTCATCATTATTCCCAAAAAGTCCTATCTATACCTCCTTCCTGTATTCTATTCATATTTCTTTCAAAATAATTATTTCTGATTGTACAATACTCATTTGTGCCCAAATCTTTTTCATATAACTTCGCAATGCATTCTTTACCTATTCTCCATAGTCAGTTTCTTATATAGTCTACCCCCTCTTAAGCTAACTTAAATCTACTGAGCTCAGATCCTAAACTAAGGGAAGAGGCAATGCAGCAGCACATAACAAATTAACATAAACCACAAGGACAAAAAATTCAAATTGGCAAAGCAATTGCAATATTACAACTAATATAAAGCACTGTGCAGCAAACAAGGAAAATAAATCCGTAGTAAAACTAGCTTAGAAGAGTAAGACAAATTAAAATTCAGTAGCACTATGCCTGGCAAACAGCAGCAGCAACTTATATCTAAACATGACATAGCTCAAGCAGAAAAAATATTACAGTAAAAACAACAGTGCAGATAAGGGAAATGTATATTCACATCTTAATGTCTATGTAATTAAAGTGGTGCACCACAACTTATTCTACGAAAAATATTACCAAGTAGTTGAAAAGAAAAATTATATATGCAGTTACTGTTATTAATCCCTTCTTATTGTTCTTTCCATTCCAAGAGCTCCTTTTTCAAAGAATGTGGATCATAAAATAATTATTTAATAGATCTGTTGACAGAAAGTGTTCACATTAGCAAATGCATTTAATTTTATTTTATGAAACCAATGCTGCAAGACAGCTGGAAACCAGTTATCAAATGAAATAAGCAACTATGTACAAAGTAAAGCATAAGAACATCATTCAGTAGTCATGAGGCATTTCATAAGTTAGTAGAAAAATCTCTCAACTAGAGAGACAGTAGTCACAATCAGGTGTATAGACATAAAAATATTTCTCGTCATTTCATTAGGCATTTCAGTAAATATCATAAATTAAGAGCTCCACAGCATAATCATATGTTTTCAAGTAATGAGCGTGTAATATTTGCGATGCTTTCTACAAAGGAATGTCAATAGCGAGGTTAATGGTCTCTTTATTTTTTCTCCACCTCTGTGTCTGAAAGGCGCACACACTAATGGCTTTCTTTTCTCAGACAACTATCTCTCAGCTGGGCGCCCAAAATGCATTATGTGCAGGTGGTCACTTACCTTTCTTACTGAAATATTTACGACAGCAGTTTCTGCTACAGTGACAGTGTCAAATAAAAATATTTCACAGGTCAAGAATTTGCGTTGCAAATGTGTAGAAACAAAATCATATGAATATAACAGTGTTCAAAACGTTTTCGTCTGCATTGTGATGCATTTACGCATATACACACATTTCATAACTCTTAAAGTACGTTTCTTGGTTTCCAACATCCTTTTCATAAATCAGAGTCCCTAAACACTACTCATTATTCCTTACCTTATTCGTCGACACTTCTTCAATATTTCATCATAACAGATACATAGCATAATAAAAATAACTCATATAGCATCAGCTTATGGATCATAAAGTTACCGCAACAGCAACAGCATAATACACATAGTCATCGTAGTAATAACATCATAACACCTCAGTCAACTCTCAAAATCGTCGTAGCTTCCTCCAATAATTTCAAAACCTAAAAAAGATTCTCAGCTCATTTCAGTAGTGTCATCTACCTCAAACGTACTTTAAAAATCATGATCTCATACCAAATACATCATTCAAAGCTCTCATAGTATCACAATGAGTCCGAAAAAATATGAACAGTTCACAGAGTACAGACAGAATACAATTTCATAAGTGTGAAGTTATCCAACTGTTTAATTGCGTAAACATGTCAGTGATGTAGTAAAAAAAAAGTTTGTTTCTCTGTTAAATGATCAGATAGCTGTGTAATTTGTGTGTTAGAAGAATATGGTACCGATGTGTAAAGTTGTATAAGCAAATACCATATTAGCTAGGGCTCCTTGTGCTTGCCAAACACATGATACACAAAGTAGGCGTGTACCCCCCTGAGGATTATTGTAATTATACCCTCAGGTGTTACAGATTACAGCAATGGAATGAAATGTATTACGGAAAACCTTTGTATCATTGTACTTCAAATATCTTTAAAAATAAATGACTTAAGTACAAAATTAATCACTCAAATGCGTGTCCTGTAGTGCTAAATATGCGTCTTGCTGTAAGATAATCTCTGTGGAAGTGTCGTAGTTATTTTCCTCCGAAAGCTAAGTTCTGCAGAAGTCAATGTACTTACCTCATGATAAACAAAAGTGAAATGCTTTGCTTGTAGATATCTTA
The DNA here is from genome assembly GCF_023864275.1 of Schistocerca cancellata. Classification (NCBI taxonomy): domain Eukaryota; kingdom Metazoa; phylum Arthropoda; class Insecta; order Orthoptera; family Acrididae; genus Schistocerca; species Schistocerca cancellata. The sequence goes on from NC_064632.1 coordinate 296,742,481, forward strand.
GTTATTACGCTTATTGCCGTGATGAAGAAAGTACTGTGCTGTAACGTATTGTTGTGCTATGGAAAAGGCTGTCTCATTGTAGCTGTACCACAAAAGTTACTACTAAAACATGTTTTACTTTCCAGAAGAATTCAGAAAAACCGTGCAGATATAAAACAGATACTCCGCAAAAGCAACAATGTAAATTGTGTCACACATTAGTAATGTCGTGATATAATCGTGTAGCTGTCACATAAACTAACCACTGTGTCATCTGGTATCTCACAGAAAGTACTTTAAATCCGGAATGTATTTTCAAGTAAACCAGAATGTTGCATTAAAATCTCATTAGCAGTACTGGTAAATGTTCTAAGTATGTAAGCCTCATGGTCGTTACGTAATCGTGCAACTAACAAGCAAGAATGTACACACACAGTAACACTGTGACGTCTGTTCGCAATAACAATGCATTCGTAATTTCTGTTTAAATAAGTTCTCTTGGTTCTTGAGTGGATACTGAACTTCAAAACATTGTTGCATGTTAACAGTTTCTCAGTGTGACAAATTGTACAAGTAGCATGAAGTGAAAATTGCAAAGACTAAGTTAAAAAGCAGATTATCTGTCAATAAACGGTTTTACATATGAAATGTGGTGTAAACCTTTACTCTTCCTAGTACGCAGAGTTTCAACTTTTACGCAATTATCATGTGGTATACGTCGGTGAGGAGTGCTAAAATTTTTCTCAAGGTTAGCGTCTATGTTATTTTTCTCTGAGCCAGCCGGTGCACGCGGCAGCCTGTGGTGCAAGTCATTGTCTATTTCTTTGTTGGCGCGCATCATTATTGGGATTAGGAGGCCTGACTTCTACAAATTCGCCTTGCCGAGAGGGCCCAGCTCTGTTAGAAACCCGCCAGTTCTGATGAAATTCACGTCTGTCGTTTTGTCGGTAGTTTACATAGTTTCTTGTTTGTCGGTCATGTGGTGGAGAATTTCTCCCTGAATTACCACTGCCTGGTGGACCATTGCCTCTGAAGTTATTCTGTCTCCTGTGATAATAATTGTTCTGGTTGCCAAATTGTCTGTTTCTATGAGTGTCTCTGTCATATTCATTACTACGGAAATGCGATCCCTCTCTGTAACTATTACTCTGCCAGTGGTTGCCATACGGGTGGTGTCTCTTTTGGTCACAATTTACTTTGTAAAAATAGCCTTGTCACGTCCAGTTGTTATTTCTGTCATCGCGGAATTGTGACGGATGTGCCCTGTAGTGATTGTTTTTCTGTTTTCGCATCCCGCGACTGTCTGTGTCAATTTCTAATACTTGTAGGAGTTCCTGAAAAGCTTCAATGTCGTCTTTGCAACGTCCTGCTAAAATAATATGTCGTAAATGTTCAGGCAGTTTGATTAAGCAAATGTGGATGAGTTCTGAGGGGCTGTATGGGTTTGAAAGATACTGATTCTTATGCAACATGTCTTCAAAATACTTCATAAGACTGGAAAATTCAGATTGTTCGAAACGTTTCATCATTATGATGCTATGTTTTACTCGGTCTTGTGTAGCTTGAGACCAATATGCTGAGAGGAAGGCATGATAAAATTCTCCTTCACTGTGACAATCGTGAATGACCGATCGCATTCTTACAGCTGGTTTATTCTCTAAGTAGCCACACATAAATTCTAACCTGTGCTCCAATGACCAATTAGGAGGGAAACGATGAGAGAATTGATGGAGCCACGCTTGTGGATGAATGTCGTTGGCAGAATTCTTAAACGTTTTGAATTTACGTGTAGTAATGAACAGCTTATACTGAAAATCATCGTGTCGGCGAGTAGCATATCGGTCATTGTTACGTCGTGTCGGCGGTTCCATCTCAAAATTCGGTGTACCTTGCCAATTTCTTTCATAATTACCGAAATGCCCTGTGTTATTATTTTGTGGCTTTTCCGTATTTCTAAGTTCCTCTTCCCATGTTGGAGCGCTAGTGTCCTCTGAAATATGTAATTCTTGTATTACCTGCGTCAACTGATCTTGTACTTCCCGAATTTCTCTTTTGTACTGTGTATTGATTTGATTTTGATTTTGTTTGAATTTTCTTATTTGTTCATACTCTTCTGTGTCAGTAAAGGCTACGGGTCTTGTGTCATTCAGATCATCATCTACCTTTGTAGATAAGTTAGTGATCTGATCCGAAAGTTCGGCTACTTTCTCCTATAGTGTACTTATTTCCTCCATGTATCTTTCTGAACCAATTTTCAGGGTATCTACTGTGTCCTTTCAGTTTTCCTGAGTTTTTACAAGTTGCGTAACCGAATCGGTAGATGCAACTGAGTCAATTTTAGCCCACAAGGTCTCATGATTAAAATAGGTTGGAAAGGCTCACAAATTTGTGTTTTTACGTCATTACAGACTTTTTGAGATTTCGATTCAATGTTATGTAACTCAGCAGTTAAATCTTCACGTGTTTGTTCGAGAGTTTGTTCCAATGAGTCTAACTTTTGAAGCTTTTGCTGTGTTTGTCTCTGATTTTGTTCCATTGTGTGTAACTGTTGCTGTGTTTGTCTCTGGTGTTGTTCCATTGTGTCTAACTTTTGAAGCTTTTGCTGTGTTTGTTTCTGATTTTGTTCAAGCGTTGTGTCTAACTTTTGTAGCCTTTGTCCCATTTGTTGCATTAACTGTAACAACAGTGCACTGGTATCTGAAACATGTTCCTCAGTGCTATTAGGAAGTGCATTTGAACCGGCAATATTCGCAGTTTGAATAGCAGAAAATGTGTCTTGACTTATTTGAGAAAAGGGTGAGGACGCAAAACCTGAATCTACAGTACTTGCAAGATTGTGTCCTGTCATTTCGGATTCCTGAGGCAAGCTGTTGCCGACCGATCGATCGATAATGCTTCCCTGTTCACTAATTGTTTCACTGCCTACGCCATTGTTTGCAGCCCGCTCCATTTCCCTATGTACAATTACCAAATTACTACTTTGAACATTAGTTAATTCATTACTCGGTGGCGCTAACACACTGCTTTCGTCTTCACTGTCATTTCTCAGTTAACTTTGGAGCCTAGTATTACGTTTTTCACACGCCATTATTGTCGCAATATTTCACACGACAACACAAAAAAAAACACAATTTGAAGAGCAAAAATAAGAGAACACATTAACATAGAACTGAAAATAATATCTAGTTAATTGCAAGCGCGGCTGCGAAATACTTGGTGCAAATCTACATGCATGCCACAACTGTTTTACTGTACAACAATGAAAGACTGCAACTACAAAGGAGATTCTCTCTACAATTACGCAATAGCAATAAACAAAATCTACACTAATTACACAAACTACAAGAAAAAATCAGAAGATTCCAGTGAGGTATCCTAGGCTAAGGGTCGACATATGAAACGTCCCCTTTGAACATTTATACATGACTGTGCTTAAACTAACACACAATATTTTTAGCGCAACGCAATCTGACTATCAAAGATCCCTGCAAAAGAATGGCCCTGAGTAACATTAAACTATACCTTTCAGAAATCACTTACCTCACAAAAATCTTCATTACTCGAACTACTGCAATACAGCGAGCGCCACTACTGCCAGCTAAATAAAAGTTTCAAACTAATGAAGGCACTAACTACTGATAGGGATAGTTAGCAAATGAAAGATATTAATAGAGAACAAACAATGTATTTACCTTAATAGTCATAATATATATAGCAGTTCATGACAAATTACAAAACTCCGCCATCTCTCTCCCCACATCCACCACTGCTGGCGGCTCATTTTCAACTGCGCAACGCTACGCGCTGTTCACATCCAGCTGCCGCTGCCCAACACTACAATGGCAGACAACAATGCAAACTAGCCACAGACTGCACACAGCACAGCCAGTGATTTTCATATAGAGCGCTACGTAACGTTGCCAATAAGAAAACATAAACAGCCTACTTACATAAAGAAAACATAAACAGCCTACTTACATAGAGAAAACATAAACAGCCTACTTACAGTAGGGATATGAAGTGGAATGATCAAATTTGCTCATTCGTGGGTAAAGCAGGTGGCAGACTTCGGTTTATTGGTAAAAAACTGGGGAAGAGCAATCAGGTTAGAAAGGAGATTTCTTACAAGTCACTCTTACGCCCAGTTCTAGAATACTGCTCAAGTGTGTGGGACCAGTACCAAATAGCACTAACAGGGGTTATTAAATGTATACAGAGAAGGGCAGCACGAATGGTCACAGGTTTATCTGATTCGTGAGAGAGTGTCGCAGAGATACTAAAAGAATTGAAATGGGAGTCTCTTGACGATAGACGTAACCTATCCCGAGGAGGTCTTTTAACAAAGTTTCAAAAACCGGCTTTAAATGATGGCTCTAGGAATATACTACAAACCCCCTAGCTACCGTCCACATAGGGATCGTGAGGACAAGTTTAGGATAATTACAGCACACACAGATGCATTCAATCATTCTTGCCGCGCTCCATACGAGAATGGGTCGGGAAGATACCCTAATAACTGATACAATGGGACGTACCCTTCGCCATGCACTTCGCGATGGTTTGCAGGGTATAGATGTAGATGTTGATGAAGTAAAACGTCATTCGTGTTGCAGTTTTACTGTGTGAACAGCGAAAATCTAGTAACCGATAGCCTTTCTTTTTCCTTTTCATCTCTTTGTGGGAGGAGGGAGTGGGGAGGGGGGGGGGGAGCGGAGGTTCAGAGAGAAAAAGTCTCGCAACGGTTTGGAATTGTGTACAAAGCTGCTTGGAAGTTACTAAGTGAGAACGTTCTGAAGTAACGAATGAATACAGTCTGTATAATCTGTGCGCTGTGAGTTATGCTGTCTCAAGATATGTATACAGTTTCCAGATGTAGTACTTACTGTGTAAGATCTTCAACATAACGGTATCACTCTTAACGAGTAGACTGCGACAGCATTTTAAATTTTTTTCGATCACTAACCCTATGAAATACTGAAAATCAAATTTCTGTTGCTCCTGAAAGTCATTAGATAGCCAACCTGCAAGTGGCACGTGCACAGTACACTGGGTTAGCTGGTTCGTAGTATACATTACAGAATCTAAAGTTTCAATCTGCCAGAAGGTTTCGTACGAGCACACGCTCCATTACTAGCGAGTGCAGAGCTGCGGGGCGCTCTAGGTTGCCATATTAACTAACGATAAGTGCTACTCAGTTAGTGTTAAAGTTCATGGCGGTATATTCCGTCTATGAAACTAAATGAAAGGCAGTTTTGTTTATTGCCATAAGCGTTTCGCTTGTATTACTTGAGATCCATCTTTACTGGCCTGCAATACATATTTCTTTTTATATGTACGCTACTGGCCATTAAAATTGCTTCACCACGAAGATGACGTGCTACAGACGGGAAATTTAACCACAGGAAGAAGATGCTGTAATATGCAAATGATTAGCTTCTCAGAGCATCCACACAACGTTGGCGCCGGTGGCGACACCTACAACGTGCTGACATGAGGGAAGTTCCCAAACGATTTCTCATACACAAACAGCAGTTGACCGGCGTTGCGTGGTGAAATGTTGTTGTGATGCCTCGTGTAAGGAGGAGAAATGCATATCATCACGTTTCCGACATTGATAAAGGTCGGATTGTAGCCTATCGAGATTGCGGTTTATCGTATCGCGACATTGTTGCTCGCGTTGGTCGAGATCCAATCACTGTTAGCACAATATGGAATCGGGGGGTTCAGGAGGGTAATACGGAACGCCGTGCTGGATCCCAACGGCCTCGTATCACTAGCGCTCGAAATGACAGGCATCTTATCCGCATGGCTGTAACGGATCGTGCAGCCACGTCTCGATCCCTGAGTCAACAGATGGGGACGTTTGCAAGACAACAACCATCTGCACGAACAGTTCGACGACCTTTGCAGCAGCACTGACTATCAGCTCGGAGACCATGGCTGCGGTTACCCTTGACGCTGCATCACAGACAGGAGCGCCTGCGATAGTGTACTCAACGACGAACCTGGGTGCACGAATGGCAAAACGTCATTTTTTTTCGGATGAATCCAGGTTCTGTTTACAGCATCGTGATGGTCGCATCCGTGTTTGGCGACATCGCGGTGAACGCACATTGGAAGCGTGTATTCGTCATCGCCATACTGGCGTATCACCACGGTGTGATGGTATGGGGTGCCAGTGGTTGCACGTCTCGGTCACCTCTTGTTCGCATTGACGGCACTTTGAACAGTGGACGTTACATTTCAGATGTGTTACGACCCGTGGCTCTACCCTTCATTCGATCCCTGAGAATCCCTAAATTTCAGCAGGATAATGCACGACAACAACAACGGTGTTTGTGGTTTGACATATTTCGTTTGTTGTGTGTGTGTGTGTGTGTGTGTGTGTGTGTGTGTGTGTGTGTATGTGTGTGTGTGTGAGAGAGAGAGAGAGAGAGAGAGAGAGAGAGAGGGAGAGAGGGAGAGAGGAGAGAGAGACAGACAATGGCAATAAACAAAACCGCCTTTCATTTAGTTTCATAGGTGGATTATATCTTTGTGAATTTTGAAGCAACTAAGGAACGACGAAAACGGAAAAAATGGTGTTAAAGTTTATGCTTATCTATTACGGGTATTTTAGAACGGATGACTGTTATCTAAATGCAAATACATAAAACTGCAACCAGTCACTTTTTTGAACTGTTATTTATTATTCCATAAACCGGTTTTCGAACCTTTTCAGGTTCATTTTCAGATGGCTTTCTGAAAGTTACATCACTATTTCTAGCATAATGCTGGGTGCTGGCTCTGTGGCAAAAATGGAAGATGATTTAATGTATCGCCATGAGTATTGTTTATCTGTCGATATGCTTGCAAAATTTTAGTTTTGTGCTTATTGCGACAGTATGGCAGCTTTATTCTGTTAGCTGTCGGAAAAAAAATCGCCCACACTGTCGCAGTAAGTACAAAACTAAAATTTTGATCACGTACTCACATGAATGGGATCTTTTCGTCTATTTACGCGCAGTACGTTAAGTTTATTTAGATTCAGTCTGCTGTCAATCCTTGTACCGGACGCTGATCATCTGAGCGTTGAGAGCCCGTCACTACTTTTTGCTTTAACTTGTGAGTTCATAAGAGACTATGACCCTGGTTTTTAATGCCCTGAAACATTCCCCTTTACATGATATCTCAATCATTTGTGAACAAACGCAGTCTGGCTGATTTTGTTTCAGATTTCGTAGTCACAAGAAACTTCCTCGCAGCGCAACGGAATAACAAAAGGGGTGTTGGTTAACATATGCTAAACGAAGACAAAACTGGAAGCGTAATCGTTAAAAGAGATCTCATGTAGCTACTCGCAATCTGTATCCAAGAATTACTCTTACAATGTAATTCGGGAAAAGTAAATGTTTTGCATTCTGTATCCTACAAAACCTAATAAACTGAACAGATCTGAGTCTCCGTCGCTGCCGCCATGTGCTTTGAAATTCCACTGCAACACGAACTTAGACGACTAGCTCAAAATTTCATTTAAAAATAAGCAAGTTCCACCTCTGCTGAAGACAGTTTATTCTCTGCATGAAATATGTTAAAGATCATAGTTCCTAAGTGAACATCTGTAAAGATTTGAATAATCTGACAGTTGCCCACTGTTAAACTTAGTAATGTTTCGAGTGAATTAGTAATTTGGGCTGCTGGTCACATTTTCACAGCACTTGCCGCACTGAGATAGTGACAGGGACAGTCGAATATTATAACCAGTTTTGTTAGTAAGTATACTCATCTTCTTTTTTCTATGTTGTTAGCTCGTTGCTCTCGTCCTTTCTGTGGTTCATCTTTCTATACTTGTCTAGAGAATGATAACGATACTACTTCAATAACAGTGTGAAATCTGGTGGACTTCCTGCAGAATTACACATATTTTTTCAGTCATTTCTCTTCACAATACGAATCAATAAAACACACTTAACTCGTTCTCCATCCTCGCAGTTCAGACTCGTACAACCAACTGCCCAAAAGAACAAAGATTTTCTCTGACAACATGTAGCAAATAAATTGCTATTATATATCGATCTATTTATGCAAAATAATCCTTGGGACACACATTTCATAAATAAAACACAATTAATTGTCTATCTTTTTTGAGAAGTCTATAATCATCGTTGTGATTAAGTGTTTATAAACATTGACATTTAAACATTTTCGCATAGCTTTGTAGAAGTGGGTTTTTGGTTTTTACTTCTTCACCTCAGTATCGTTCACTTCATGTGATCCAATATCGGATACTACATTTATCTCACTGCAACCAGTTTTATTGCAATAAGAATCAGAGGAGTGAATAATAAGTTTATAAGAATCGTAGGTTATAGGAGTACTGAATGTATATGGTTCAGAAAATGAATACTAAATCTCATGTGTCAGATACATGTATCCTTTAACATCCCACGTGTCTTTACTTGAGCATACATATACATAACACAAGGAAAATCATTCTATGTGTTACTGCCCATGATATTATTTAGTGAGTGGAAAAGCAATGAGACCAATTAGTTTGCGAGGTCAGTTGACTGAACAGAAACTGGATTTGTTCCCACGTGTTCTAATAAAACTGTGAACCGGAACAAGGAACTAATACTGCCCAAACGATATTGTTGTATGGTTCGTCATAACAACACAACCACAACAATATCGTATCTATCCACCAATACCGGGCAGCGACTTTCAATTAAAAATGTCCTCCCCCTTACAGTAATTACGTAATGTGTGTACGACTGCAGGTTGTGACGCAGGAACGACGGCATGTGGAAGTTTGGGTATGGTCGTGCGTCGTGCCCGGATGGCTAAAGGCGATCGCTCTCGTCAGTTCGGGAAATCTGGATTCGAATCCCAGTCCGGCTCAAATTTTCATCGTAATGATTACGTTACACTGGTGATGGCTGTTCGTATTCGCAACTGCGAATATATTTCATATTATACTGCCCAGGCTGAATACGACTGCACTGTATCTGGAATAAATAAATCTGATGTTCCTCAAAGCACAACCACGAAAACGCAATGCAAGCTCCATTTCTTCAACACGAAACAAAGCGTCTGTACTAAACAGATCCTCACGTCCTCACGGTACCAACAGAGGGTGTTGCTTTGTGCACTGGCCGTGTAGCCCTCGTTAAACGGTTATGCCGTCCAAGCAATTCTCACCTCAAAGTTTTGGCGACTTGCTCAAGACGTGCCTCTCAGTTCCCATCCAAGCTACTCTAGTAGAGGGATAAATAACTAAGGAGCTTTGAGAGAGACAAGTGCATATCGATATCCCACGATTACATGCCCTGAAACTTATCTAACAGCAAACGACTTCCAAAGTTTCTCTGCGTGTCAGCTTACAGGACTCGATTGTGATCGCTGCAAACAGCCTCAAAGAGATACAGACAGTATCCACCAGCTCATTTACACTGTATGTACCGGTATATCGTGAAAAGCAGTGTCTCCAATACGCTACACTCAGGTACGCCGCTTATACTTCTCCATGAAGAATGACGTGTTGAATTCTGTTTGCTTGGAAGACTTCAATCTAATTGTACAGGGGTTAGTCAAAAATATGAAAACACGGCGATAATTACATGTATGAACATAAATGCAGATGAATAACCACCTACAGGCTGAATTGCAGAACTTAAAACGTGTTTTCGAGGAAAATGGATAGAGCAAAAGAGACATCGCAAACGCTTTCAAGGGCCACCGACGAAAGACACCTGGTGAATCAGAAGAATAGGCCAAACGGACTGTATTCCTGCCATACTGTGGAGCAACTAGCAGTAAGTTAGGACGTCTGCTGCAGAAACATGGGTTAAGTCCAGTGTTCCGGCCCGCCCCCAAGTTACGAGATATGTTGCGCCCTGTTAAGGACGACATTGCTCTTCGAGTGTCCGGTGTGTATGGTGTACCCTGTGAATGTGGCAGCATGTACGTTGGACAGACAATTCGCACGGTTGCGGAGCGTTGCACTGAGCACAAGCGCCATATAAAACAAAGGGAGCTTGACAAGTCGGCCATAGCGGAGCATTGCCTAGAAAACGCACATAAAATACAGTTCGAAAATAGAAAAGTGTTGGCTCATACGTTTACATATTGGGACTCCGTTATAAAGGAAGCGGCCGACATTCGCTTAAACAACAACAATTTCAACAGAGACGAGGGCTACACACTCAGCATGGCATGGGGGCGGGCGTTGGACATCGAAAGAAAGTAGAGACAGATGCGCGACGCGGGAGCGGCAGTTTCAAACGTGGCGCCTGCCCCTGGCGCCACCTGACGTCACCAGTGCTGCCACGGGCATAAGCTCCGCTAGCTGCCCGGGTCGACTTACGCGCGCGCGCCACATTGGATCGATCTGATTGGCTGCTGATGATGTCATCATGCCTATATAAGCGAGAGACGGTAACAGCCCCGGCAGTCTTTTCGAGAGAATCCTACTCTCCAGATTCGGCCGGCTGCTTCACCAAGACAACATCATTCCACGGGAGCAGTTTGGATTCCGCCAGCACCACTCCACCATTCAACAGTTGCTCCGCGTCGTCGAGGGGACAACACTGGCCTTCAACAATCGGCCTTGTCCTGCTTGATGTGTAAAAGGCCTTTGACACCGTCTGGCACCACAGCCTGCTCTTCAAGCTGTTCCACCTCGGCATCCCTTCGTGCTTCGTCCGCCTACTTCCCAGTTACCTTGAGGGACGTACTTTTGTCGTCCGAGTTGGCACCACGACTTCATCTGTTCGCCCCGTCCTTGCTGGAGTGCCACAAGGGAGCGTTCTGGGCCCGATCTTGTACACTGTCTACACCTCCGACCTGCCGGTTTCCCCGAGGGTTGGTCGTGCCATCTATGCTGATGACACGGCCCTCTTCTCGCGCCATCGCAACATCGACGCCGTCCTCCGACGTCTGCAAGCTGCACTGCAGGATCTCGAGCGTTGGGCCACCGACTGGAGGATCGGCTTCAACGCCACCAAATCGCAGGGGATGATCCTTAACCGTCGTCTCCCACCTGACGTGCACCCACTGGTACTTCGTAACCAGGCCATCACCTGGACAACGACTGCTACATACCTCGGAGTCATTCTTGATCGCCAACTAACCTGGAAGGCTCACGTCACCGCTGTCCACCAGAAGACGTCTCAGAGGGCTGGGGCATTGTACCCCGTACTCAATGCAACCTCCTCGCTCCCTGTCGACAACGGACTGCGTCTCTATCGCACCTGCATCCGTCCGGTCACCGACTACGCATGTGAAGTCTGGGGCAATGCTGCCCCCTCTCACATTCAGAGGCTCCAGCAACTACAAAACAAGATCATGCGACGCATTTACCATGTGCCGAATGATTTCCCTCATCGCCTCCTCCATCAGGCAGCGGAGGAACCCCTCGTACGGGAGCGATTTCAAGACGCGGCGCGCCGGTTTTATAATACCACCCGCACTTCAGACAACCCACTCGTCCTGCAGTTAGGACGACATAATGCCAATCACGACCACTACAGGCGGCCCGTTGCCCTGATCGAATAATCAGGTCAGCCCCGAAGAATCACCACCACCTACTCCTCTCTGCGACTTACAGTTATCACACACGATGTCCACCTCCCACCACAACCCACAGCCGTGGTAGGAAATGCCTCTCGGTAAAACCTACGTTCACGATAGACTGGGATATTCCACGCCCAGTCCAGAAGAAGGAGGCCGCGCCCCGGCAGTCAGTGAACTCCTGACGACGATGGCGGAGATGGTCATCGAAAGCTCGAGCATTTTATTCGAATTTATGCGGCTGCAAAACCGAGAACGTTTTATTCATGTATGCCGTCGCGAAAGACTCCGAGGACACATAAATGCAGATACTAGGTGAACCTGCAGGTGGTACTGTTGTATTTTACGACGAACGGCACCTGTGCGACGTCCTCAATACGTTTCAAGCGTCAGTCGTGGACAGAACAGTGTTCTGTGTAGTTGTGAATTCCAAAATGGGCAAACTGTGGGTGCTCGTAAGGTGGTTGTTTCCGTAACAAAGGTGGCGAAGTGTTTGGTGTTTCAAAAGGCACCCTATCGAAGATTTATAATGCATGCAGGGAAAGCGGAAAAACATCATCCGCGAAGTCACAATGTGGACGAAACTGTGTGTTGATTGATCGTGACAGAAGATTATTGAAGAGGATTGTGACGAAAAATAAGACGACGACGGCTGAAAAAGTCAGTGCAGAGGTGCATGTCACCCTCTCGGGCCCTGTCAGCACCAAAACAACACTAAGGGAGCTCCATAAGCAGGGAACTGCAGGGCGAGCTGCAATTCCAAAACCACACATCAGTGATGCAAATGCCTGTAACAGGCAAGCAGAAGCTAAACGACGTCAAAGTTAGCGTACGGAGGGCTATGCGTGAAGCGTTCAGTGAATTCGAAAGTTAAATTCTATGTACCGACTTGACAGAAAATCCTAGGAAGTTCTGGTCTTACGTTAAATCAGTAAGTGGATCGAAACAGCATATCCAGACACTCTGCGACGAAAATGGCATTGAAACAGAGGATGGCACGCGTAAAGCTGAAATACTAAGCACCTTTTTCCAGAGCTGTTTCACAGAAGAAGACCGCACTGCAGTGCCTTCTCTAAATCCTCGCACAAACGAAAAAATGGCTGACATCGAAATAAGTGTCCAAGAAATAGAAAAGCAACTGAAATCACTCAACAGAGGAAAGTCCACTGGACCTGACGGGAGACCAATTCGATTCTACATAGAGTACGCGACAGAACTTGCCCCCCTTCTAACAGCCGAGTACCGCAAGTCTCTAGAGGAACGGAAGATTCCAAACGATTGGAAAAGAGTACAGGTAGTTCCAGTTTTCAAGACTGGTCTTCAAGCCGATGCGCAAAACTATAGGCCTATATCTCTGACATCGATCTGTTGTAGAATTTTAGAACATGTTTTTTTGCGCGCGTATCATGTCATTTCTGGAAACCCAGAATCTACTCTGTAGGAATCAACATGGATTCCGGAAACAGCGATCGTGTGAGACCCAACTCGCTTTATTTGTTCATGAGACATAGAAAATATTAGATACAGGCTCCCAGGTACATGCCATTTTCCTTGACTTCCGGAAGGCGTTCGATACAGTTTCCTACTGTCGCCTGGTAAACAAAGTAAGAGCCTACGGAATATCAGACCAGCTGTGTGGCTGGATTGAAAAGTTTTTAGCAAACAGAACACAGTATGTTGTTCCCAGTGGCGATACGTCTACAGACGTTAAAGTAACCTCTGGCGTGTCACAGGGGAGTGTTATGGCACCAATGCTTTTCACAATATATACAAATGACTTAGTAGATAGTGTCGGAAGTTCCACGCGGCTTTTCGCGGATGATGCTGTAGTATACAGAGAAGTTGCAGCATTAGAAAATTGCAGCGAAATGCAGGAAGATCTGCAGTGGATAGGCACTAGGTGCAGGGAGTGGCAGCTGACCCTTAACATAGACAAATGTAATGTATTGCAAATACATAGAAAGAAGGATCCTTTATCGTATCATTATATGATAGCGGAACAAACACTGTAGCAGTTACTTCTGTAAAATATCTGAGAGTATGCCTACGGAACGATTTGAAGTGGAATAATCATATGAAATTAATTGTTGGTAAGGCGGGTGCCAGGTTGAGATTCATTGGGAGAGTCCTTAGAAAATGTAGTCCATCAACAAAGGAGGTGGCTTACAAAACACTCGATCGACCTATACTAGAGTATTGCTCATCAGTGTGGGATCCGTACCAGGTCGGGTTGACAGAGGAGATAGAGAATATCTAAAGAAGAGCGGCGCGTTTCGTCACAGGGTTATTTGGTAAGCGTGATAGCGTCACGGAGATGTTTAGCAAACTCAAGTGGCAGGCTCTGCAAGAGAGGCGCTCTGCATCGCGGTGTAACTTGCTGTCCAAGTTTCGAGAGGGTGCATTTCTGGATGAGGTATCAAGTATATTGCTTCCCCCTTCTTATACCTCCCGAGGAGATCACAAATGTAAAATTAGAGAGATTCAAGGGCGCACAGAGACTTTCCGGCAGTCGTTTTTCCCGCGAACTATACGCGACTGGAACAGGAAAGGAAGGTAATGACAGTGGCACGTAAAGTGCCCTCCGCCACACACCGTTGGGTGGCTTGCGGAGTATAAAAGTAGATGTAGATGCAGGAGAACGTGATTTCAAAGCCACAATACCTAGCTTATGAAGCAATGAAAAAAAAGTCATTTGGTGGGATGAGTGTCATTTCACACTGTCCCCAGTTTCTGGTCGAATTTACGTTCCAAGAGTGAAATGTGGTGGGGGTTTCGGAGATGATTTGCACAGCCATATCATGGTATTCCATGGGCCCCTTGAGTACACCTGCTATGATGTATTAGTGCCAATGATTATGTCACGATTTTGACTGATCAGCTCCAGGGCCACTGTTCACCCAGCTCGCATCGTCCAGGAATGGTTTTGTGAACACGATGATGAACAGTTACATCTCCCCTGGTCACTACAGTCACCAGATCTCAATATTATTGAGCTTTTGTGGTGTACACTGGAGAAAAGGGTGCAGGGTCCCTATCCACCTCCAAAAGGTTACCTGAACTTGCCACTATTTTGCAGCAAGAATCGTATAAGATCCCCTGAAAACCATACAGGACCTATTTTACCCATTCTGAGACAACTGGAAGCTGTTTCTAAATACCAACGGTTTTCCTACGTAGTATTAAGGCCGTGTTCTCATTTAAAATGGTCAAAAATCGTTTTTTATTGCATTTCTTGAAAGGTATATGTGTCTAGAATTTTGGGACGAAAAGGTTTTTTAATCCTTGCGTTACAAACGTTTCTACAGCCCACTGCTCGAAGCAGTGTGATGGCCGCCGTGGGACGCTCTCAGCAGAAGACTCCCGTCTCAGGTGGAAAACTTGTCATGCTGTGACGCACGCTCATAAGGTGATTTATATCGCAGTATGAAAGCATACATATTCGCCGAAAAAGCTGACGAACAACGTGTCCAAGCTGCCGAACTCAGTGTATCCAGGTCAGCCACATCGGCTTTTCTTTCCAAGAAGAAAGACGGAAGTGCTCTCCATAAACAGTTCGAGTTAGAGTAAGGATTGATACATGGTCATGGAATTGCAGACTAAATATAGGTAACGAACACTTTTTTTGGACATATTTTGGTCAAAATTCGTCAAAACATAATTTTATATCCCCCATATTGGATTAGCCATTTTAAATGTTGATCGTATAACTTCAGTTTTGTGTTCAGGGACATCAAAACTACGAGGCGTGTTTTTTAAGTAAGTACCGTTTTGAAATTAAAAAAAGACGTGCTAAGATATCTCAATAATTTTATTTTTACGTGAAAGCCTGTAGCTTAATCTACTTTTCTACATAATTTGCATCAATATTGAGGTATTTGTCATGACGTTAAACCAGTTTTTGAATACCCTCCTCATAGAAGTCTGCCACCTGACTTGTTAACCAATGCATCACCACTGTTTTGACTTCGTCATCATCTTGAAGACGCTGACCGCGCAGGTGTTTCTTCAAGTGGAGGAACAGGTGGCAGTCACTGGACGCAAGATCGGGGCTGTACGGAATGATCTAGAGTTTCCCATCGAAAAGATGTGATGAGATCTTTGGTCTGATTTGCCACATGCGGATGGGCATTGTCTTGCAGCAAAACGATGTCCTTGCTCAACTTCCATGGACTGTTGCTTTGATTGTTGTGCCTGCCGAAGTGGTCGTGCGGTTCTAAGCGCTACGGTCTGGAGCCGAGCGACCGCTACGTTCGCAGGTTCGAATCCTGCCTCGGGCATGGATGTGTGTGATGTCCTTAGGTTAGTTAGGTTTAATTAGTTCTAAGTTCTAGGCGACTGATGACCTCAGAAGTTAAGTCGCATAGTGCTCAGAGCCATTTGAACAATTTTTTGATTGTTGTGTTCATGTAGTTTTTATGCAAATTGAACAAACAATACATATTGTTGTGTTGGCTGAAGAGCCAACACCGTGTTGCTAGAGGAGGCCGAAATGCACGTGTTTTAGCTCACGCAGGCTGGTGTGAGGAGAAAGGACTATACTGACGTGAGGTCTGGAGCATGACAAGAAATTAGAATTCAGAAAGCGCACGCAATTACTTTGATACTTAACTTTAATCCATTAATGATAAACGTCGCTCTTGAAGGTACATGATTCACAATATCAATATCAATAGAAACTGAACATGGCGCCTTGCTGGGTCGTAGCAAATGACGTAGCTGAAAGCTATGCTAAACTGTCGTCTCTGCAAATGAGACCGTATGCAGACAGTGAACCATCGCTAGCAAAGTCGGCTGTACAACTGGGACAAGTGCTAGGGAGTCTCTCTAGACTAGTCCTGCCGTGTGGCGGCGCTCGGTCTGCAATTACTGATAGTGGCGACAAGCGGGTCCGACGTATACTAACGGACCGCGGCCGATTTAAAGGCTACCACCTAGCAAGTGTGGTGTCTGGCGGTGACACCAAACATATAAAAATTTTCCCTTAGCTTTAAACAGGTTTTTCTTTAGAAATGGTTCACCTCGGACGACGACGTCCAGCTGTACGTGCGGAACTGGTTAACATCGGAGCCCCGGAAATTTTATGAGGCAGCCATTCACCGTCTTGAATCACAGTGGAACAAGTGTCTCAACAGCCAGTGTCAATACTTCTAATATACAGGTACTGGTTTCTGTAATTATACCTCCGGCTCTTTTCTTTTTGAACGCCCCTTATACACTCCTGGAAATTGAAATAAGAACAGCGTGAATTCATTGTCCCAGAAAGGGCAAACTTTATTGACACATTCCTGGGGTCAGATACATCACATGATCACACTGACAGAACCACAGGCACATAGACACAGGCAACAGAGCAGGCACAATGTCGGCACTAGTACAGTGTATATCCACCTTTCGCAGCAATGCAGGCTGCTATTCTCCCATGGAGACGATCGTAGAGATGCTGGATGTAGTCCTGTGGAACGGCTTGCCATGCCATTTCCACCTGGCGCCTCAGTTGGACCAGCGTTCGTGCTGGACGTGCAGACCGCGTGAGACGACGCTTCATACAGTCCCAAACATGCTTAATGGGGGACAGATCCGGAGATCTTGCTGGCCAGGGTAGTTGACTTACACCTTCTAGAGCACGTTGGGTGGCACGGGATACATGCGGACGTGCATTGTCCTGTTGGAACAGCAAGTTCCCTTGCCGGTCTGGGAATGGTAGAACGATGGGTTCGATGACGGTTTGGATGTACCGTGCACTATTCAGTGTCCCCTCGACGATCACCAGTGGTGTACGGCCAGTGTAGGAGATCGCTCCCCACACCATGATGCCGGGTGTTGGCCCTGTGTGCCTCGGTCGTATGCAGTCCTCATTGTGGCGCTCACCTGCACAGCGCCAAACACGCATACGACCATCATTGGCACCAAGGCAGAAGCGACTCTCATCGCTGAAGACGACACGTCTCCATTCGTCCCTCCATTCACGCCTGTCGCGACACCACTGGAGGCGGGCTGCACGATGTTGGGGCGTGAGCGGAAGACGGCCTAACGGTGTGCGGAACCGTAGCCCAGCTTCATGGAGACGGTTGCGAATGGTCCTCGCCGATACCCCAGGAGCAACAGTGTCCCTAATTTGCTGGGAAGTGGCGGTGCGGTCCCCTACGGCACTGCGTAGGATCCTACGGTCTTGGCGTGCATCCGTGCGTCGCTGCGATCCGGTCCCAGGTCGACGGGCACGTGCACCTTCCGCCGACCACTGGCGACAACATCGATGTACTGTGGAGACCTCACGCCCCACGTGTTGAGCAATTCGGCGGTACGTCCACCCGGCCTCCCGCATGCCCACTATACGCCCTCGCTCAAAGTCCGTCAACTGCACATACGGTTCACGTCCACGCTGTCGCGGCATGCTACCAGTGTTAAAGACTGCGATGGAGCTCCGTATGCCACGGCAAACTGGCTGACACTGACGGCGGCGGTGCACAAATGCTGCGCAGCTAGCGCCATTCGACGGCCAACACCGCGGTTCCTGGTGTGTCCGCTGTGCCGTGCGTGTGATCATTGCTTGTACAGCCCTCTCGCAGTGTCCGGAGCAAGTATGGTGGGTCTGACACACCGGTGTCAATGTGTTCTTTTTTCCATTTCCAGGAGTGTAGTACCGACTCATTTCAGATAACGCCTGAGGGGCTACACTGCACACAGTCTGCGTACTTCAAACTCGCAGGCCCTTGATCAAACCGTAATTATGGGCGGCATTTTGTTTTTTTTCTTTTGTTTTTATTGTAAATCTAAAATAAAGTTCAAAGTATGATCAATTATAATCCCCTTATAGACCTTCTGTATGTCTTTTCATTGTCTCAAAAAATTTACAAATGTTCAAATGTTGCCTTTTTTTGGTCATTTGAATGAGAACCCAGCCTTAACCATGATAATGTGTTGCGTTTCTGGTGTATCCATATTTTTGTCCAGCCCATGCATATCTGATCAGATACTCGATACCTTCGGATTTTGCTTACTACGAACCGTCGAAGGTTTTCTGGATGTCAAGAACATGGCATCAACGTGAGCTACAATGCCCGCTGCATTTTGCATCTCATGAGCGAAAAGCACAAGCTGATCTTCACATGATCAGTGCTTGCCAAAGCCTTATTGATTCCTGTCGAGGGTGATTCTAAAACCATTTTACAAACTTTTACAAAAGACTCCTTACACCAAACCCGGAAAAAAGTACATATTGAGGTACATATAAATGTCCGAAAATCCTTCGTTTTTGAGTTATTAGCCAAAGTCTACTTTCAACGACTTTCCACGTACACTCTTTGACATAAAACTCGACCGGCGGCCGGCCGCTTCAGAGGCTAAGTCCGCGCCGATCGCGACATGGGACAAAAAAACTGGCCAACTCGCTAATTCTCTAAGTCCGGTTATCTGCACAATCTGGCAACACTGTAGACTGCGGCACTTCCTGGAGGAAAACTTGTCCCAAGATAGAGAGAATCTACGCTGATTACGCCTGTGGTCTAGCGGTAGCGTGCGTTGTTTCTATTCATAATGTCAGTGGATCGAGAGCAGCTGGCATAAAATATTTTTATAGCCTCTTCTGTCTGAATGCTGAAGACGTGAATGTAATGGTAGCGCAGATTCAATCTATTTCGCTTTGTGACACACCGATATCAAAATTTTATCTAGTAACGATTTTGCGGCAGATTTCCTGCAGACTGTCCTCCTCTGGACGCCGTATGCGGCAAAGCTCCGGGATCCATTTGCTGGCTACTGGCAGCGGCCGTGGCGACAGCAGCGGCGCTGCACTCCCCCGTTCTTTATCGAAAGCGCCTGCTACCGCTCATCGCTTTTGATGATTTAAAACGCTTTATTATTAAATGTTGCTCCACAGAAAATTTCTACAATTTCCATTCACGCTCAAAAGCAACGGAGACAGACGCCCTGATTAGTAGGCGGGTAATCGGCAAGAGCTGAGTATGGCCCGAAATTAATTTTATAGACTGGGACGAAATTAAACCACCTCACTACATTCGATGAATTTATAAATACTTCATACCTCGTTTCTTTTCCTTTCAAACTTAATTATTTGTGCAACTTTTGGTCAATGTTTGGATGTTTTCGTCAAGCCAGAGTGAGCGTCTGTGGTGTAAAGTGTATTACAGTTCTTGTTTCATTCCTTATGGTAAGTCTATGCGATCAACTGTGTGAATACCTTGCAATGCATGCTCTGTAGCAGTGCAGGCACACTGCACATTTGGAGTTCCATGTATGGGTTCATGAAGTATTTATTGTTGATCGGAAGTGATAGTTAAGGTCATCAGATTTAAACCAGAAAAATTTGTCGTTTTGAAGGTTTCAGAGAACGGAAAGGAATTGCTAACGCCGGTGTTAGAAAACGTCTACAGTTAAATGCTATTGCAAAAATTTAGAAGATGGGAACTATATTAATGAACATGTGCACTTCATAAACAACCTTCTGACATGTTAGACCTATATGACGAACAAAGCTCAAATTTATATCGTTGACAGTCGGTTTGAATCTTTTCAGGACCTATTTTACAGTGAAGCCCCTTGGAATTTGCAAAGCAGAAATCCATGATATTAACTTAATTTACTAAGTCGAAATCGGACGAAGATTGATGTTTAAAGGCATTCTTCAGATTTCGCATAAGAAATTTTTACTAGCAGTTTGCAACTCCATTAATTAAAATGGAAAATAAAAGGTTGTAGTCAGCGGCTTCTACCGTGATTCGAACTTATAGTACAAGCACTGCAACGCACAAGGGAACCTCTGAGCTAACGACACACTGGCGGCCAGAGGCGGACTATAGTCACTGCGATGTTGCCTGAGCCTCAAAACGCAACCTTAAACACACAAACAGAGGAGGTGGAGATTACTGTTTTAACGTCCCGTCGACAATGATGTCATTAGAGACGAAGCACAAGCTCGGATTAGGGAAGGATGGGGAAGGAAATCGGCCGTGCCCTTCCTAAGGAACCATCCCGGCATTTGCCTGAAGCGATTTAGGGAAATCATTGAAAACCTAAATCAGGGTGGCCGGGCGCGGGATTGCACCGTCGTCCTCCCGAATGCACACACAAACAGGTGTTACTTATGTGAAGAACGCCGTTCTTGGAGTCCAGAAATTAAATATACTTTCTAATTGTGTCATCTTGCAGTGGATTATATCGTACGAGTCTTCGATGTGGAAAACGAATGTCAAGTGAATTTAGCGAGGTAACGCCGACCTACACTCGGAAGTAAATGCACTATCAGAGTGTTGACAAATACTTGCTACGACGCTGCCATTTCTCGGCTCTCTGACGAGGCAGCTCTTCAGCGAAATGCTTGCCGTGATTCTCCGATACGGTTCTACAGAGTGGAGACGCGCGCGCACGTTTTGTTTTTATGCGGCGTTCTCCCCTGATGGTTTCTGACGTCGCCTTGTGGGCTATGTATACATATGAGACATTCAATTATCATTAATCCAGAATGATACAAGTTTTAGCTTCCGGCGTGGAAGAAGGCTGTTGACGCCGACAGTAGCTGTTCGAACCCTTCCTGGGTTGTTTTTTGTGTTTTATTGCTTGGAATTCCTGAAGCAGACCACTGTGCCTTCCCCCCTCGTGGGTTAGGTCTCAAAACTAAACCGCTTTGTATCCAATGGCATAATTTATTCATACAGCATCAGCATAAGACTCTTGCGAGTGAGAGAATGACAATAACAATCGTAACAAGAACAAGCAAATAATGAATGATGTTTATTCCAACGCAGAACGAGAATGGCTTTAAATATAAAAATCTATATCTATATCCATATCTATTGATCTTTGAGTTGGCACAATGCAAATATATTCTTAGCATTTAGTTACTGAATTTAGTTCTGGATGTTTGCAGAGAAAACGAAAAGTCGGTACTTCTCGCTAGTGTAATATAATGTGAACCAGCAACTACCCTTTCCTTAGAACACGACTCAAGCAGGTCCTCAAGTAGGCACTGCTGCATTCTGTTCCCTGACATTGCTCTGATGACGGTTAATGCAGATAGTTCCGATTATGAAATACAAAACGTATTGCAGGTTAGTTCCTAGGATAGTAACATTAAATTTGCGTTGTAGACGGCACATGAACGTGACGGCTATCCATATTACTCATCAATATAAAAAGACAATATTTTGGGGATTTAGCAGGATTACTCAAAATGAATTCTGAAATTGGGTGACTGACCGCACAGGTGCTAAACGTCGTCAAGAGTATACGATGTCCTAATCGCATTAGGAATATGAAGATCGTCTTCGACAGCTCGCAACTTTCACATTGCTATCTCCACCCTACTCCAGGCAGTTCTCGGTGGAGTTGCACTACGTTGCCGATGTTATGGAAGGCCTTCAAACCGACAACAGACCACATATTGAAAAATACAAGCGAATTCTCTTGCAGCGTAAGCTTATTGTAACTAATCTAAAAATTATTGGAGAGGAACATTGTCCTATTCAAAAAAAAGTAAAATGTTACACACTTTTTACGTCAAACGGACATTATCTATGTCCTATCTTGTGTCCTACTCATCTATAATATCAAGTGTACTATGAAAATGATTATATATAATGGATTATAAGGTAATGCATTGATACCAGATGGTGGGGGCCGGCCGATGTGGCCGTGCGGTTCTAGGCGCTTCAGTCTGGAACCGCGTGACCGCTACAGTCGCAGGTTCGAATCCTGCCTCGGGCATGGATGTGTGTGATGTCCTTAGGTTAGTTAGGTTTAAGTAGTTCTAAGTTCTAGGGGACTGATGACCTTAGAAGTTAAGTCCCATAGTGCTCAGAGCCATTTGAACCATTTGAACTATTTAACACAAAATGACATTAAAAATTTAAGTTATTCACGAGCAGCTAGTTGAGAGTATGTATGAACATTAAATGACACGACGAACCGTCTTTTTCTGCATATGGATTCAAACCCAGCTCATGCAGACTAAGCAAAGATTTCGTGACTGACGGAAACTAACAGTCATTCCTGATTAGGCATACAGAGAGTGATATACCTCGATTTTAGACAGTATCAGTTAGCAAATATCAACTTTAAATTGCATAACGCAAACATTTTTAACAGACGCGAATTCCTACCCAGCATCTATTGTCCCTGTTAACGAACTACGAGAGATGTTAAATATTGCTTCTTCACAAGTAACTTACTTGAAATGCCGTGAGGTAAAGCTGTGTGTTGGACACGGATTCGAACCCGGAACCTAATCGGATTGCTATCGAAGCACAGTCAAATGTGACATATCGGAATTTCGCGGCAGTAACTAGATGTTTTAACTGAAATGACGAGACGAAACATTAATTTTTTCCTTCCCAGGACTCCAACCCGGCACCTATCGCTGTTATATTCTAGAGAAAACTAACGTTAAATATGGGTTTGTTGCACCAGCAGTGACATGTGAGCATGTTTGAACTGAAATAATATGACGAAGAGTTCAGCGCTCACTGGGAATAGAGCCCCACACATATCGTTGTTGACTACACACAAAGAGACGTCAGCTACCGAATTTTTCTCCACCAGCTGCTCAGAATAGCATCTTGAACTTACAGTCATCTCGCAAATAGTTCTGTGTCTCACTGGGAGTTAAAAACGTCGGATATCGTTAGTGTTGACAGCGAATGAAAATACATTAAAAATCAAAATTATTATCCACCAGCAGATAGGTGTTCTCATGCTAGAGCTTGATAATACATAATTAAATCTTTAGTGCCGGGCCAGGATTCGATCCCATTCACGCATAATATGTGAAGGTGTTGAGGAATCTGCAGTTTTGAACAAACAACAAATTGTAGCCGAGCTGTATTGCCACGAAGGGATCAAATTCCGCGTTAAGGACGGTCTGAGTTGCATTCCCAGTTCAGAACCAATTTTATCGAAATACAGAAGCTCAAATAAAAGATGGAATAAGTGTCCTGTGATCATACATAGCGTTTGTGTCGTCACTTGAAATAAATAACTAGTATAAGAAAGGTTACTGGTGATAGAGTTTCTACATGTCGCCACTCCAGACTTTATTGTGGTTCAACCTACCGTCTACTTGGTAAAGAAGGAATATCATCTTTAATGTGAATTTTCAGACCACGCAGCCATTATATCTCCTTCACTTGGTGTAGCCAGGAGAGAATGGAATACGTCTCTCCCTATCTAAAGTCATTGACAGAAGTGGGAATCGAACCCAGACCATAGGTATAACAACCTACCATCCGTCCAACAGACCACGAAATTCTCTTCTCTGCGAGTCATTTTTCTATCGTAACGCAGTTGCGCCACACTGGATGAGAATTCTGACACACAGGCTCCCTGTAGTAATTTGCAGCATGTTCAGTAAATTCATTTACTTGGTTGACCGAATCACCATGAACTAGCTGCCTCGGCTACCCAGTGCATACATTCGACTATTTTGTAATCACAGAAATAAAATCACGTTACTGCCACCTACACACAACTGCCAACATTGTAGGATGCAGAAGTTCAAACAAGAAGTGTTCCTTTCCACTTGAGCTATTCTATTGCGCTATCTGTTACTAGAAAACGTCGTTCAGTCCAAAAGAAAAGCTGTAACTGTTTGTCTCTCAGAAGTCAAGACCTGGCCATATGCATAATCTCACAGTGCTGTGGAATCCAAAAGTTCTGGAGGAATAGTTGCCGAGCTCTAGAGCTGTTGTAGCTACGTGTCAGCTTGTAGCATAGATAAGATGTCGCGAGTTCGAATACATTCAGTGCTACATTTTTTAAAACGCAATTCTGCTCTCTGCTGAAGTTATCAATCTAATGGAACTTTGAACATAATTCCCTTCACTTCTCAACCCAAAGTAGTCGCATGTGGAAAAAGGACTAACTACTGTGACATTTTGTTCTATTCAGGTTTAATAGACAGCAGGCAGCAGATGCATCTCGAAGATGTGCAGGGAGAGCGCATCGTGCCATAATATGTCAGAAAAGTATTTTCTACATTAGCCGTCGTGCGGTAGTGATATTTTATTCTTCTTCAAACTTTGATTGACAGCTTTAACTCAGAACAAATTTTCTACATGCATGTAATCAATAAACTGCATGTGCATTGTCAGACTGTCATAGGTAACATCAGAGAATTCGCATATATCGTTGATGATTAATTTCTCTCTCATGTTTACTATCGTTTTAACAACACTAAAGGAAACCTTACGAAAATTGTGCACTGTATTATAAGAAATGAAATAAAACTAACCATGATAACTTTACGACGAAAGTATCTGTACACAAGCATGCCTCTATCGACACGAATTAGTAAAATACTACTAACTTAGATTTTGATTGGGTCTGTGTTTAATTGGTATGCTGTGTCATACTCAAGAGGTATGCAAATGTGGCATTTCATAAATATAGTTACGTATTCCTAGAAACCCAAACTTCGCTTGTCAGCAGCGGAAAGAGGCGTTACCTGTTGTGCAGCATTGTAAGTTTTTCAACATTGCACTATGAGCTGAAAGCATTTTCTTGCGATTTCCTTATTGATGTATGATCTGACTGCTTGTAGCTCTTTCAGAGAAGGGATAAAAACGTTTCAGTCAGTTAGACTGCAACTGCGAACCGTAACAGACGCTGTTTCACAGGTCAGCTCGTTACCACAGAGCTGGCGAGGAGGTATGGGTCTAAGTTTCCTATTACGACGGCAATAGTAACTAGAACTCGTAAACCGCTATTTAAAGATCGAGATTAGTTGCGATTTCCACCTGCAACGACTTTCCTGGGCTGAAAACCGTAAATTTTCAATCTTTTGTTACCCTTCAAGCTATAATAACTCAGATTATTCAATGGAAATGACAGGTAAAATAAAGTGAACTTTGAGGCTTAATTCCGTGCACACCAAGAAGTAACTCGTCGATCACAGAGTTGCCAAACATACGTTGCCTTGTTGCCAAATCTCAGTTACAGTACCAGCAGGAAGAAGACGAACCGATGTGATCCTACAGCGGTCTGGGAAGTGACCATAGCTGGTGTCTCCAAGTCGCGGCTGCTACGGCCTGGAATACGTAATGCGTCTGATTCGCTTTCTGTAACTAGGTTTAGGGACTGGAGCGTAGTTACTAATAATACTCAGAACTGACTGCAAACTGAGCATCATCATGTGTGTGTGTGTGTGTGTGAGAGAGAGAGAGATAGATAGAGAGAGAGAGAGAGAGAGAGAGAGAGAGAGAAATAAAAAGCAATGAGAGAGAGTGTAAAAAATTGTTGTAAAGAAATTGAATCATGGTATTTAAAGAAATCTTTCATTAAAATGACACGTTCCACATCATTACGAAATGTCGTATTCATGATCTATGGAACAAGAGTTAATCTAATGTAATCTAGTCTAATCTAATCACATCATATTGATGATTAGCCATGAAGAGTCATGAGTTACCGAAAGTTTTGCCAATACCAGTAACCAAATCTAAACTTGAAAATAAAAGACGACAATTTTTGTAATAAACCGAGACTCCTATCAAGACCCTTTCATCCCTGTTATCTAACCACGAAAGATGTCTGATATACCTCCATTATGAAGTAACAAAGTGTGCATGCATTTAAAGATGAAGTGCATGATGTGAAGTTCTGTGACGCAGATACGAACCCAACACGTAATCCGATTGTTAACTAAGAAAAATCAAATGTTACGTATCGGTTTTTCTTACGAGCCGCTAGGTGTCTGAATCTAAAATAAGGATACAAACTTTTTTGCCTAAGCGACAATCGAACTGCACACCTACCGTGCATCCACGAATATAGCTTACGTATCAGTTGCTTACTCATGAACAGTAAGATGTGTGCGTGTTTGACCAGAAGTAACGACACCTGTTGCGATTGTTGGCAACACATGAACAGACATTGAAATTGCGCGCTAATTTTCACTAGCAGGTGGGTGTGCACTTGACAAAGCTAGAAATGAAATTATGAATATTTGTGTACTGGATCAGGTTTCAGACCCACATACTTACCTTTGTTGGAGACCTAGAGAAGACTGCAGTCTTGGGAAAAGGAACGAAATGACTGAACTATACTGTTCCGAGAGATTCAAATCCTCGAAAGAGGAGATACGAATTCGAATCACAGTCCAGCACCAAATTTTTAAACGTCTCTAGTTCAATCAAGTACAAGTAAAATAAGAGCCCTGTCCCTTTAAATGGCTATCGGTTCATCAAATAAAATAAAATTTTCTATTGTAAGTAAGCTTACTGGCGACTGTATTTCTTTTTACCATGACTTCTGCTGTGTCATTTCCCAACGTAAACCGGCTCTACCCAGTTGGTAATGAAGGAACGTGATGTTTAATGCGGATTCTGGATTATAACGTCTTTCTCTTGAGGTTACCAGAGGTAAAATAAATCTGTTTGTGCCTCTTAAAAGTAAATGCCTGAACCCACGCATTGCACCTGTGATAGCTCGTTCCACCAGACCATTGTGGCCACATTACCCAGCCCCAGGAGTGTGCTGTAACGGATGTTGTGCTTAGCTTACAAAATTAGTCACGGTGGAAAAAATGCGAGTCTATTAAATAGTCAAGTAGAAGCAAGCTTCTGACGCAGAGATTATGCTATTCTCATGTCAGCAGGATGTAAAGACTCTTCTAGGCATCATAGGCTGGATGTGAAGCCATTTTGATTTTTTACAAATTCAGCAAATTTCTTAGTTCGAGAAAATCCACTGTGAAGTGGGAAGTTGCCGGATAATTCGATTATTACTGTTATTATTAATATCATTTTATTCATACTGCTGCTGTAACACAAGTGCTTGAACATCATTTAGTGCCTTTTGGTCACTATAGAAGTAGTTTCCCAAGAACTGGTTCTTTCCCTGTCTACGGAATCCTTTTCATGTTAATATCAAACACCACCAATTACTCGTAGATAACATTAAAACTAAAGTAATTGACGAAGACGTTACTTGGTAACAAAAACGCACTGCCTTTCTTCATTTACTTTCGCCTAGAAATGGCTATCGAGTACTGACAAACCAAAAGGCAAGAGATCTTACTGCCTTCCGATATACGTTGCTGTTAGTTCTTCCACATGATTTGGTCGACATGACCTAGTAGTGTATGACAGACAGTGTTTTAGAAAATCTATTGTTTCCCTTTGCAATAAACAGAAGTATTTTCATTCTAAGCTGTCCAAGTACAAAATTTTCGCAATATTAGTGCAAATTTAATATTCGCTTCTATAATGTATAAAAGTATTTCACAGTCGCAAAACTCGCATCCGAAACGTTGACCTTACACTTAGTCGCTGACCATAAATTCTAGCTCAGTGTGACACCAGTTTAAATAACCTAATGTAGCGAAGACTGTTTGCCAGTGCTCTTTCTCACCGGAAAATACGCAGTTGACTCATTTGGCTCCATAAGTACACTGTAACAGTAATTTCTGTGTGAAATTTGTCAGTAAGCTTTCGCCTTCCAACCGGCAAAATACGGAAGAGTACGGCCGGTAAACAATTCACAAACCACGATTTAGTGCCGATAAGACGATTTCTTTAAACATTGTCGAAGCTGAGGGAATTTAGTTTCTGCTTAAATCGTCTTAAGCAGCAACGTTCACAGATATCTCAAATAGGAAAAAGCTGAATATCCAGGTACGAAGGTTGTAAAACAAACTTCCCACAGTTTGTGTCAGGTTGATCTTTTCGTCTGATAACACTGCTTAAGTATTTTGTCTAAGAGGTATGACAAGTAGTATCCCTGTAGCTGTGGGAATCATTGGTTGAAAACGAGTTTAATACCAATGGGTACAGTGCTGCTATATTTTCAAAATTATTATCGACCTAAGTCTGAGTTCATCCACAAACTGAGGCGTATTTATAATATTGAAGCTAGACTGTGTATCCTTGTCTTTCTTGAATGGTCATTGGAAGGCGTTTACACACACGTATACAATACTA